>NC_089678.1:316000-632000 GCF_037042795.1 Molothrus aeneus | reverse complement strand
GAAATGTAGTTTGGTTTTGATGGGTCCGGGGGAGGATGTGGAATAATTGTGTTGGTACTTTTACCCACTTTGTGTAAACCAAATTAGACAAATTTAATTTTAAAGTAGCCCCCATGCAGAAGAAAACAATTTAATCTGCTAATATAAACCGGAAGTCATAGAAACCTTTATACAGGTCAGCATAAACACAAAGCCTGTACTAATCGTTGTTGGGTGGCTCTTCTTCTGCCAAAGTGTTGCCTGATATTATTACTCATGGCAGAGCCTATTATGGCACAGACAAAAACAAATGGCTGAATATATATGGAAATTCAGATCTTTACAAGTGAAAAATAGAAATTAATGTTTGAAATACCTTACTAACAGTAAGTGTGTCTGCTTATATTTTTCTCTCATCAAACCCAGGAGATTATGCTGCAGTTTAAAAAATTGTTATTCCCAGCACTATGACTTTGCCCCCTTTTCCATACAGTCTTGAAAGCACATTCAGTGTGTACTCTGCCTTGGTGAAAGTTCATAAAAAGGACTGTCTGTTTAAACATTTCTCTTCATCCAGAGTCCTGTTACTGTTCACTTCAGATTCAAGTTGAGTGAGTTCTGACTTCAGTACCTGGTTTCTGATCCTCCAGTCTAGCCTGAGTTGGGAAAAGTTGATTTTGTGGTTGAGGCTGTAGATCAGACAATGAGCAGTTCCCCAAGCCTGCCACAGCTTCTTTTCAGCCTTGGGTAATTTACTGTTCAAAGTAATTTCAGAACTCAGTTTAGTTGAGTTTCTCTACATTCTGGCTGCTGGTGAGTCTGTTGTAGTGGTACCAGCAGCTTTTAGCATCATTTGGAAAATTGGGTATGTTCTCTACCTCTGGAAGTCAGATTTGTGCACCTAGTCTGAAGGTTGGTGACACTTCATAAATTTAATCTTTTGTGGCTGCATTCAACTGAGAATCTTTGTCTATACCTTTCATTAATCCTTGAGTTACTCTGCAACTAGAGAATGGTGAATCTGCTTTTCTCGAATTTTCTTGTGGCTGAAAAGAGCAAATCTTACTCTTGTGTAGTAGTAAACAACTCTTACTACTTTGAAGAACAGCAAATTTCATTTCTATTTAGTGGATTAAGTTTTTCTGAAAATCTCTGAGGAGTCTGACCTGTTTATCTGTGTGTGAAAGCATGCAAATCTATGCTTTTGGCAACTTCATTGTGATGTTACTAAGTGATCTATATTATGCAGGTACCTGCTTCTTAACTCAGTGCTTTCCATACTTTTTAAAAGAAGTAATATTGAATGTGTCCTTGGTGGTAAAACAAATCCGTAACTTAACTGAAGTCATTGTATGGTTACAGCTTTGGAGGGATTTTATGTCACGTTCTTGAAATGACTTGCAGATTGTTTATGAAGGGTTTTTTTTAAGTGAAATTTATGTGAATCTTACTGGTCCAGTAGCTAAGAAATTGAAGTGCACGCTGAACAGTGTTAGATAAGAATAATTCTCACTTGGGTTTGCTACCTCCTTCTCAAAATAATATACTTTATATTAGACATTTAAGAAGTAACAAAAACTTGGATAAAAATATTTTATAGAGGTATCCTATGTCATTCTACTTCCTGTATTATGGCAAGACAGAATTTATGGCCAAAATAATTTTTTGTAATGAAATTACAAAGGACAACTATGAAGTTTTGTGAATTACACTCAGAACATGGTGTTGTTCATGGTTGTCTGTTTCCATCATATGCAAACTTTGTAATGATTTTCAATAGTATTGAATTTTTATCATATTAGTTTATTTGGTCTCTTGTTGAAAACTGGAAAAGCCTCAGGAATAGTAATCCCAAAAATCAGCTGCACAAAATTCCACTTTTGAAAACCCAGCTGCCTGTAGCTGTAATTGTTCTCTGAACTACTTGTTTGCAAAGACTCAATTGAATATGACTGTAGGCCTTTCAAAATAATTCATATCCTAAAATATCTGATTTTTATAATTTATTTTCTTACGTATGAGAATAATTAAACTAATTGGTGTGTGCATGCATATTTCATGCATTCTCAATTGCTCTCTTTTTTCTCTTCTTTCAGGCCAACCAGACCATTGAAGTTACCAAAAAGGTAAGGTTCAGTGCTGTCACAGCTGCAGTTTGTGGAATTATAAAGGTGGTAGATGAGGTGATGGCAAAACTGTTATTCCCCAAACAAAGCAAGAATAAGGAATATTCAAAGAAAAAACATAAACATTCAAATTAAATCAGACTTTAAAAGTTTTTCTTTAGGCAGTGGGTAGTAAACTTCTGCAACTGCCATGGGAAACCAGATACTATCAACAAAGTCAAACCACATTTAGAAGAATTGATCTGCAATGGGTCCCTAAATAAACTCTGAAACAAGGAGCCAGGGCCAAGTTCTTTTACATCCATAAAAACACATCTGTGAATCCTACAGTAGCAGGAAGGGGATAGAACATGCAGGATATCCAAATTTAGGCTCCATTTACAGACAGAAAAGCAGTCTCCTCATTAGTACTAGGCCAGAATTTTAAAATCTATGCAGATTTAAATGCTTCTTGTTTTCAACTATTTTAGGCTTTTTTATTACAATCTGTGCCTGGATACTCCATGCCTCAGTACTTTCTTGGTTAAGGGTTGCTCTGAGAAGTGGCTTGGTTGTATCATCAATAGTGATAAACAAACCTGACAGATAAGTTCTGAAAATTTTGTCATAGTAGTTTTTAATTCTTCTAAACCCCCATGCAATCTAGAACACTGGGCTTGGATTCTATAGGCTCCGTAGAATGGCACGGTCAGAGAAAATAACAGACCATTGTATCTAAAACAGTGCATCAGAATGGCAACAAGAAACGATCTCAAGTGAAAAGACATTAAAAACACAATTGTTGGAGTTTATTTATTAAAAACACTATTGTCCACAAAGATGGACAATAGTCCGTCTTTAGGATTTGCTTTCAGTAAAGAGCAAGTCTGTTTGTTAAATGTCATATAATATGTAAGTATTTGAGTTACAGAAATCTGTGTGTTGATATGATTTGGGTCACACAAATATCTATTGTTAATAGTGACCTTTTTACAATACAAAAACTATATATGGTACATTTCTGTCTCTGTACAAACCTGAGGAGTGGTTGCACCTGAGAACATATGTATATAGGAGCTGAATTGAAAAGTTTTTCACTAGCCACATAGTATGCTTAAAATGGGAAAAGAACCTAAACATTCTCTTTTTTACCTTCTCCTTTCAAAGAAAATATTTGAGGTCATGGATCACCTTTAGACAAATTGCTTTATAGGAGTGGTGCTTTTAGTAGTGCTAAATATAGATTGAATTACTGTATCTCCTAAACATTTTGAGTTACTTAGAACATGAATTAAAAAAAAAAAAACTACTAAAAACAAATCAAACCTTTTTTAGGTGTGTGAAACACATCAGGAAGAAATAAATTAGTGAATGCTACATTTTAATGGTACATAGCTAGCTAAAATTAGTACCATTCTAACAGACTGAAAATAGTGAAAAATGGCATAAAAATGGTATTTCACTCAGTGTCAAACTTATATGAGTTCATCATTCAGTGCTGGAATATTTTGGATGAAACAAAACCAAGAAGTTGTAAGTGTGGCTGTATGTCTAGGTCATTGCACGAACAAAAAATAGTTTTAATTAGGCATCCAAAAGTGGGAGGTTATATACTGATTTAGAAAAGTACTAGAGAATATTCTTAGCATTAAGGATATCCTTTCTCAATGTGATTCCTCCACTGAGGAATTGATTTAAGCATTTTCAGTCAAGTGGTCATTTATGCCCAATCTGTCAGGGTGGTGGCTTCCTCCTCACAGAGAAAAAAAAAGTAATTAAACTCATGTTATAGCTTTTAAATTAAATTATAGCTTTGAATAAAAAAATTCAAAACCCACCATTTCTTTAGCCATGTACAGTGGGTTGGGGTTGAGGCTGGTTTTAAGCAACTTGGTTGGTTGGAGCTGGAGCCCTCAGCAGCATAAATAATGCTCAGACAGGTAAAATTAAAAATAGAGTGGTCAGTCCTCTTGTCAGCCAAGGTCAGCTTTGCTTATCTTTATTTCAGTATGTGGTAAAAGAAACGAGAAATTTGCAGGTGTAAACAAGCCCTTCACTGTTTTCTGTATGTGGCTTATTATCACATTAAACACTTAGGACAGAGTTTATTTTATAGCTGAAAGAATTTACCCAATTTAAGAGTGCTCAGCTGAGAATGGAACTGTAGAGACAACATGTCAAAGTGGTAAATCTGGCACTAGTGATAAATAGGCAAATAAATCTTTTGGGTATAACTTTATGACTTCAGAGCAAATGTCTGTAATAACTAGTCAGTCTAGCTTGGAGTTTAGAAAAACATTTGGTCCTATAAATAGGAAAATTCTATTAGGTCATTTACTTCACTTCTACTTTGTACAATTGCTCATTTGGCAAGCTCCCCCTTTGTGATTGACTTTAATGAAAATTTTGACTTCAGATTGCTTTTCAAGCTTTTGCTAATTAACTTCTTGTGTGAACATGTCAGAATTATTCCATGTTTACTTAATGGGAAATGGAGAAACACCCAGTGCTTTGGATTTCTTTGCTCCTCAACGCTGTACTTAGACCCTTAGAGGTGCCTATTTCCACATGCTATGGAAAAACAGGAATAAGCTTGCATATGCCATTGATTTTGCAGTCAGAGCACTTGGAACCCACTGGGAACCTGGAGTGGGGAGATGGACAATCCCTCCCTTCTTAGCAGCAGGACAGAAAATTTCGGTCAAGATGATAATTGTATTGTGATTAATTAACAAGTTGCTCTTAAAACTGAAAAAGAGCCATAATCTTTCAAGACAGTAGAAATAAATAAAGGAGCTCTCTGCAGTAAACTTTCATGTTATGCTGCTTGAAGTTGAGGAGGAAATAAGAGTGGAGATCTTGATCAATATTTAATGTTTACAGAGACCATTTGTATAGAAGGATTCATAGCCTGTAATTACTTTTCTAATGCCTTTATGGGACTTCATATACTCTCTTTGCTCCCAGTATTAAACAGTGTTGCTTTTGAAACATAAACTCTATGAATTCAATTCTTTATTGTAAGAAAAATCATTTAGAAATGAAGATTTCTTTATTTCACTTAATTTTCTGAACATTTCTCTTGAATTAACAAAAATAAAAATATTTTACAAAAATAATGAAAATTAGGTTTGCATATAATAATTCTTCCACTCATAAAATTTAGAATGAACTAGGTGTTAAAATCCAAGGATGGATGTTATGCTGTAAGACTAGACAGTTAACGTTAGTTTATATATCATCTTGCCAACCCCTTGGATCTTTGAACTATAACAGATTTCATGGATCATGAGTATGTAGGGTTTGAATATTTTTTAATGACTATTTTAAAAAGAGAGGAAGTGTTTTCTTTGGGTTCTACTTTAAAACAGATCTTTTTCTTTCTTGGATATTTTTCTCAAAATGCTTAATTTTTAAAAATATCCCAAGTAGTCACGTTTTCTCTCACTAAATTTTTGACAAATCACCTTTTTCTAGTGGCTTGCAATCATGGATAAGCTTGCATTTTTTGTCCAAATCCTGGGGAAAAATAATAGTCTGATCTGAAAAGCTCTTGAGAGAAGTATAGGTTAGTTCTGTGGGCAGCTTTTGTTGCTGTAGCACCTCTCCCTGCTCCTCTTCCATAGCTATGCTGCGCTCATCGCTGACTGGCCTGTGGTGGTCCTGGGCATGTGCACTGTGCTCATAGTGGTGTGTGCACTCGTGGGAATATTAGTTCCAGATCTTCCAGATTTCTCTGATCCACTGCTGGTAAGTCAATACCCATCAGTTGTCCTGTCAAATAAGTATTTTTCGTTTGCCATGTTTTCCATTGGAACCAGTAAACAGCAAATGCAAATACAGCAATTGATACAGTATTAAATCTTGACATTGGAGCAGCAAATGATAATACAAAGCTGCAGTTGCCATCAAAGAATATTACCCGCTAGTTTCCATGCCCTCTGCATTTTGCTAAGATCATGTGTCCTTCAACAGAACTGCTTCAGATTGAATAATGTAAATTCATCCCAGTTTTAGATGTACAGCACAGACCATACGTTCTAAATCAGGTTTCAAAGAAGGCCAGGATCTGTTAAAGGAGAGGGTATTCTAAGTCCCTTCTGAGGATAAAGTGATAGCCATATTGAAAGGATAAAAGTTCTTTTTATCAGATTCTATTAAATATTGCACTAATTTTTTACTTTTACGAGTTGTCTTAAGCATGAGTAGCTTTCAGGATTTTTTTAATTGAAAATATGGCATTTAATCATTATCTTCAAATAAAAATAAACTGTTCCTGTAAGTTATTGGTATTTATAGTATAGAATGTGTACCTACAAATCCATATCTAATGAATATTTCTGGAAAAGAGCCAAGTTGTTAAAATTGTTTCAAAGTCACTTTTAAAATTATTTAAATATTTGCCTTATTCTTAATTAAGAGTGATTATTGAGATACAGAAGAGTACTTTGTAGAATGCCCTTCCTCTGAAAACCAAGTGTTGAACATTGGATGGACTAAATCATCTCTTCTCAGGGAGAGCAGTAGGACAGGCAAGAATTCTTAATCCCTCGTCACTCTCAACAATCAGTCATTATTTTGTCATGAAGTATTTTACTTCTAAAAGTAGATGCCTGGAGTAATTATGCTTCATAGTGAAAGCAATCCATCACTTTGATCGTGTTTCCACTCTCCTGTTTGAGCTGAAGAATGAAAAGCATTAGTGGAATTTTGTGCTTCTCTCCCCTTAGGGTTTTGAACCCAGAGGGACAGCCATAGGACAGAAACTGGTCACATGGAACAACATGGTGAAAAACACAGGGTACAAAGCAACACTTGCAAACTACCCTTTCAAATATGCAGATGAGCAAGCTAAAAGGTAAGACTTTATAATAAAAAAGTAAATTTTGTTTTATTGGTGGTTTTGTATGTACATCATGCTTTCACCAGTACGCTCTGAAGTTAAAATATATACTGCCACTGATTTCAATAAATACAGAATCTAATTTTCTACAGTATTTAAGGCCTTTCATACCAGGCTAGATATTTCCCACTGCAAGCTTTTTTAAAAAATGTATAATTGTACTTTTCTCTATGGATATTTTTGGTACTGGACTCAATGTCCTTTCATTTGAAGTCTCTTAATTTAAAGAAAAAATTAAATTATTGTTTCAGTTTTTGTATCCCAAAATCACATTGGTAAAAATATGTTTTCTCAGGTGTAAGAGCTGTTAAACTGTGTGACTTGTTTGGATGGTGCTTCTTTTAATGATTTCTTTGCTAAGGTAAAGTGAAACCCTTTGTTCTGGTTTAGTCATCAAGATGACAGATGGTCAGATGACCACTATGAAAGAGAGAAGAGGCAAGCAGACTGGAACTTCCACAAGGATACCTTTTTCTGTGATATTCCAAGTAAGTGGAGAAATTATACAAGTAAAGCTAAAAACTTCTGAGTTCAGAGTTTTCTGAACTCTTCTGTATATTGTATGCCATATTAGGAAGTTTTTTTTAACGTAATATATAAACACAATAAATACCTTCTTTCACCGCGCAGAAATCTTGGTAAAATTGGATTGAAATGTTTCAAAGTCACTTTCAGAATTATTTAAAGATTTGCCTTATTGGTTCCATTCTACTGACTCTTTCTCAGAAAAAAAACTGTATTTACTTGAAGTGCTTCCTTTAAATGTTTCCATTTCCTGTAAGGAATTTTATTAGTTCTTGATAGTACTGAACATTGTAAAATCAGTGTTTTGTGTGTGGCTAGAGATCTAGTTCTTAATTCACGTTTGGGAAGAAGTTATGTTTTGTCCATGCCATTAACTTAATTCTAAAAAATCTAAATCAAAATACTTTTCCTGTGTATGTCCTAAAGGCATCCACCAATTGTATTTTGTACAGAATGTAGGGGTTTATGTATGGAAAAAAAAAATAGACACAAAAAACCCAATGAAGAAAACATCCCCCTCAAAGAAACAGAAATAAAAATAAAATGTCCCCACCTTAAAGCACTGTAGGCTATGAAGCTGACTAAGTTAAACTAGAGGACAAAAAAGACAAAAGTCTTTTGACTTTTTACAAGGCACACTGCAGAACTTTGATAAGTCCTGTTCTGACAGAGAGATGTAGATCTTGCCTCTATTCATAGAAGGACCTGAGCTCTTTTGTGGCTATTTCCACATGTGAGGATTGATAACAGAGCACAAAAACACAATTGTGAAATTGTTTGTTTAGATTACTTGGTCTAAGAGAGCAATGACCAGGGAAAACCAGAGTGAAAAACAGACTTTTATTCTTTTTTTTCAATTGCAGTATAGTCTTACATTTAAGTGAGAGGATGGGAGCAACGTCATCATTTCTGCTTCTGTGAACAGAACCTCATTAACCATTAACCATTAACCATATCATGAGTGAGGGACAGAAAATGTACTTGGTACTCTGCTGAGCATTCTTGAAGCAGAATTGACTCCTCTTATCCAGGCTGCTGTTCTACACAGTCTCACTCTCTTCCTTTCCTCTGCTGTTTCTGCATAGTCTCAGTTTGTGACAGTCATGAAGGAATTGCATTTCTCTGGGAAAATTTGCCAGTCCATTATGTAAAGAAAACAGTTGATTTCCTCTTGACACACTTTTGTCATTCCTGGTATCTTTCTTTGTCTGCTGCAGGACCTCTAGATTTCAGTTCCCTTGATCGTAAAGCATCGTTGGAGATCATAAAGCACTGCCCCTGAGTCTTTTCATTGCAGCCTTGTGGAAGGCAAAAATTCTGCAGCTTCACAGCAGTGGGGGAAAATTCAGCCTTTTGGGTTTTTGGAATACTTTAATTAATGTGATCATGTTTCTTAACCCAGAGTACCATACTGTGTTAAACAGTTGTGTATATTTGTGTTTGTATATTTGTTTCCCTTGTGAGCTCTGCAGACAGATCTCATTGCCACTAAGTAATTATTTGCTTTCCTAAATCTGTCTTCTGATAAATATGATTTAATTTGTAATTTAAGCTCCATGTTTCTAAACTGTGGAATTCTTGAAAATGGCCTCAAGGATGTCACAACAATTTCCACTGCAGTCATTTGCTTCTAAAGCAAAAACATTCTTGTAGAAACAGCTTTATAATTATTATTTATATTCCCAAATGACATACTAAATCAGCCTTTGATTACTGTTATCAGTGTACTGCCATTATACTGTGCCAAGATTTAATAGTTTGCTGATTAGATCTTCTGATTTTTGTTTGTCATATTTCAGAAGATAGTTTGCTTGAATGGAAGTCTGTAGAGCTTCTGAGTGGTGTGTAGTATTGAAGATGCCATATTTACTGTAAGCTCCTTAAGGAAATGGAAACTTTCACGTGGAGTGAGTGTTACAGATAAACAGGTCATCTTGAAAAGGAGGTGAATTCCCATGGCTCGACAAAGATTTCCCATGTGCCATTTGAATGGTGGGATTTTGCCTCAGCCTTTGATACCAGGCCCACCCAAACAATCAGTAAAAACCCCCTTCTGTAATTCCAGGTGATCGCTATTCACGAGTGGTGTTTACATCAACAGAAGGAGAGAATTTATGGAATTTGAATGCAATTAAGTCAATGTGCAATGTAGACAATTTGAGGGTAAGTCAATTTGGCATTTGTTTCACTTGCAAATACAGAGCATATATTTGAAACTTTGGTTTGCTGCCCACTGCCATCCAGTAGCATATGAGAGGACTTTATGTGGTTCAACTTCTGTCAAATGATCAGTCAGCATGTACATGCTGTCAAAAAACAACTTTCAGTTTGTAGATCAGGTTATATATTGGGGAATTTCTTTGAGTTTTCTACTAATAGCATCCAGATTTGGGTAGAATAAGGTTGCTTCAGGAAAGAATGATCTTAACTTTTACTGTGTGTTTCCTTATAAAATATTATTCTATGGAGTTTTGTTCTTGGGTCCCAGCAAATAATTGATTTTTCTTGTGTTTTCACCTCCAGGTGAACTAACTATAGTCTCATAATATATGCATTTTTCTCTGACACCCAGTGGATCACTCAAATTAATTTCTTTTTGTTAGTTTAGAATAGGCTGTTAAATGGACAGCAAAGGAACTTAGGTAAAATAGCTAGAGATAGTAATTTTCATTTAAACTTTACTTTATCTGTAAAATAGAAGCTTGTCACTTGCTGGAGCAAACTCCTTTGAACTGAGTAACAATGAACTTTTGGTTCACGTACTGATGACTTTGCATGGAAATGAAGCAATATGTTTTTCATCTGTTAATACTGAACAAATTATTTCCACTTTGCTCTTCTCCGAAACAAAAATAATCATAGACAACTTAATTCATATTTCTCATTTATTTAATAGGATATATTTTCATTATTGGATTGATCATTGCCTATTAGACAACTGTATTAATTTAGCAAATTCCCAAACTGTTTTCTCTACAACAGCCGTCATTTGCTGGCTTAAAATGTTGAACTGTAGTGGAACGTTGTATAATGAATCTCCCTTGGCAGTCTGCTGACAGGCATTTTGTCCTGGTTGACTCCCTTGTTGGAAGTGAGTTTTGTCCTCACATGCTTGTTAAATCTTCCGTATTTCCCCATCAGAGATGATTGCACTGACAGGATGGCTCATGTGGTTTTATCCCTTTTTTCTTGCAATCAGAATGAGCCAGGTGAGCAAGAGTACGGGATCTAAAGCAGCCCAGCTCAGTTTTGAATGAGCTGAGCTAGGGAGTCATCACATCACTAGTTCAATCAGGAGATCCAGGGGAGAATAACCTTTAACAAGGGTAAAAATTGAGGCTGAGTGAGGAAGGAGATGCTAAATCTGTGCATTTACTGTAGAGAGGTTCAGTTGCACAGGCAGCTGATGCAGGTAAATCCCAGGTAGTGCAGATCGTTGCAAAGCAATGCAGTCTGAATTAAAAAACATCATTCTGTTTAACAGAGGATGGTTAATTACCTCTGAAGAGAATCTCTCCAATGATTACATTACTACTGAGAATTGTTTCTTTTGTTCCTCCTCATCTGCTCACCTTGATAAAAATGTATTATATCAAATACGGCTGTACCTTCTGAGGGAAGGATGAAACTACTTTACTACAACAAACAAGGCCTATAAAACCAACTCTTCCTTTGAAATAAGAACACTTCAGAAAATGAAATGTTTGATGCATCATCTACACCCACAACTGTGTAGATATTTATAAAAAATTTTGTTGTAAATAATGACTTTGCAGATCTTTCTTTGTAAATTACTTAGGAATAAAGTAATTCAAGGCCTCAGCTGAGCAGAACAACAGTGCATCATGGTAGCAGCATTGATTTTTAGCTAGTTAGTATGGAAAAACGAGTATGGTTAGGTTTTGGTATTTTTGCTGGTCTGTGCATATAAATTTATTTTAAAAATTAGATACTCAGGGCTCAGAAAGGGATGAAGTTTTTTTCATAGTTTCTTTTTAAATGTTTGTTACTTATAAATAACATTTTAAATTATTTGAACACTTTCTGGCAATTTTTAAGTACATCTGACACTTCTTAGAACTCACAAAGTGCTGTGATTATGTCCCACTTTTAAATGCTAAGTTCTGCTAGCAGCCAGTCCCTAGGGAGGCAGAGGATGCTGACTTGCACTGCAGTCATAACAAAAAAATCTATGACTTTGGTGACCTTCTGGTCTTACAGACTCTTTTCTGGCTGTAGTTATTTTTGGTTTTGAGCTCATGCTTGTTCAGAGCCACAGTTCTGTTGAATTAAGTGGAAAAGCTTTCTATATTCAAAGACAGGAAAATCAGGCGCTCCTTGCTGGAAGTGCAAACCTTTGAATTTATGTATATAAATGAATGTACATAAATGAATTTATGTATATCAGCACTAGTGCTGGAAGTGCAAACCTTTGAATTTATGTATATAAATGAATGTACATAAATGAATTTATGTATATCAGCACTAGTTGGTGCTGATATCCTGCTTATCATCAGAAAAATTTCTGATGATAAGCAGGATATCAGCACCAACTAGTATTGGCTTTAGTATGGGACTAACAGCATATCCTCTATGTATTAATTGTATTCCCATCTGCTTGAAACTACTTTAACTATAGGTTTTACTGACATTTAGGGGCTCTACCCTGCAGCTGTTCAGCATATGCAAGTCGTATAATCATCATGGAAACTTTATATACAAAATAGTTATGGGAGGTGTTCCAATTTTTTTACTTCTTGGATAAGAGGAGCTTTTTTTTTCCACCTGTTAATTGCAGAATGTTTTCCATATAAACTGTAAACAGCTATTTTATTAACTTTAATGACTGTATATTAGGTCTTAAGACTGCTTCCCCACAGCAGTGGATTTGTGATTCTCTGTCCCTGCAGAGAGCCATTTGGGCAGATCTGCCCACTGATGTGTGCAGGTTGCAGAGTTTCATTTCTTACTTGTTCCAAAGTAAATTGAAGTGGTGCCAGGGACAGAGCAGGTCTGGAAACACCAGAATGACCTTTCCAGTTCCTTTGGATCACCAACAAAGCCCAATGCTACAATCTATTAACATTTAACGTAGTATTTTAATGAACTATCAGGAGCTAAATTTTGTATTTTACTTTTTAATTTCCAGCTACCACCTCATGTTACTTTATCTTTGCCAGCAGTTACTTTGACAGTGAATGTTTATGGCCTGCAGCAAGCGTAGAACAGTGTATAAATGTCATGGTCCCATCTTGAACCTGAATACATAGAGAAAACAAATCAATCCTTTCCTCCCAGTTTGCCTATTACATCCTCATAGGACTAACCTGGAGATGTGCCATGAAAAACACAGATATGCTATTCCAGTGCTTCCTTTTATTTAGTTGATTGTTCAGTTTTTCCCGAGTTTGCATGTGTGAGAGTTTTTATCTGGAAACAATCAAATTTGAATTATCCTGGTTTTTTGGAATGCCAATTTGTTATTGTTCAGAAACTGGTTGACAAAATTTGGTCCATATTAAAGCTTTTATAACTGCTGAGAGAATTCCCAAGTGTATTTTTTGGTCTGCATTATGAAGGATTGCTAATAATAAGCCTGAGCAATTTTGCTGAAGAAAAAAGAAAAAAGAGGCTAAGTGGTTTCTTTCAGATCACTTAAATTTAAAGCATACATGGACAACTGTTTCAGGATGCACTCCTATAAAATCTGAAGAACATGGCTTTATCTATGTGACTGTATTAATATGTGTAATATTCAGTGTAACTTGATCAAAACATAACTTTGACATATATCTTAACTATTTGAAGGGCTAATTCTACTTTGTCACATATAACAGAAGTTCTGGCTTTGGAGACTTTTATTCCTCGTGCTCTCCAAAGATTGAGTTTTCTCATCTTGAGAGAATTTCCCTGATCTAACCTTGTTAGAGTTTCATTTCTGGTTTATAGTTACTTTCAGTTTGTTTAGAAGTGTCTTGAGGTCATTTAGCTAAGTCGTGCTCTTACTGTCTTCAACTAAATCTGGAGTATTCTGGAAGTGAAAGAAAAATATCCCCATAAGGGATTAAGACTCACTTGGTTGAGGAGTATCTTTAACCAGAACGTGCTGTGCACTGTGGGTGCAGTGTTCAGAGGCATGACCTGTTATTTTGGGGTGCTTCACGACAGTGGAATTACCTTGTGCTTTGGAAAACCTGCATGACTTAGGGACATGCAGTGCCTGGGTAGCAGGCAGAGCTGTTTGGGGACAGTGCCTGCCAGCTGTACAAGAGCTAAAAGAGATTAATAAAATCAGGGTTGTAGAAGAGAGAGATCAGGTGATGAAAGTTATGGTAAAGCTGTCACATCCTTCCTTTCAGGATGGTAAGTCCTTGCCTCTCCTAGGAACTTCAGGATATGATTACAAGCAGAATGAAACTTCACTGATGTATGGCTGATTGTTTATTCTCAGGAGTATAGCATGAGAAGAGAGTTAACAGATCTCAGACTGGAAAGAAATAAAACATTTCAGTGGATCTTCAAATAATACTCTTTAACACTTTTGCCAATTCTGTGCCACTGTGACAAGTCTGTATACTGGCTGGTTTAGTCTGCTGCATGTAAGAGGATACTGGTCAAAAGCAGTGTATGTGGAAATAAGAATTTAATATGTTAACAGCAAATATTAACGTAAACTGAATTTTCATAATTTAAAGAAATTTTTTGGGTTGGTTTTTTTTTTGGTTACTGAATGTTTCAGACTGTTACTTTAAATTGGATTTGCCTCCCTGTCTTTATACAGATCAGATCCCATTCCCAGTTTGGTGATCTCTGCCAGAGAGCCACTGCTGCTTCATGCTGTCCCAGCTGGACACTGGGCAACTATATTGCTATTCTAAACAACAGGTCATCATGTCAGAAAATTGTCGAACGGGATGTCTCTCACACCCTAAAGCTGCTTCGCACTTGTGCCAAATACTACTACAACGGAACCCTGGGGCCGGACTGCTGGGACATGAATGCCAAAAGGAAGGACCAACTCAAGTGTACAAACGTGCCTCGAAAATGTACCAAGTACAATGCTGTTTACCAGATCCTTCACTATCTAGTGGACAAGGATTTCTTAAGCCCAAAGACAGCTGACTATGTATTACCAGCTTTAAAATACAGCATGCTCTTCTCTCCCACTGAGAAAGGGGAAAGCATGATGAGTATTTACCTAGATAACTTTGAGAACTGGAATGCTTCTGATGGTGTAACAACCATCATGGGGATTGAGTTCGGAATAAAACATAGATTGTTTCAAGATTATCTGTTGATGGATACTGTGTATCCTGCCATAGCCATTGTAATTGTCCTGTTAGTTATGTGTGTGTACACCAAGTCCATGTTTATCACGTTAATGACTATGTTTGCAATAATTAGTTCCTTGATTATTTCTTATTTTCTCTATCGGGTAGTGTTTAATTTTGAGTTCTTCCCATTCATGAATCTCACGGCATTGATTATCCTTGTTGGGATTGGAGCAGATGATGCTTTTGTCTTATGTGATGTTTGGAACTACACAAAGTTTGATAAACCTCATGCTGGCACCTCTGAGACAGTGAGCATCACATTGCAACACGCTGCTCTTTCCATGTTTGTCACGAGTTTTACAACCGCTGCTGCCTTCTATGCTAATTACGTCAGCAATATCACAGCAATCAGGTGTTTCGGTGTTTATGCTGGCACTGCCATTCTGGTTAATTATGTTTTGATGGTTACATGGCTGCCTGCTGTAGTTGTATTACATGAACGATACCTTGTCAATATTTTCAGTTGCTTTAAGAAACCTCAGCAGAGGGTATGCAACAACAAAAACTGCTGGACAGTGTTGTGCCAAATGTTCCACAAGATTATTTTTGCAGTCTCAGAAGCATCCAGGATATTTTTTGAGAAAGTTTTGCCATGCATTGTTATCAAATTTCGGTATATTTGGCTTTTCTGGTTCCTTGCCTTAACAATTGGTGGAGCATATATCGTGTGTGTAAATCCAAAGATGAAATTGCCGTCATTGGAGCTCTCAGAGTTTCAGGTGTTTAGGTCTTCTCACCCATTTGAACGATATGATGCAGAATACAAAAAACTTTTTATGTTTGAACGTGTCCACCACGGAGAAGAGCTCCACATGCCGATTACCGTAATCTGGGGTGTCACACCTGAGGATAATGGTGACCCTTTAAACCCTAAAAGCAAAGGAGAGCTGCAGCTAGATACCAGTTTTAATATTGCTAGCCCAGCTTCGCAGGTTTGGATTTTACGTTTCTGTCAAAAGTTAAGAAATCAAACCTTTTTTTATCAGACAGAAGAACAAGACTTCACAAGCTGCTTCATTGAAACATTTAAGCAATGGATGGAGAATCAAGACTGTGATGAGCCATCTCTTTACCCCTGCTGCAGCCACTGGACCTTTCCATACAAACAAGAAGTTTTTGAATTATGTATTAAGAGAGCTATAATGGAGCTAGAAAGAAGCACAGGGTACCATTTAGATAGCAAAACCCCAGGACCTCGCTTTGACCTTAATGATACCATCAGGGCAGTGGTGTTAGAATTCCAAAGCACCTACCTCTTCACACTGGCTTATGAGAAAATGCATCAGTTCTACAAAGAGGTGGACTCATGGATTTCAAGTGAGCTTAGTTCTGCTCCTGAAGGTCTTAGCAATGGTTGGTTTGTGAGTAACCTTGAATTTTATGATCTTCAGGACAGTCTTTCTGATGGTACTCTGATTGCCATGGGCCTTTCAGTTGCCGTTGCATTTAGCGTAATGCTTCTTACAACTTGGAACATAATCATAAGCCTTTATGCAATCATTTCAATAGCTGGAACTATTTTTGTCACAGTGGGTTCTCTGGTTCTTCTTGGGTGGGAGCTGAATGTGTTGGAATCTGTCACAATCTCAGTGGCTGTTGGCTTGTCAGTGGACTTTGCTGTTCATTATGGAGTGGCTTATCGCTTGGCCCCTGACCCTGACCGAGAGGGGAAGGTCATTTTTTCTTTAAGCCGTATGGGTTCTGCTATTGCAATGGCTGCCTTGACTACATTTGTAGCTGGGGCAATGATGATGCCCTCGACAGTGTTGGCATACACTCAGCTTGGCACTTTCATGATGCTTATAATGTGCATTAGTTGGGCTTTCGCAACATTCTTTTTCCAGTGCATGTGCCGATGCCTTGGGCCCCAGGGCACTTGTGGCCAGATCCCACTACCAAAAAAACTGCGGTGTAATGCCTTCTCTCAGGCCTTTTCAGGAGCCCAAGGGGGCAGAAGTCAAAACAAATCCCACCCTGTTAGCAAGTACCAGATGGACTCCAGAAGCCAAAAACCAGAAATGGAGCATGAGCACTATGAGCTTGAACCTCTGGCATCACAAACTGGAATCTGTAACCCTGCAGAGAAAGTGACATATGGGGAAACTCATATCTGCTCAGAGCTTTTCAGCAGCAGGCCCCAAAGCTCATCTGTGCCTGTGCATCCAGCCTATAATAGTGAAGTGAGTAAAGGCATCAAAAACGTTGCTAATTCATCTGTGCTCCAGACCTCTATTGACCAACACACCATATGCCCAATTTTCTCTCAGAACAGGCAGTGTAGCTGTCCTGATACATATAAACAGGTGACAGTGAAGTGGAGTCCGCACTCCTGTCAGCAGTTAAGCGACACCTTCTGTTACCAGTGTTCTCCCTCCCCAGGGACCGTACAGATCCAAAGCTCTGTAGTTCCTATAAATGCTTTACAGCAAGCTGCCGAGGGTTATGTGCATCCAGTCCAGCATATCCTCCACTGCGACTGCCTTCAGGGAAGGCTCAAAAGAACGATGACACAAAACTCTCTGCCTAAAAATTTTTTCCTCCGGTCTGTGCAACAGTTCCAGGCACATCAGAGAATAAACAGGACAGATACACATGCTCATCAAAACCCAGAGGAAAACGTAAGAACTGTTCCAAAGGTGATGAGCTCCTCACAGTTCCTCTACCGAAATGCGGCACCTCTAATAGTGCGTTGCTCGGAATGTGAGAACAGTGTCCAAAATAATCAAAAGGGATTCTGTCAGCAGACAGGTAAGTGTGATGAAAAGGGTGGTACAGAAGCAAACGAGGTGGAAAGCAAGAAAGCCTCTCTGTCAAAGCAGAAAAAGAAAGCTGACAGCAAGATAGATCAGTGTTCTTTGCAGAATGACCAAGTTTTGAAAGCAGACCAAAATGATAAAAATCACCTGCTGACCAGGTCAGGGAGAGAGGCTCGCTCTGAGGGTTGCCGTGAAAGTTCACACTGCTGTGGCAAGGCAATTGCTGTAAAGTGCAATTCTGTTGACTGTCAAATGCCAAACATCGAAGCCAATGTGCCTCCTATGTTAATGCGCCCAGAACTTTCCAATGAAAGTTTGTTAATAAAAACACTATAATAAACCTTTAATTTGGCAATCCTGCGTCTTTCTTTTAAAAGTAAGTTTAAAGCACTAGAAAGTCCTGAATAAATATGAAATATAATTTGCCTTTTGGAATGAAAAATGTATTTTATAGAACAATAACATTTATACATTTCATAAAGCCATTACATGTAGTAAAACCTGATGTTGTCCAGAATGTTTTTTTGCTATAACTCATAAGGTGGATTATGCTTCATTTAGATTTTGTTCCAGGGCTTTAGTGTTTGATTTCTCCTTATAAACCATCTCAAGAAATAAAGCATTACAAAGAAACTCTTCCCTGTTCTGAAGCCAGGGCTTGTGAGATCAGTATGTGCAATCTCAGTTTGGGGCAGACTGAGATTGCACATTTCCTGAGTACATCATTTACCTTTATTCTTCTGCTGCCTTGGCAGGCTTCTGCACACTTTGAAACAGCAGCAGAACTGTATCTGTGTTCTTTCAGAATTGTTTGACAGACCAGCTCTGCAGGGTAGCCTGTTTGGGGAATATTTTTAACTATTCATCCTAACAAAATTTAAAGAAAAGCTCCTGGAGGTCTGCATAATTTGCACTGCCTGTATTGCATTTCTGTATATATAGTGCAGTAAAACATTTTAAACTGCCTTTCTGGCAGTTTCTGTATAGACTTTACCATTACATACCAGGGAATACAGGTGGAAGCAGTAGTTAGTGAACATTATTGACTTTTCAGTGATCACAACAAAAATACAGTTTATGCAGCTGACAGATGTATGTAAAATCATGACTTGTAAAATTGGACATGAAGTGCCTTGCAATACTGAACTTTTTCCCACAGAGTTAATCTACTGTGGAGAAAGGCGTAGTTAATGCACAGGCTCTAGACTTACTGCCAACAGTAAGTATCAGATTAAGTCAACTCAAAAGGCTCAGAAACATAAATTAAAATACTGTGTTCTGAGTGTTCTATCTGGAGAAGTTCCCAGATGAATATTTTATAAATACTGAGCTAAACCATGCAACCAAGATGTTGGATTTCAGATGTTGTATCTGTGTAAGACTAAGCAGGGTTTAGTAACATGATAGCTGTGGGTAATCATGGGAATACTTGCTGGTCTTATCACTCCAGGAGGGTGGATTTGAGAGCTGGAACGGTGTAGCATGTCATAATTTCTGAGTATCTTAATGACAAATCTCTCTTCATTTCATTGCTTGGTTATGCTGATGATGTTGATTTATGAGACACAGAAGATAGATTTCATGGGCTGGTGGTGATATCAGGTATTTGGTGTGTAATGAATCACTGGAGGAAAAGCCTGGATAATCCTGTCCTAGTGTACATGTTGGAGGCATGCAGAAGGTTCATATCATGCAACAAACCACTTTGGTTTGGCTGGGAGTAGTGATGTTAGTGCTTATATGTTCCAGTGACTGGAAGAGGTTGAAATCTGCAGAAAAACCTAAATTAGTTTTACATAGTTTAAGAGTATTATTCTTTCTTAGTTATAAAATAAAACTCAGTTTTAGTTACCTTGGAACTTGTCACTCAGTTTAGAGCCTGATTCTTTAGCCTGTAATGAGAGTTTTCTGAGCACTACCGACATCATTAATTAAAAGCTAACACTTGCAGTGCTAGCAATCTAAAGAAATTTAAGGGAATAAGAAATAAACTGAACTGTTGCTGTTGTCCAGCTTTTTTTCTGCCCACCACACCTGCTTGAGTGTAGTTTGTCAGACCTTGTCAAAGCAGCATGTAATGCTTACTACAGTGCCTGTCACATGAGCTGTCATTCACAGCTTTGAGACATGGGCCTTCAGGGAGGTCCCCAGCCAATGTGTCTACAGAACAGAGAACTTTGTCAGCTGATGAGCTCAAAATGAGATTTTTCCCTAAGCCAGTTTTCCATCCTGCATTCTGGGTAAGGAAACCATCTTTGATTGCTTGTATTAATAACTGGTTTTGAAACGGTGATGTAAGTGATGGAGATTATTGTTACGTTTCCATAATGATTTATATGTTCTGAAAGGCTGATACAGTGAGAAAAATGGGGCAGATAAGGAGTTCTGGTGTAATGCACTCTTAGGAAAGATTAAAATGAACTAATGTGCTTGGCTAGTGGGCAGGATCACTGCTGTATCTGCCTTTTGTTGTGGCAGTTGTATTAATCAAGTTATAATAAGCAGTTAAGCTCAGCTCCATGAGCAGCCTCTGGCCTGACTGACAGAAGCTCACAGCCAATGGGAGCTTTCCTAGGGTGCAGGCATCTTACTGGTTCAGAGTCTGGACACACAGATATAGACCAATGACCTGTCCCAACCCAGAAGTTTGGAAGGGGATAAAAGTGTGCAAGACACAATAAATGGTACTGTTGTCTGATGACCAAAAGGGAGTTTATCTTATGTTACATCTCAGACATACGGACATCATGGATGCTTCTTAATATTTTGTGACTTTGCCATTTCCTCCCTGCAAACTGCTTTATCTTTTCCAAATCAGTTAGCTGGACAAGGAGCAATCACTGGCTTAGATAAGTTTGATAGTTATGGATGTAGCACCATGTGTGTGCGTGTGCTGCATGTGTGTCAATTCAGGTGTAGACTCTAAAACCCAAGCCAGCGCAACTCCTGAAGAATGGAAGAGAATAGGAATTGGTTCCAGTGACAGATGAAGGTAGATGAGGGTATGCATTACTCCATCCCTAGAAAATCCAGGAGAGAAATTAATAAATGCTAATAATTAAGTTTTTACAGACTACTAGGAGCAACCAAGGGTAGGTTCTGTTCCACTCCAGGAAATTTTAACAAGAACCATTACATCCTGCTGAGACATCTCTCAAAGACTTGCCAGTGATGGCCAAGTCCCAAGGGAAGCTGATTACATTAAAATACTGGAATTTCCATTAACTAATTTCCTGTTACTGAGGTCCTGCCTTGCTTTGGGGTTGCATGGGGATGTGGATGTCTGTGCACCACACAGATTGTCTCAGTGAGGTGCTTCTCCTGTAAGCTGCCCAGGTGGGCTGAGGGCCCTGACACTGTAATGAGAGGTCCAGAACTGGATGAAGCATTTGAGGATTCACTCCTCCCATCCAGATCACTGATAAAGTGATCACTAACATTAAACAGGGTTGGCCTCCAACACAGAGCCCTGAGGAACACCCCCAGAGACTGGCCACCAGCTGGGTGTGACTCCAGTCACCACCACTCTGGCCCTGGCCACCCAGCCAGGTTTTACTCAGTGAACAGTGCACCCATCCAAGCCATGAGCAGCTGGTTTCTCCAGGAAAATGCTGTGGGAAATGATACCAAAGGCTTTACTAAAGTCCTGGTGCATACATCTACTGGCTTGCTCTTCCTCTGGGAAGTAACATGGTCCTGGATTTGGAAGATGCAGATATTTCCATGGATAATCCATGCTGGGATGTTTGGGAATTGTTCTGCCAGTGATGACACATGTTGCTTGAGACATGACACGTGAGCTTTCTGCCTTTTCAAAGTCTTGAAAAAACTTGTCAGTAACTTGTACACGTTACAAGAGAGTCTTTAAAGTGACATCTCTTTGATTATTCAAGGAAGGAAAGAAACTTTATGTGAGAAGACAGCGGTCTCTTTGTGGGTCTTAAGTTGCTGGTATGCTTTCTTCAGGAATAAAGACTACAAGCTAGAATCTTCCCAAGAGTGGGGCTTCTATCTGAGACCAACTCACTCAAATTTGCAGGGGGAAAAAAATTATATTTAACATAATATAATATATAACTTAGTTATCTGTATTGTCCTTGGGATCTGTGTTTTTCAGGTCATAATCACATTTATTTTATAGTGTGGGTAATACATTGATCAGTTTAACAAAACATTAAAAAAAAATTACAGTAAGTTCTTTAAAATATTAAACCTGGCTCAATATACAATCACTAGAAATGCAGCTACCTCATACAAAGGACCAGGGGCTGCGTAGGTAGCTGATAGAGTAACATAAAGGAGTTTTAAATTACTGTTTCATTGTTTATGTTTTTAAAGAAAACTAAAATCCATCTTTTTACATTCACCCATAATCACTTTAATTTGTGATGTGGGAGAATTGTTTTGAAGTGCTTTGAATTAAGAATACCCCTCATATTGCCAGATGGAGTCCTGGCAGTTAGTCTAAGAGAGCTCTAAAAATACAGGTTGACAAATGACAAAAATTTTAGCACAGTAAGAAATGTCAAATTTGATAAAATTTGAATATATTTTATTTATACAAAAAATGTTATACTACTTAATACAGGCAGTAGATGGGTGATGCAGGCCAGAATCACACTGACTTCATTGAATTGGACCTTAAACTTTTTCCACATGCTGGCAAGGTGTATTAAATTTCACTTTTGCAAATAACACCTGAAGTGCCTCTACATGCAGCATTTATGATGGTGAGCTGGGACACCATCCTACTAAGTGTTGCATATTCCCACGTGCAAAACAAGGCTTGCCTTTGCAATAAAAAGTTAATAATGGAGAAGTTACAGTCTGGAAGAAAGGTGAGAGCTTATCCGATTTCATAACAGATATCTGCAGACTCATGAATTTGGACCCGGTGACACCATTGCAGAGTTACTCTCACTTTAACTGTGTTATCCTTTGACTATTTATTCACTCACTTTATCAGAAAAAATCTCAGAGGTCTGCAGAGCCTGTGACATAGATCACGCACAGCTTAGAGAGGCTACAGCTTTTAGGTAGTACTGTCTGAATACTAAGTAGTCTGAATCCAAGGACTCTTGACTTTGCTGTTTCCCTTTATTTGGTAGCCTGTATTCCAAGAGTTTTTCCTAAGATCCCCACCTCAGAAAGTTGCATGGAGTCACGTGTTTCCTGGAGACACATAATTTGGGGTATTTTGGTGCACCTAAAATGTATTAAAGGTAGTATGTCCAGCTGGGTTTTTGATTCCATTATTTTAAGTTTTGGTCAATGTCACTTTACCTGCAAATGGATAGACATATTCCAGAGGAGCGGCTGCTTGTTGCTTTTATTTAAATTCTGTTAGTTAGAAATGTATATTGAGTCTAGTTCTCAAGCTGTTGATTTACAGCTAATGCCCCTCTGTCTTAAAAGCAGCAAGGTAGCACTTGCTCTCTTACTGAGAGCTGCCCACAACTGGTGGCAGTGTTCAAAGTTGAACCCTTCCAGCAGCGAGTCTTTAGAGCATGATGGAAGGCTTTGCTTTGAGGCCTAAACAAACTTTCTTAAGCCCTTAAGCCTTAACCAAAATTGTCTGTAGATTAATCTTAATGGCAATTCTAGAAATGTTTCTCTGTGGCTTAGGAAAGGAGCAGATCATTCATGGCTGACTAGTTAGTTAGTCTGGCTTTCTTACAGTGCCCTGATCCTTGGAAAACAGTGATTAAAATACACACTCAGTATTGGCAGGCCCTTAAAAATTTGACCTGAGCCATGTCTTTTGCATACAATAATATTTTTACAATATTATTCAGTAATTGAAAATGTTTAAATGGTAGGATTGATGATGTACTGAAGTTTACTGAGTTTATGTGTATTTGAAGTCATTTTCAGGACAAGAGAAGGACAGGTGAGGACAGCTTGTCTGATGAGGTGGCGCTTCTGGTTGTCTGCTCTCACTCAATCCTCAGAGCAGGTCACTGGCATCACCTGGCTGTGGTGGCAGCATTCAGAAGCTGACAGAGGAGCAGACAGGTATCTGCAGCATGGTGGGGAGCAGAGGGGCAGCAACTGCAGCGGCCTCCTCTTCTTCCCCTCCCTCACTGGTAAAGTTCTCCACTTGGTAATAAAATCCCCTTCAGTGTGTTGTGTGTTGGAGCAATAATTCACCTCTTGTTTTAGTGGTATAAATCAGAGGTAAGTTAATTGGAGTTATTTGAGCTGGGTTAGCATAAGAAAGAGAGGTATCACAACTGCTGAATTATTGGCTATCGTAAAAAGTCCAAAGTGTTTGGCCCGAAATCCACTTTTGAGGAGATATGTTTATGTGCAAATGCAAAACCCATCGAAGTTCTTACAGTCCAGGTAACAAACAGAAATTGGCAACTGAAGGCATGTGAATCTCTGAAAAGATTTGACAGCACAGAAAAGCAGGTTTAGCACTGCTTTGAGTGGAGAGATCTGTTGGAGTCATCCTGCAGTACAAAATTAGATACTCTCCTGTGGAGAGCTTTTTGGATAATTGGCTAGCTGAGAAAGGCCACTTCGATGTGATACCGTTGGATAAGGATAGGGGAAACAAGCTGGGGATTATGCAACCAAGTGTCCAATCACTGACAAAGGTCATAGTGACCTTCACTGAAACGGGAAGATGGGGGAGAAAATCGCTTGCCAGAAAATGAAGATAGCCTAGGTAGAGAAGCTAGAAGAATGTAAACATAGAAACAAAATAATCATTAGAGCATAGAAGTAGGTGTGGTTGATCTAAGTGTGCTTTAACCAATAATGAGCTCAGCTTTTGCAATATGTATAAGCTTCATTAACACCAATATAAATATGTGTGAGCTTTCAATAAACTTTGGGATTTGCAACTCACGCATATTGTGTGAGGCATTTCTTCCGCCGTTCACGACACTCTCCTTCACTTTTTCATACAGAAATATTCTGTTTCTATATATATATTTAAATCTGTATTTTTAAAACCTATGTTTTAAATATCTCTTCTATAATATATGATAGTATTGTCCCCAAATTTTCCAAGTGGCTTGATATGCCATGGCTGAACACCAAGCCTTTTCTCTAAAAAGTGTTATTTTCAATCTGATGGAACTTGAACTCATGACAGTCACATCAGCAAGATTGTCCAAGTCTGTTATTCACCTTTTTCTGTATTCTGTGTTCTTAGTTAGGGTTCTGTCTCAACTGACCCTGAAATTTTGAGCCTTTCTTAGGTGCCCTGAGAGCTTGCTTTGTTTCCTGACATAGTACTGAATCTGTTAAGAGCCAAATGTAGCTTGTTCTGTCATTAGTGTACATTAAAGGTAACTAATTTCCCTGTATCCCATGGGTTCATAAAACGGCTTGTAGCAGGCCTTCTCTCCTTTTGTTGTTGTCTTTTGTCTCAAGTTCCTGAAGTACAGCTTGTGTAGTGGTGTAGGATAATCTCTTTGAGCCTTTCTTATTAGAGAAGCTTTATTTACATTTGGGGAGTATAATGGGTCAGCTTTTTAAGACTTCACAGCAGTATTGCACTACAAAATAGGGCAGAAATAGAGAGGGCTGTGTTGCACTGAAACTGGCTTGAATACATGGAGCAGTAGGTAGTTCCATTACATGGAGGTGTTTTACTTTGCATAGCACTAAAAGAGTATAATCCTCACAAAGCCAGGCATTATGAGTCTTGTAACATAAATGACAGATAATAACTTACTCTCACCTTTTGTGTAGCATAACCTTCACACAAAGAAACTTAAAAGAAGTAATTCAGGAAGTATTAAGCAAAACAACATAAAATTGAAAAGTGCTTAGATTACAGTGGCGTGCCAGGGGTAAACTCTGCTGCTTTTTCAGTTCTGTAAGGACTTTTTAAACCACCTTGCTTAATATGTCCCAGGTGAACATCATGCTGTTTTTGAATGAGAATTCAAGAAACTTTCCTCTGATAACTCTAGACAGTATCACTTTCTAGAGAAGTTTGAGTATGCGAAATAAAAGGACTGGGGAAAGATTCCTTACCAAAATAAGGTGCTGTAATGAAACTATCATTCAAGAGTTAATCTGCCTTTTTCATCATTTGCAGTTGAGAAGTATTATGGAACTTGAACTAATGCATTTTGACTGCAAGGTACTCAACCCTGTACACAAGAATTTGAGAGAGCTCAGTAGGTGGACTGGATAACTTAGATATAAAACCTTCAATTATTGTAGAGCAGGGGAGAGAGGGAGAATCCCAAATTCATATTGGTATTTAAATACTCTTGTACACTACACAGAGGGATGAAATGTACTGAAAATATGTTTAAACTACAATATTTGAGATGATAGTAACTTTTATGATCTCAGAGTTATAAGCATGAAACAGAGTTACAAATAATAGCATGTATAATGTGATTGATTAGGGAATGGAAACTTCTGTGCATTTGAAAACACCAGTATTTGAAAAGGGAGCATTCAAAGAACCTGCAGTAAATCAAAGAATCACTTAGGTTGAAAAGACCTTTATGATTATTGAGTCCAAGTGTTAACCCAGCAGTGCCAAGCCAACGCTAAACCATGTCCTCAAGTGCCACATCTACATGTCTTTCAGATACCTCCAGGGATGGTGGCTCAACCACTTCCCCAGGCAGCCTGTTCCAGTGCTTTAAAACCCCTTCTGTGAAAAAAAATTTTCTAATATCCAGTCTAAACCTTCTGTGGTGCAACTTGAGGCCATTTCCTCCTGTCCTATTACCTGGGAGAAGAGAACAACTCCCACCTGGCTGCAAGCTCCTTTCAGGTAGTTGTAGAGAGTGAAGAGGTCTCCCCAAACCTCCTTTTCTTCAGGCTAAACACCCCCAGCTCCCTCAGCTGCTCCTCACAGAATTTGTGCTCCAGACCCTTCACCAGCCCCATAGCCCTTCTCTGGACACACTCCAGCCCCTCAATGTCCTCCGTGTAATGAGAGGCCCAGAACTGGATGAAGCATTTGAGGATTCACTCCTCCCATCCAGATCACTGATAAAGTGATCACTAACATTAAACAGGGTTGGCCTCCAACACAGAGCCCTGAGGAACACCCCCAGAGACTGGCCACCAGCTGGGTGTGACTCCAGTCACCACCACTCTGGCCCTGGCCACCCAGCCAGGTTTTACTCAGTGAACAGTGCACCCATCCAAGCCATGAGCAGCTGGTTTCTCCAGGAAAATGCTGTGGGAAATGATACCAAAGGCTTTACTAAAGTCCTGGTGCATACATCTACTGCCTTCCCCTCATCCATTAAGTGGATCACTCCTCATAGAAGGAGATCAGGTTGGCCAAGCAGGACCTGCCTTTCATCAGCCCATGCTGGCTGGGCCTCATCCCCTGGCTGTCCTACTGATGTAATGGGAACCCAGCTGATCTACTTCATGGTTTCCCTGGCACTGAAGTCAGACTGACAGGCCTGTAGTTCCCTGGAGACTCCTTCTGCCCTTCTTGGCAATGGACTTAGTCATATTTGCCAACTTCCAGAAAACGGGGACCTCCTCTTTTAGCCAGGATTGCTAGTAAATGATAAAAATGGCTTGGAGAGCACATCCACCAGCTCCTTTGGTACCCTTGGAGGGGTCTCATCCAACCTCACAAACTTGTGTGTCTGAGTGGTGCCGCCGATCTTGTTGGTGCTTGTTCAAGTACATCCAAACAGTTTTCAGTGCTATAACTTCTATATACTCCACTTGGTATCTGTTACACAGGTTCACAGGTACATCAGTGCAGTGAATTCAGCTGTCACCAGTCTGGACTTTGGATGGGGACTGAAGTGCCTCCTGAATGAGCAGCTCAAAACTGAGAACACCTCTGAAAGCAGAATGTGAGTATGCCTGTTCAGCTTATGCCAGACACTGGTTTGTTGTGGGCAATGGACAAGGGAGATTGAAATCTCTACTTGTGTAGTAACATTCCTGGCTTAAACTCCTATTATTATAACTGATGTTTAATGTTATTATTACCTCCGTATTTTTATAAATGGGCAAGACCAGTAGGGACATATAAGCTCTGATTTAATTTACCAGTTTTAGTACTTTGTGATTGTATTTCACGAGGCCTTTAAAATAATGAATTTGAAAGGCTAGGCCTGGATGCATAGATGATTTAAATCTTTAGGATGCACCTGAACTTGCATCCTAAAAGACAAGAGCTGGTTATGATAGAGCAAGGGACGAACTAGTTCTGAGGGACTGCACCTATGCCAGTGTATGCCTGCTTTTTCAGTGGGTTTCCAGACACAGAACTTGAAAAAGACCCACTGTTATATCTCTCCTAGTGCTTTGAGCAGAGGGAGGGGTTGATCTCAAGCAGCAGAGTACGTGGTGTGGCCTTTGCAGTAGGAGGTCACTGGGCCATGCAGTCCCTGAGGATTAGAGCTCTCAGCAATTTATCTGTCCGATACTAGGTCTAAATTTGCCTTTTGTCCCTTGCCATTGTGTTACCCTGCAAGTTATTCCCCTTCCTTTGGGCAGCTGAGAGCGACTCCCTCCTGGTGCTTGTGTTCCTCAAATCCCTGCAGTTGCTGCTGCCTGCAAGGAGACCCCACTGAGGAAGAATCCCTGCTGCTCCCAACATTATGTGCAGCCTTGTTGGAACCCCATGTTAAGGGGAAGAAGTGCTGGTGGCATTCATTTATTTCAGTGGCCTTGCCCCAAAGGTAGCTGTTAATTGTACAGTCACCTCCTCGGCCTCCTGGGGTCTGGGAAAAGAGCAGGGGTGCTGTGAGCTGCTGAGGTGGACTGTAAATGTAAGGGCTTTGAATTTAAACCTCTTGTGTCTTCTGATCTCAGAAATCGTCCTGACACCTCACATCTGCTGTCTCACTTCTGGGTTTTGACACACTAAAATAGTGTATCCTGAAAAGCCTGATTGATGTGACACCTTGCTGGAGTTTTCAGTTTCTGCAGTTGCTCTGGTTTCACATTGCATTTTAAGACCAGAAGAGCAAGATTCATGTCAGATGTTGCTGCTGGTGTCTTCCCGCTTCCCTCCACCCAAGCCGATGCTATCTGGAAATGGGTCCGCCCTTCCTTAGGAAACCCAGACAGTGAGGAAGCCACAGCCTCTTCATGTTTTTACATTTAGGTGTGCCTGGCTGAATATAGATTTCCTTAAAGCCATCACAGCTCTCAGACTGGTTTGTTTTTGCTTCAAAGGGTCTGAAGTCATATTTCAGCGTATTGAACTAGATGCAATTCTTGTAACCTCTCCTACAGTGGGAGAGGGGAGAGACATACAGAATCTGTGTCAAAAGACTTAGTCCTTCCATCCCTTCTCTGCAGAAGAGTGGCTGATTTCTAGCTGATGATCTGAACTGGGAATTTGACTCATAGCTACTAAATTTTGCCGTATAGTGAATTAGTAAAGGAGATCTTGGAGCTCCAGCCTGCCAGGGTACAGATGCAGCACCTAGAGCTGATTGCTGACATAAGGAAAAGGATGTGCCTCCTGGGCTGTGCTGTGCTGCCTGAAATCCCTCTGTTCTCACTGCAAAATACTCCAAATTAAATGTGGGACAGGAAGCTACTAACTATGGAATAGTAACATGAGACATACTCCCCTCGTCTTCTTCAGACAACCAGTTCAGGTACAACCTTCTGGAAGCACGTGTGTCTTTTCCCAGTGACTGTCCGGAGAGCCCAAGGTCCTAATTCAGGAGCAGCGAATCATACCTAACTTGGAACATCACCCTCTGAAGGTTTTCAGAGGTTGCAATGTCTTTTTTTTTTTTTTTTTTTTTTTGCTAACATTGCAGCATAGGCTCTTTCCTGCTAATTCACAGACAGCAGATTTGACACCTGAAACTGGAATAACATAGGAAAGATAGGAAAGTTGGAAAAGCACAGGAACAGGTGACATACTTCTATCTTCTTTAAGGCTGCAATATGTCAAAGGGGCTTCCATAAATCTTTCTGTTTGACCAGACAAAGGAAAAGGAGGACAGCCTTACCTGAGATATGTGCTCTGCTCCCCTTAGCTACCAAAGGAATCCAGTTGGGACAACACAAACTCTGGCCTGGTTTATTTATCCTGCCTTCCCACTCAGCTCCCACAGGTATCTCTGTGCTGTGGAAATTAAATCATAAGCCAGTGGTGGCTCTGTGGGAAATCATCCTATGCAATGGTCTTTAGGAGTTGCCTTTTGGGGACAACGCATCTCCTTTTCAGGGTAACTGCTTACCTGTGTCATGATAGGGTTGAATCAGTAGTTGTGGTAGTCCCTGGCTCTGAGCCCAGCTCTTGTCTCTTGTCTTTCCTGTGTTGATGCTTCAAATCCAGTCCATCTTCGTCCCAACACTCAGCCCTCAATCATGTGCTGGCTTGGGAAAGCTTGATTCAGTTGACCAATCTATTGTTCCCATTTGTTTGCGTGTGTAGTTTTTACAGGAGAAGGTGGGGTTTATGCATGGCATCAGACAGCACTCACCCAGCACAGCTGGTACTACTGCTGTTCTGCGTGCAATGTGCATCTTAGCAAATCTTTTGTGCTCTTTGTAAAATAAAACTCTGGATTTCCAGTTCAGAATGTTCCAGTGTGTAAATACACATGTTAGGAAATACAGGTGTTCTACTCTTGTTCTTGGGAATGAGCAGTTTTCTTGCACACCTCTGTACTTTTATGTCAGTGCCATCCATTTGATTTAGATTTTGAACAAAACCTTTCTGACTCTGGAATTTACAGTCATCCTTTCTGTGATGAGAATTTAAATGGGAAATAGTTTTTCTGGTAAAGTTCTATCATTATATACATATATGTAAGTGTATGTATGAAAAGAAAAGCTAAATAAGCTGGCACACCTCTGAATTTCTTTAAATGTTACATCTGGTCATAAAAGTTGTGACTGTTAAAAAAAAATAAATAAATCTTGTCCTTACAGTATTTACTCACAGTCTTTAAGCCAGCTGAAGCTTTGAGACACATCAGCATACTTTACTTGAGAAAGGTCAGGTTTATGTTAGTTTCTAAAATTCTAGTCTTTCACTCCCAGCTTTCCAAGAAAGAAGGCACTACAAAGTATCTGCTTCATTTCTGCAATATCAAAGATAGGGCAGATGTGAAAAGAATGCCAAAATAAGTTAGATTTGGTTTGGTTGTCCAGCATTTTTAGTTCTGTGTTTCTTCTGCATCCTTTTGTGGATGTTCCAGGATTCATAGGTCAGCTCTGGAAGGAAAGGTTATTAAGAGATGGATAGACGAAAGAATTAGGGAGAGCTAGGTGACTAATATTCATATTAACTACTCCTGATTCAGAACTTGCAGAGCTCCAGGTGAAGGCAGCATCCCATAAATTATATCTCCACTGTGATTGTATGATTGTAGTTATTAAAAACCATGTATAAAATAAAAAGGCAAGCCTAATTCTCAGGTACTGGGTTAAAGCTATAGCACTGGCAGACAGATAAATCCTTCTTCTGCCTGGTAAATAAAACAGAGACAGAAGTGGCTGTTTAGAGGTGTATTTAATATTGACTGCAAGAATAAAAGGGGGAGAGAGAGAATAGGAGAGGCTGAGTTGCAGATTTGCCTCTGAGAGAGTGTATTGGTTCCCCAGGTGGTTAGGGGTCTTTAATGTGTTGAGTTAGGAAGAACTGCCCTGGAACACGTGGAGTTAAGCAGTGTGTGCAGAAGTGTGACATGGGGCCCTGGTGGATGTGCAGACAATAGGCTGCACAGTAACTGGAGAAATGCCTTCACACACACCTGTTACTGTGTTGGCATGGATTGCAGCATGCAGCCATCTGGGGCTCATCTGCCAGCATTTCAAGTGGAAAGGCAAAATTCCTTCATTATCTTGGTCTGGATTGCTGCTCTGCCTGGATTTTGCACTGCTATACAGAAGGGGTGAGTGAGTTGTCTGGTCAAGATTTTTCCTGACACTGCTCCCAGGTGTGGCTGTTTCAAGAAAGGTTTAAGTGCTGATTGTGTCCCCATTGTAATCACACTGAAGTGTTGTATGGGTGAGGGTGGGGAAGCTATCTTTTCATGTCTGGTGATCAGTTTGTCCCCTTGAAGCACGACAGTCAATACCTTTGGCCATTTTTCATTAGCCAGAGTAATATTAGATACTATTCTTATTCCTCCTAATGTCTAATCCAGCTTTTGCTCCCTGCCAGAGGATATCCAGGCAGAAGGGAGAAGAACTAGGAAGACACTGTACTGATGTGGTGTGATTGATGTTATCAGGAATCCACAACAGTAATTTCAGGGTTTTTCTGATCTAGTTTCTTTTTCCTGTTGGTACTGAAGCTAAAGAGGACTTGAAATAATTCTTCAATCTTGTGCTTGCATAATAATTATTGATATTCTGAACAATGAAAGCAACAGAATGATGTGCCATCAGGAAATGCTAAGGGTTGTTGCTGGGGGTCTCACAAAATACAGTACAAGCAATATTTCTTCAAGTAAAGCAGGAAGTCAAAACCTTCCCCAGGCCTTTATAGTTCAAGAATTCATTCTAAATTTTGCCAAGAGAGCAACTTGTCTAAAAAGGCGGTTTCTGGAATAAATCAAAGTCCTTTTTGCCCTTAGGGCCTCACTGAGATGTTCTTCTCAGATATCAGCTGTGTGAGAGTTGAAAATAAGTGTGTCTTCCTGACTGGCTGCTGTTGTACCTTGTCTCTCCAGCAGCCTGGAGAGAATTTACAGAGTGACAGGCCTGGAGTGAGTGGGGTTGTCAGAAACTGCAATATTTGGCAGTCTTGATCTTTCAGGGAAAACCTCAGAACATGGCTGAACTGGAAAACTCTAAAGAGAAACACAAATACAAGAAATTTAGCCATTTAATGAAACAAACTCTGTTTATCAGTTCTGGGAATTACTGTCTATATCTGCATCTGGCCATGGATTGGCAGTAGCAAATGTTTTCTTCTGCTTGCCATTCAGTGTGCGGCACTAGGCAGGAATAAGAAAGAATGAGCCCTGTACCCCACCAAATGCCATTTTTAGAAAGAGAAGCTGGAAAGAAAATAAGAAATAAACAATCAATCATGTTATGGTCTTTGCTTTCAAAATGATGCTGAGTGATACCTAAATCCAAGGGCTCGAACCTCCAAGATTATTGTTTGTTTCAAATATTATTGCTATGATTTTATTCAAGTGCAGTTTGGACAATTTTGAAATGTCAGAAATGCTTTGTATGACTCAGAGTGTTATTACAGGGCTTGTAAAGTGCTGTGGATAGAAAAATTATCTTTAAAAATGTTTCCGTTTTGAAGGCCTTTATATACAGCATAAACACCTTATTAATTCAAAATATGTCACCAGCATTTATAAAGAAAAAGTCCACATTTCTTTGTGCCTGCTTGACATTTTCTCTTTTTCTCTCTGAGTCTTTCCATTTTGCCACTGAAAAAGTGTAAATGGAGGGAAAGAGATAAAGGAAATCAATCAAACAAACAAAAGAGACAAGAAAACTGAAGCTGCTTTAATCGAGGGTTCTTTTTTTTTTCAGAAGGTGATTTTGAATATATGATTTTTGCTGGAAACAAGTATTTTAAATGTTTTCTGAAATGAAAAAAGAACCTCAATCTGATAAGAAAAGCTTGTTTTGTTTAAGACTTTGATATTTTTCCTGCCCATGGCCTTTGTCTCCTCTTTTCACAATCACAGACTGCGTCTTTTCACTCCAATTTGGGAAGAATGTCAAGTATGCCTGTGTCAAATTGTCCACATAACCTTCTCTGCCTTAAGGCACACACTGACATTAATCTGTCTCTGTGTAACAGAACAGCGTCCACCCTATCTGGTTTATCTCTGACATCTCAAGGTGAAGTGTCCTTCCACACTTTTCCAAGTAACCATTAAAACCAGTAACTGCCCAGACATATCAGCTCTGCCATGTGTGCTTGAGGTTTGGCAATGTAAATCCCTGTGAGCAGAAACTGAAGAGGAAATCCGGCTCTAGTGAAGTCTGGATTCCTGGTATTTTTAGCACCAGAGGATATGGAAAAAAAAAAAAGCATTTATTTCTCCTATATTGTCAATCTTTCTATGTGGAGATGCCTGGATCTCCCAAATCCTTCTATTTCTTTCCTTCTTTTCTCTTAGGAAAAGTTGCTACTTTGTCCAGATGCTGGCATGCACACAGTTTATCAGTACTAAAAACTATCTGCGATCACTCTGGTTTCAGTGAATTTTTTGGGGGCAATTTTGATTCCCATCAAGATGTCTGTACAGCATTGTGCCAGGTTCCTTTGCTGTATTCCCTAATTTCTGCTTGCAGCTTCCCTCCCATCTCAAATTAGCCTATACCAGTAATATTTGGTTCTGCTTCTTTGCTTATTTCCATGTGTTATAAATGATCAATTGAAAGCCAAATTATCAAGGATGCGAAAGATTTATTTATCTTTTTGCACGACCAAAATACGGTCCTCAAAACCACCACAGCCTAAGAGACAGCGTCAAACCCAGGATCGGCGCTGGGTGAACCTGGATCCGACCTCTATTGCATCGAATCCCCCCTCCTTCACGAGAGCTGCTTCTAGTGATGAGGTTTTATACAGTTTATTGTGCCCGAGGTGAAGGAGTCCTAATGTCTTTTGTAACTCTTCACTTTCATAGCTGTTTCTTTCACTGTGCAGAGCTGCACAAAGGCTGTCTCCTGGTTGATAGCCAGCGTTGATCGAATCTGGGGAAGTCATGTATTCACGTGTATCTTCCTGGTGACTCTGGCTATCTTGATTGATGTTATCTGCAGGATGATGATCGATGATTGCTCTTAGGCGGTTTCCGATGACTGAGATAACGGTGATCATTGTGCTGGGAGCATCCATTCTTACGCTAAAGTGTTGATCTTTATCTAGCCCTCTTTGGGAATCTTAGAGTTTGACTAGACATCCGTCGTCCCTCAGGCCATGTGTGGTCAGAGACTCGTTTTGATTTCACCATCTTTATAAAATACATTCTTTGATAGCATGAATTATTTCTAGCATATATTACAATCCCTCCCCTTTACTTTCACCACATTAATTCATGCTCCCTCTATATCCCAAAAATCACTAATATCTATTTATTCTCTACTTCTACCCTCCACCTTTAAGGGTCTCCTACAAAGAGAAAAACTTTATTAGATCCTTATTCCATGTTCTCCTTGTGGGATTCCCTGATAACCAGTATTATTGTCCATATTTGTTTTGACCCATTTTTCAAATTTTGCCAAGACTTGGGCAGCATTGCTTGCATACTTTCTCTCTCCCAAGGTCATGATCTTGGATGTGTTGTTTCCGGAAGCCAACTCCAGGTCTACGGGTACTATAGCTATCTGCATACCCTGTACCACAGAATGAATCAGTCTAATAAAACAAGGAATTAGACACGGGAGAAATAGGATTCCTGCTACTGAACACAGCAGAAAGAATATTATTTTGTTCCACCAGGCCCCATCAAATAATCTGTCCCACCAGGATGATTGCAAAATCGAATTACATTTTTGGCCTGGGACATGGGCCACCTTCTTAAATTTGGCTGCCAATTATCTTATGGTTTCCCCATAATCATCAATTTCGATACAATATTCCGATTTATTGAATTTTCCACACACTCCCCCTTCTTCAGCCAGCAAATAGTCTAAAGCTATTCAATTCTGGTACACAAATGCCCATACCTGGGTGTGCTGCCAACTTAGTAAATCCAGAGCCTCTGAAGTGTGATTTGACAGAATTTCTACCACTGCCTGCAACCTGGTCAGCCGGTTCAGTAGATAAATTGGAGTCCTATATCCATAGCTTCCATCTTGAGCCCATGTGGCTGGCCCATAATAATCAACTATTCTTGCTGCTGGCCACTTTTCCTCCCCCCAAGTTTGCCTACCACTTATGACAGGTGTCATTTTCTTTAGGCTTCTTTGCTCCCTCCTCAGGGTCTCATACAAAGGAGCCCCTAGTAAGTTACTTTTTGTTTGGGGGAGAGTGAAGAAGACTGGCCGGATCATGCCCAAAGTGCATGATCCATTCCATCTTGGAGGCAACTCACTGTATGCTTTCTTTCCACAGATCAAATAAATTCCATCTGGGGCTTTCCATCTAATGTTCGTTTTCCCTGGGTCTCCCCAGTATTCTCTCAGACCCTCCAAGGATTGGTAAGGATTGGCTCCAGGACTTCTGACCCACTAAAGTCCTATTTGTCTGTTCCATTCACAATTTGTTTCCTTTTTCTGGCTCCAGTACCCCGTAGGAGGTTCCGGCTGCCAGACTTTGCCCTTATTGTTTGAATTTACCATCAGGGTAGTTATACATGGAGTGTATCCCACCATTTCAGTATATTCTTTCCCCTCTCGACTGATGCAGATCGTTCCAATCACCCTTTGATCCAACACCCATCCCTCAGGTCTCTGTGCCAATTTTGAGACCCTTGGGTTGTCCCATTTCAAAAGCTGCCCCGGAGCCAAACTCTCACCCTTCCAAGGCCATTTTTCTGCCAATTTCAGCCCCCCACAAATCCAGCAATTTGACAATCCCAATTCCGTGGCAATTTCCTGCATTAAATCAATGAATATGTTCCAATCTGGGGAAGGTAGTTCCCCATCAGCGTATTGTTTCTCAAGCAGCTCGTACTGCTCTCCCAGAGTTTTCAATCTTTCTTGCTCCACTCTTCCTCAGTTCTGACTCCCTCCTGTTCAATTCCTGAGTAATTTCCCTCATCTTTCCCTCAGGATCCATTCTGTCTTTGTTTCTCGCAAAACAGACAACCCTATCATATTGCAGGCAGACTCTGTCATCGTTTGCCTGTGCTAAATCCAATATGATCGGTTCCCTGCTTAGGGTGAATTTGTTGTCGAATTTCATATTTATTCCTACCGAGTACATCTTTCCGTTCATCACACGCATCCCCAGTTTCGAATTGTCATAACACAATGGATTCACCTGGTGACATGCCACAAAAATTGACTCTGTCTTTCCCCCAACCCACATTGTTCGATTACATCGATTGCAAACAGGGATTGACATTATTTCCACATTCCTTTTCCGTATCTGATGTTGGTGCTTGCCTGACTGTCCACTCCGTGTCCCTGCCTTCGAATCTATACATAAGATCTCTTTGCTTGATTTATATAATCTGACCCTAGTGCCGTTCGTCAAACAGTACCTACCAGCTCCCTGATGCACTCCTCCGGGGCTTGGTATGCTGAGGTTCCTCCGTCCCTTCATTCGATTGGGACTATCTGAGTGCACTTATTGCACTCGTCCATGGAGCTCTCATTTCCGTCACTGATCAGGACCTCAATGTGCAGACTCTGTGTCCCACACATGGCTAGGCTCAGGCCAATCACGATTCCCACCAGGTGTACTCCTCTGCCTTTGCCTCTGCCCCCTGGGGTGCCACCAGTGGCGAGGAAGACCATCTTCGTGGCAGCAGGAGTATTCTTCAGGGAATACATTCTCAAACCTTGCCGCATACCAGGTCTTAAAGGTGCCCCACCGTGAGACCTTGATGGCATCTGAGTTGCACGGTACTTTGATTGACTTCCGACACTCCACATCCAGAATCTCTGCTTTAGATCTCAGTTTTCCACGCACCCCTTTCTGAAAAATGTGAAACCACTCCTGCAAGTCTAATTCAATGATTCCTAAATTTTGGCTAGGGTTACAATACTGTCAGTCAGTTCAAGCTCCTCTTCCAGACACTGGGTGCACAATCCCTTTGGCCTCTGCCCCCTTATGCAATGTATAACAAAAGTTCCCTGACAATATTCAAAGTGTACAAATGGATAGCATACACAATCAGACAGTATACAACCTATCGGTTCACCATCGGTCATTTATGAGGATGTTGGAGTTTGACTTTCAGGTCGCCTGAGGAAGAAGTGACCCTCCACGTGGGTGCTTCTTCCTGGTGTTTGATGTTCTTCACTCTGGACGTGTGTGTCCAACCTTTCTTCGCAGTCCGAATGGCCGTGTCTGTTGTCAGAAGGACAAGAAAGGGGCCTTCCCAGTGAGGGGAGGTACATCCTTGCACACTTTCACAAGCACTCTGTCACCCGGTTGGATTTTGTGGGTAGCAAATCCCAGAGGGGTGCTCTGAGATACTATCCCTTGTTTTCTCAGTTCCTGCAAAATTCTGTTTATCGCTACCAAATATGGTTGAATCTGGCTGTCTTCCAATCTGGGGTGTCCCACCAGCGTCCCATGCTTATAAGGCATCCCATATAGCATCTCAAAGGGTGAGAGCCCCATCTCTGAATGAGGCATCGTCCTGATATTAAGCAAAGCCAGAGGTAGGCATTTCAGCCAGGACATCCGAGTTTCTAAAATTAATTTAGACAACTGTGCTTTCAAGGTCTGATTCGTGCTTTCAACCTGTCCTGAGCTCTGGGGATGACATGGAGTATGGTATTCCCAACGAATGCCTAGCACCTCCGCCATCTGCTTAATGATTTTTGAAATAAAATGAGCCCCTAGATCTGAGTCAATATAATTCACCACCCCATATTGGGACACAATTTCTTCCAGAAATTTCCTGGACACTGTCTGAGCCATTGCCCTTGGACTGGGGAAAGCTTCCACCCTGTGGGTCAATTTGTCTATGATTACAAGCACAAATTTGAACCTTCCCACCTTGGGCAATTCAGTGAAATTGACTTGAATTCTTTCAAATGGTCAGTACATGACGGGGTGACTCCCCAGGATTGCCTGTCTTGCCTTAGTTTTGTTAACTTTCTGGCAGATCAGGCATCCTTGTACCTCTTGTTTGGCCAATTCGTAAATTCCTCTGCACCCGAAAAATTTCAAAAATTGTTCAGCTAGGGCCTGGGCCCCCCAGTGTGTTCGCTGGTGCAGCTTTCTCAAAATCCTCCTGGTAAAACCTTTAGAGACTAGCTCTCTCCCATCGGGTAGTTTCCACTTACCTTCCTCCAGTTTTCCCCCAATCTTCTCATAACTTTCAATCTCCTTTGAGGAGGGTTGAGGAGGGTCATCTGAGACCTCGATCACTTTGATCTCCGGGGTACTTACCAGCATCAGTGCTGCGGTCTTGGCCTCCTGGTCTGCCAAGTTGTTTCCCCGGGTTCGAAACTGCATCCCTGCCTGGTGTCCCTTCACATGGACAACTTACTGCTTCCAAAATTTACCGGATCAATTCCCTGTGCATCAGTCCCCATCCCCATACGTTGATCAACCCCCTTTCTTCCCAGATTTTCCCAAAGGTGTGAATCACCCCAAAGGCACACCTAGAGTCTGTAAAAATTGTTCCCTTCTTTCCCTTCAATCTTTTCAAGGCTCTCAGTACTGCATACAGTTCGCAAGCCTGTGCTGACCAACCTGTGTTCAGGGGGCCTGCTTCTATCACTTTTCCTGTTTGCCCGTCCACGACTTCATATCCTGACATTCTTTTTCCATCAGTCTCCCTGCTTGAACCATCTACAAACAATTTTTCCCCCTCATCTAATTCCTCTTCTTCCAAATCCTCCCTAATCTTTGTCTGCAATTCAACCACTTCCACACAATCGTGAATGAGTTCCTCCGAAGCTTCCCCAAACAAGAACTGTGCCGGGTATTGCGCAGTTGTCTGCAATTCCAAATCCTGTGAATGAATCAAAAGGCTTCATACTTCAGCAATCTAGCATCCGTGAGCTACTTATCTGCTATCTGTTGTAGTATGACCTGCACATTGTATAGTGCAAATACTACCAAAGGTGCTCCAAAGGTTACTTTCTTAGCTTCCTCCACCAACAATGCTACAGTGACAATTGCTTGCAAGCACGTGGGCCAGCCCCTGCTGCCCGGGTCCAAAAGCCTAGACAAGTAACCCACTGGTTTCCTGACCCCTGCCCAGTCCTGTGTCAGCACACCATGTGCTGTGTGATTGCTCACATCCACGAACAACTGGAATGGCTCTCTCACATCAGGGAGGCTCAGCACTGGTGCCGCCGTGAGTGCTTCGTTGACTCTACTGAATTCATCCTCGTCTTTTTCTGTCCATTTGATCCTGTCCATGGTGAGTTTCTCATACAAAAATTTCACCTTCTCACTGTATCCTTCAATCCACTGCCGGCAATATCCCAACAGCCCCAAAAGTTGCCTAACCTCTCTTTTTGTCCATGGGGGTGGTAAGGCAATAATCCCTGCCACCCTTCCCAGATCCAACTTTTTCCCTCTGGTTAACCAATGTCCCAAGTACCTGACCTTGGGCTCTGTGAATTACAACTTCGACTTTGACACCTTCAATCACTTTTTCCCTAAAAAGTTCAAAAGTTCAATTGTACTCGTCCTCACAACCTCCTCCCTTGGACCTGTAACGAACAAATCATCTATATATTGTAGCAATTTTGTTCCCTCAGTTGGTACAGAGTGACTCAGCACCTGTTGGAGTGCTTGCCCAAAAAGTTTGGGGGAATCAATGAAGCCCTGAGGCAATGATGTCCATCTGAGCTGCTGCTTTCTGTTCCTCTCTGGGTCTTCCCACTGAAACGCAAAGTAATCTCTGCTGTCCTCTGCTAAAGGACACGTTCAAAAAGCATCCTTCAAATCAATCACGCTGTACCACGTGTCCTCAGGAGAGATGGTATTCAGCAGGGTGAAAGGATTCGAGACCGCGGGGAACAGTGTCTTAGTTCTTTGATTCACAGCCCTTAAATCTTGCACTAGCCTGTAGCTATCATCTGTCTTTTTCACTGCCAAAATTGGGGTGTTGTGCTGGGACATGCACGGTTCCAACGTTCCTTTCTTTATTAATTCATCAATCACTGGTTTCAGTCCCTTCCTCCCTTCCATGGGGATGGGGTACTGTTTGACCCAAATGGGGTCCCCTGGCCTTTCAATTTCAACGTGGATTGCCTCTATGTCCAGCCTCCTTGCCTCCCCTTGGACATACCAAACCTTTGGATCAATTTTCTTCTCATCCTGAGTGGTGAGTTTATACAACCTCACCTTGAGCTGGGAATTCTCCACTGCTAAACCGATTACCAAAGCCACCATCAAGTTAAAATCTGCATCTTTTATTAATAACATATTTCCTATACACTTTTTATTTTCTATCTCTATTTTGACATCCTTTATGATCGGAACCTTAAAGGGTTCCCTCTTTGCCCCAATTACCATCATTGTATCATCGCTCCGAGAGCAACCTCGTGGTAAATGCTGCACCGTGGTCCGTTCTGCCCCAGAATCTACTAAAACCTAAATTTCCTGCCTGTGGTGTCCCACTCTCAATTTCATCAAAGGTTCCCTCAGTGTTCCAGACCCTAAACTGAAAAGCCCCTGATACCCCTAATCTTCCTGAAACATCGCTTGATTCTTGACCTTGTTGGGACAATTCTTTTGAATGTGTCCATTTGCTTGCAGTAGTAGCACTCGATGTCCTTTTTCTGGTTGTTCAAACCTTTCCCTTGGGAAGGATTTTGCTTCTTTGCCGGCGCTGTTTTCGCCAAGTCTCTGACCTGTTCCTGTTTCTGTGCTTCCCTCACTGCAGCCACCAGTAACTTTGCTTGAATCTTCTGCTTTTCTTCATCTCTCCTCATGTAGACTTTCTGGGCTTCCCAGAGCAAATCCTGCAGTTCCCTGTCTTGCCATCCATCTATCTTTTCTAATTTTTTCCTTATGTCTTCCCATGATTTTGCCACAAACTGAGTTTTCAGCAAAACAGCCCCAATTGGAGAATCGGGGTCTGTCCCGGAATACATCCTCAGGCTCTTTCGGAGGAGCCTTTCCAGCCATTCTGTGGGGGTTTTGTCCTTTCTCTGATATTCCCTGAGTACTTTACTCATTTTTTGCCCCTTAAGCACCACCTCCCTGATACCTTGGATTATCACGTTTCTCAAATTTATCATTTTCTGCCTCCCTTCCTCTGTCTGGGTACTCCAAGACGGCTTTTGGTTCAGCCACCTCTGGTGTCCCCTCTCCCCCTGGGGATTCCTGTTCTCCCAGTACCTGATCACAGCTTGTCTGATCATTTCTCTCTCCTCATTGTTGAACAGCGACCTCAGGATTGCATTGAGACCCTTGTAAGTGTAGGTGCTGGTTCCTAGAAATTCATCTAGTCTTTCTGCCACCCCCAAAGGATTGTCCATCAATTTCCCCATTTCTTTCTTGAAAGCCCTCACATTCACGGTGTTAATCGGTGCATGTACAAAGCCAGTAATTCCCAGAGCCACCGGCACTTCCTGTAAAGGAAAGATACCAGGCTTTTCCTCCTCATCATCACTGTCTCCAGTGGTCGCCCTCCTCGTTCGCCACGTTGTTTGATGGGCCAGGGAAGAGCTAACTTTCTTGGGGAAAATTACCTGTTTTTCTTCAGTCTTGGGGAGGGTTGGTGGCTGGGACTGCTCGCATGGGAGTGAAGGCGCCATTGCCTGCCCACGTGGGAGAGAAGGCGCCGCAGCCAGCTCCAGTGGGAGCAGCGGCGCCGAAACCTGTTCCTGTGGGATCGATGCCTCGGGAGGCAACGTGGGCACCAGAAGTACCTGGGCTGGCACGGGCTGGGGTGGAGGGACAAGGTAGGGAGGTGGAAGGTTGTCCAGTGGTTCCCACTCCTTGTCCCGGTTTGCCGCGTGTCTAAGAGCTCGGATCGGGTATAAACCCATACAAGCGTATCTCCACATCTCGGTATATTCAATTTCCTCAAAATCCTGTGGGTGGCGATCGACGACGTGGTGATACAGGGGCTCACACATCCATGTTTTGAAGGTGCCAAACACTGGCCAAACCACATATTTTGCGATCTTCTTCCTTCCCCACTTTTCCATGCAAAACTGTATCATCTTTTCCTTGGATTTTCCCATTCTCCTGGGGCTGTCATCCCAATGTTCTAACATCCATCCCAATGGGCTCTCCCTCGGGATTTTGGGCAGAACCTTCTCAAGAACTTGGGGAGATTTCTCTTGGGGCTTATTCTGGAACCTACTTTTTCCCAACCCCATTTTCCCAAAAAACCCTCTTGTGAATTTTCTCACCTTGTCTCCTTCGGTTGGGATGCTTGATACAAGTCCCGAGTCTCTGTCTGATGTCAATTTCCTGAGTTTGTGAAACGTCACCAGTCAATTCAGCCACACGGAGAACCGTTCCGCGGGTCTTTTGACTGGTTTCCAGTTTTCTTACCTGTTTCTCCAGATCAGAAGGCAGACTGGCTCCCGAAATATTTTGGGAACATCTTTTCGCCTTCCTGACCCAACCTTGATTGATTCCCCAAAGTACCTACGAGTCCCAGGTCCCACATATGTTTAAGAAAAAGCACTTGCTTTCCCCTTGACCGGCCACATCCCTCATGGGAAAGTGGAAATGCAATTGTGGGGTCCACACTTGCTTCGTGATAGAACCACGTCTCACACACATGCTCCATCACACCCCACTCAACCACATGATACTTACCGTTCCTTTCGCGCGTGGATTCTTCATGCACGTCAATTTCCGAGTGGAAAAGAAAAAGCACCATGGTCTCAGAGATCCTTCTTCAGATTATTCTGAGTTTCTGAGAGCTGGGCCTGTTTTTAGCCCTCTTTGGCTCTGGTTCTGGTTTAGGTTTGGTGTTTTGATTGGTTTCGCGAACTCCCAATCCCATCAGACCACTGAAATCAGCAGGGTGCTTCCTGACTAGAAAGGGGTCCCCGAACCCCAAATTCAAATCACGTGGGGATATCACCAGAATTGTTATAAATGATCAATTGAAAGCCAAATTATCAAAAATGTGAAAGATTTATTTATCTTTTTGCATGACCAAAATACGGTCCTCAAAACCACCACAGCCTAAGAGACAGCGTCAAACCCGGGATCGGCGCTGGGTGAACCTGGATCCGACCTCTATTGCATTGAATCCCCCCTCTGTTCACGAGAGCTGCTTCTAGTGATTAGGTTTTTTTTACAGTTTATTGTGCCCGAGGTGAAGGAGTCCCAATTTCTTTTGTAACTCTTCACATTCATAGCTGTTTCTTTCACTGTGCAGAGCTGCACAAAGGCTGTCTCCTGGTTGATAGCCAGCGTTGATCGAATCTGGGGAAGTCATGTATTCACGTGTATCTTCCTGGTGACTCTGGCTATCTTGATTGATGTTATCCGCAGGACGATGATCGATCTTAGACGGTTTCTGATGACTCAAGATACTGGTGATCATTGTGCTGGGAGCGTCCATTCTTACACGAAAAGGTTGATCTTTATCTAGCCGTCTCCGGGAATCTTAGAGTTTGACATCCGTCCCTCAGGCTATGTGTGGTCAGAGACTCGTTTTGATTTCACCATCTTTATAAAATACATTCTTTGATAGCATGTATTATTTCTACTATAGATCACACATGTTTCACACAAAACCTATTTATGATATTTTCCTTGGCAAAGGCATTTTGAAATCAGGGGTGTTATAAGAATAGCTCTGCAATGCAATGACTTTTTTTAATTTTGACCAAATCTTCCTCCACATGAAGCAAAAGCTTTTACAAGTTGAAACAGGACTGGTCATCACGACTGTATAGTGAAATTGCAGTCACAGAAAGTTACTTATATTTCCTTCTGAGGTGTTCAGTGTGTCCAACCAGTTCTTGGGCAAAAACTGAGTTTGATGACTCCGCTGAGCAAAAATGGAATTATTTGATTTTTCTTCTGTTATAAATGAATTAGCCAATTTGATTAATAAGGAGAATTTCTTCCATAATAAAATACAATTGTAAAAAGGCCACAAGCAAGAATCAGATTGGCGCCGAACCAGGCTAACAGTGTTGGGTGAGACAGGGAGGGCATTCTGGCTCTTCTCCTCCGTACATCACAAAGAGACAGCTCTCATAAAGTCTTTTTTAATACATTTCTAAGCTCCAAGGGTTGCTGGGAAGGGTTTCTTGCTTTTTTATTGTTTATTTTATCCTTTTAGCATATTCATGTAATTTTTCCTTTCTTGCTGTCACTCTTGCTGAGCGTTTCCTGTAACTGTTAGAGGAAAATTTCCTGCAATATACATTATAGGAGACACAAATTTATCTTATCGATGATGCATATCAAATGCATACTGCTGGAGTTTGGTCAGACAAATAATCCTCTGGAATCAACATTTCTGGAGACGAATATTCAGGCTAGGATTTTGGTGCTATTCGCTGTAATCTCATCAGATGGAATTTCCCGGAACTCTCCTTTGGTGTGCTAGGATTTTCATCTAGTGAGATTACTGTAGCCTCAGCACGAATTTATACATATCATCTATTACACTTCCAAAATATTTTGGATGGTCCACGTGGTGGTTAAAGCAAGAAACATAGGGATTGTGATGATCGCCCAGATTCTGACTTTTCCAACAACTTGTACTATTCAATTTCTCTGTGCTCTCAGGTATGAGCAGTGGGGGGAGGATAATGCTCATTATTCAGGAAGTTTACAAAGTACTCAATAACTGCAGGCTACTGTTACATGCCATGAATTGTGAACAGTTCACCCAGACATTCCTAATCTGTGCTGGGAAGGGACTACCTGTTTACTAAAGCCCTCTTCCCTAGAATCCCAAAGGAAAAATATCAGTGGGATGATATGGCCATGAAAAAACAGAGAGAAAATGTGCAGGCACATAAGCAGAATTCCATGTTGTTTTTCATCTTGGAAGTCAAGAATTTCATGTTGGCTTCCAGACCCAGCAGGACTGAGATTGGGTCTTGTCTGTATCTTGGACTTGTCTTTTTTAAAGCACAGATTGAAAACAACAGCCTGAATTTTTGATGGTTTGCTGTTGTTGTTCCCCCACCCCCCATATGAATTCTTTAATTATTCCCCAAAGTTTTGTAGCCAATTCCATTTCCCACCTCACACTTTGCAGCTCTTCAAGAGCTCTGTACAGTTTTGACATGCTTGGAGATACTTCACCTTAGATACATCCCATATGTCAGATATTGCCTGGAAATGAGACAGAAAACACTGGGTTGGAGTGTGATGACTTCCACATGATATAGAAATCTTATATGTAATATGTAATGCAAAGTAATTCATGCTTAGGTGGAAAATGCATAAAATAAAAATTGTAAAATAAATTAAACATGTAACGAAAATCCAACGAGCCTCTGACCATGGACATCCCAGAGACAGATTACCACACTGAAGTTGCAAAACTCCTGGTGGCAGCAAGAAAGAATGCCTCGTTAACAAGTAAAAGGACGTGGCTGGGTGGCTGGTGTGGAGATGGGCTTCCCCCAGGATGATCAGAACTTGATAGATATCAACCAAGATAACCAAAGTCGTCAAGAACATACATCTGAATATGCGACTTGACTTCTGACATGATCAGCGTCTTCTACCACCCAAGAAACAGCAATTGTCTAGCCCTGTACAGTAAAAAGAAACTTCATACATATGCAGGGTGACAAAAGAAATTGGGGCACCTCTGCCTCAGGCAGAAAAAACTGTATAAAACAGCCCCACTGGAGAGGCATGCATGAACAGAGGGACGTCTGATGCGATAGAGGTTGGATCTGGGTTCACCCAGTGCAGATCCTGGGCTCAATGCTGTCTCTTTGGCTGTGGCATTCAAGGACCGTGTTTTCAGTAGTGAAAATAAAATCTTTCACATTCATTAATTTGGCTGTCTTGTTGATCATTTAAAACATTATATGAATTTTATATAGCATGTGATAATAATGCTATATAAAAAGTTATCACAGATGCTGAAAAAGTTCCACTGCCTAACAGACCTCTCAAGGTACTGTCACTTAAGCATGCTGTGATTCTTTGCCATCCCAGTGGATACTTTGTCCAAGGAGAGTTATAGATGTGCTTAGGTTTTGGAACAAATTTTGGTTTGTAGCATGTGCAAGTGGAGTGGAAGTCACAGAAGCCACTGTGTGTAATTCAAAGCCAAATATTTTACTCAAAACTCTAAGAATTTTGCCTTTAAGTGCCCTTTATCGATTACCTGGTTCTTCCTGTTCCAGTAACAGCTTTTCTAATTCTTTCTCTGAAAAGTGAAATCACATTATGAAATTGCATTAGTGTGCATTGAGAGAGCACCAGTTATCTGACATTTTATGTATTGATTGAAATGCTGAGAGACTAGAAAGTCATGATTTATAAGAGTACAGTGAAAAACTGAGAAACAAGTGAGGGAAGGTGACAATACATGAGCAGTAAATGCGGTCTGAGCACACTCAGATGAGTCTGACAGGCTGACAGGGCTATTCCATGATGAGAAGGAAGGAATACTGGCGGGGGGGGCGGATGGGGTGTCTCTTATTCCCCAATCCAAGTTTGGTTTGTTTAGCTGTTTTATTTTTCTAGGTGGTGTAATATCTGCTAGAAATAATTCATGCTATCAAAGAATGTATTTTATAAAGATGGTGAAATCCAAATGAGTCTCTGACCACACACAGCCTGAAGGACGGATGTCTAGTCAAACTCCAAAATTTCTGGAGACAGCTAGATAATGATCGGCATTTTAGCCTAAGAATGGACGCACCCAAAGCGATGATCAGCAGTAAACTGCCTAAGATCGATCATCGTCCTGCAGATAACATCAATCAAGATAGCCAGAGTCACCAGGAGGATACACGTGAATACATGACTTCCCCAGATTCGATCAACGCTGGCTATCAACCAGGAGACAGCCTTTGTGCAGCTCTGCACAGTGAAAGAAACAGCTATGAAAGTGAAGAGTTACAAAAGACATTAGGACTCCTTCACCTCGGGCACAATAAACTGTATAAAACCTCATCACTAGAAGCAGCTCTCGTGAAGGAGGGGGGATTCGATGCAATAGAGGTCGGATCCAGGTTCACCCAGCGCCGATCCTGGGTTTGACGCTGTCTCTTAGGCTGTGGTGGTTTTGAGGACCGTATTTTGGTCGTGCAAAAAGATAAATAAATCTTTCGCATTTTTGATAATTTGGTTTTTGATTGATCATTTATAACAGTGGTCTCTCCAACCCATATGGAACAAACCCCACTGATTGTAAGAATTTATACTAACACCTAATGCAGAACTTCTTATTCAAGAATAGTTCAGAAAGTTAAAGCAGCAGAGATGCCCCAGGGTGATTACCTAGCAGGCTGCTGGGGAAGCCAGGACAGCCCCCAGCACTCTTGAACCCCAGTCAAGGAGTCTGTCCTTTTGGCTGAATTGCCTCTAAACATGAGACCAAGACATGTCAGGCTTATATTACCATCTGCAGTTTGGAAAAGCTGGACAAGTCACATTTAACTTAAGCTGTTTTCTGAAGCATGCTTGGCTTTGTCAGCCCACCAGCCTTGACCACAGGATATATTTTACGGGGGGGTGTTTTAAAACAAGATTTTGCTTTAATTGCTATTTACACATTCCACCCTTCACCCTTTTTCAGCTGCAGGGAGATCTTGTTCTATTTTAAAAGCTCAGGCAGGAACTTGATGCAAGAGACTGCAGCCAAATCAAACAGGAATCTCACCAACCCAAAAGAGGGTTGACTGATAATAAAGGCTATCTTCCCAAGCCTTTAAAGCTCTCTTTTTCCAAAGACACTCCCTTATCTGAAGCCTCTGGCTTCCCATGAGAGGGTAAAAACATCTTCCTGTGCAGCAGGGTACCCCTTGACATTAAGAGGAAAGCACAACTCAAGATAAGATGAAGAGTCTTTTATGCCTAATCTCAGTAAGCAGAGGCTGTGAATGTCTTTTTATCCTGGGTTGTTGAGGTTTGTTATGTTTTTTTGGCTGGGAGTACATTTTGCTTGGAGTTGTATTACATCCCCCATTGCTTTTTTTTTCCTTTTTCCAGATGAGCTGTCAGTGCTGTACTTTTTTGGTCAAGACTTGTGTGTTTACTTGACATCTTCAGTGTATAAACCCAGTGCTGTTTGCAGGGCTTCCATGTAGCCAATTCTGCTAATATTTTAAGGCTCTGACTAATGTGGCTTGAGGGTAAATGTTTTCTGACTTTAACATTGTACCTTGTTCACAGGAGCAAATTCTGATGACATCCTTTCATTGGCAGAGGTTTCAACTTTGTCAATTCACTGCTATTCCTCATTAGAGGTTTTTTAAAAGGCGTTAAAGATTTTACTCCTTTTTTTTTTTCATAGCTGTTGCGATCCCATGAATGAACAGCTCATAGAAAGTCCAGCTCACTTCATAGAAATGCATCCTCTGTGACTGCTGAAGGCAAGACCGCTGTGCTCCCTTTGCAGTAATAATCTCCTCTTCCAGGAGTACAGATCTCCAAAGCGCTCGCCAGGATCTCTTCACTGATCCTTTCCCAGCTTTTGTATCCCAACCACCCTTCTCCTGGCTAATGCACAGCAAATGATGTCTCAGTCAGAGCCTGTTTTAAGTGACCCCACTGCTGTCCTAAAGGATGGAGGCTGAAGGATTTGGGAGGTTCTTTGTGCCAGCCCAGGGCTGTACCACTCTGCTTCTGCTGCCCTCCGGCCTGTTAGGCTGGGAAGACACTGGAATTTACCTTCTCCTCCCAGCAGCAGTGCCAAAGGCTTTTCTGTTCTGCTTGCTGGGAGCCAATTAGAGAGAAAACAAAGACCTTTCAGCCTAAGAATAACCCCTGTGACTTATCAGCAGTGCTGTCTTTACTCAAAGGCTGTCTTAAGCCTCCTCCTATCACATGGATAGAAAAGGAGTGCCTCACACGTTCCCAGTAACTAGAAAAGGCCTTCCACACTGGATGTACCCTCATGTTCCAGACACTTTAATTTCTTTCAGAAGGAAAACATCCCTCGAGGCTCCTGGTGTGAACGTGTTTTTAGATAAAGAACACGTATTCAACCACTATAATTAACCTTCCATTTAAAAACTTCCAGTTCCAAATCAGTTCCCTACAGGCTAATTTTTCTGTTTGTAGGAATGCATGAGTGATGCACAGATGCTCTGTCAGGACACTTTACCTATTCATTAAGTTTGATTAGATAGCATTTGCACTCTGACATCTAAGAGTGTGCCACTTTCTGATATAATTAGTGTTCTTCCAATTAGGATAAATGGCTGTTTCATTACTTTAAAGTGGATCATTAAAGTGATATTCCTGTCTCCTGCCTCTGGAGCTGACATGTGTACCTACACGCTCCTTTTTGCAAAGTCAAACCTAATTTCAGGAGGCTAATGGGGAAGGTAATGTACCATGTTGCTCAGGGCTCCTGCTGAGAGCAGTTCCTGGGTAGTTGATTTTCCTGTGTGCTTGAGACTCTGATTTGAGAAACAGAAGTGCCTGATTGCCAAGACAACTTAGGAAGAAGTTCCTGGGGGCATGAAAACCTGGAAATTATTTAAAATACATATTGATAAGCTTCTGTTGCCAAACGAATTCCTGTTATGACTGTGGAACTGTATTATTGTCATGGGGAAAACAAAGACATCGTGCTTCATCAAGACCAGTCTTTGTATCTTTGTATTCCCATCCCTCATTCATCCGCAAGGATGTCTTCTCTCCATGGTCAAGAAATTTTCTTGAAACCTGGGTGTAGCAGCCCTTTTTGTTTCTCCAAGAGGCCCTGCAATTCCTTAATCATTAGATACTACTGTAGTAGGCATAGGGACAGGCGTTCGGAAGATTTTGGGCTGTGACGGAAAATTACAGGAATCCTTCTACCCCTCTCCCCATAGATAAGGATCACCCTTGGAATGTAGCCAGACGTGTAGCCCCCCTAACCTATGGATGCCAGTAACTTTCCACTCCATACTAACCCTAGAAAATATAGCCAAACCCCTGTCTGACGTAGAGAAGCCCCTTAGTCCATAAATACCCTTGAGACCCCTCAATAAACGCCTTTAACCGTCCACCACATTGGTGTCAGCGTCCGTTATTGGCCCCGAGGGATCCCAAGGAGGGGATCGCCGTGCTGGACTCCGAAACCAGGTCACCGCGGCCTTCACAAGAAGGCAACATACTACTGTGTTAAAAACATCATTTTCTAAGAACTAGAGTGCAGATTTCTGGCCCATATAAGAGAATTGTGGCTTACATTTTGGGAGGGAATAGAGAGACATCTCTTTTATAAGGGAGATTTTAGTTGTGAGTGACCATGCTGGTCCCTTTCTGTAATTTTTTCCTTTGTAGATATGGAATTCATAGACAGATGTATATTTTAAAAATGCTTGAGGTCACATCTGCAGAAGAATAATCTTGACAATTTTGGAGGCTGTAAGTCAGAAGCTGGTCCAGCTCTGAGATCATCTGATTTGCCCCATCAAGATCTAATACTGTTTTTAAAATTTTCTCAAGAAGGGCTAAGATTTTGGAAAACAAAGATTATACTTCTTATTGCAGGATTGATCTACTCAAGAGGTAGTAAAAATGCATTTTTAAAAAAACTAAAATTATCTGTGGAAGTCCCTGTGTATCCTTTTATTGATGAAGCTGGGTCAGACCTTAGATTGCTTTAAATGTAAAAGGCCTATTTGTTTTTCTCTTCACTTTTTGTTTTCATCTAGTTTTCTCTGATTTTCAAGCCCTTTTGTTATCTTCTGACTCATGGTCGCTGGTTCTCTTTTTACCACACCATAACTGTGTAAGACTTATCCTCCCTAGTTCATCCAGCTTACAACCATCCACATATTTCTTAGGTTCACATCTCAGATGAATCATGAAAGCCAGAACATCCATTAACCGGTTACCAACTTACTGACTGTGTTTATTTCTTGTAAGTCTGGCAGAAAAAACCAATCAAAGGTGTTTTTCCCATCTTCCTTGAAGTCAGTGGGTATCAAGCAGGTGGGCTGCAACCTTTATCCCCTTCAATGACTTCTCAGTGGGTAGACTGAAACATGCAGAACAGTCACAAAAGCCAAGTGAGAGCTGGGCAGGAGTGATTAGATCTTGAGGAATTTTATTTAATTAATCTTTCTGCTAAAGTAATCACATCTCACTTTTCAGACTCTTACCCTTCTAGGTCATGTTTTCTCTATCAAACTGTGAAGCAACACAAAGAATTATATAGCCTTCTTGGCATCTTTGATTTAAAATAAAAAGATAAATAATTCTGAAGTGACATGAAAGTATAAATAGATGGGGTAAGAATATATTTACTGCTGTGTAAACAGCCATCAGTCTGTCAGAGACATATGCAGCTGCTGGAACTCGGTGGGAGGCAGCCTGAGCCTTGCACCTTGAGCCCCTTGTGACAAAGGTTTGCATTGATCTCAGATGCTACTTTGAAAACTGAGGCTCAATATATCTCTAGTCTTTGCAGGAAGTCAGAATGAACCCAGCAGCTCCTGTCTCCAGTCTGTGCTGGTTTTGCTGTGGAGGGTGTAGCAGTTCCAATTGAAGATTCTGGCTCCAGACGCACATTCCAGAGCAGAGCCATATTTTGCAATACCCCATTTGGTGATTAAAGCACCAAAAACATCAGGGTAGATCATCAGGCATTATCAATGCATTTATCCTGAAGCTATTGAGATGAGGTCTGACCTCAGGTTCATAGGTTCAGGCAGGACGTGCTGCTTTGTCATGCCAAAGAAACACAGTCAACAGGATATGGGGAGATCTCCAACCTCAGTAGGGGCTACCAAAGGGTCACTGGAAGAAAAGCTGCTTCTTCTGTATGTGAAGTACAAGTGTATCCCTTCAGAGTGTCTCATGCTAAGCTTTTCCTTCAAAGAGGTAAAATGAAGGTCAGGGAGCAGTATTGAGTTTAAAACTCTGGATTCTGAGGCTATCTGGCCATCTGGGAAGTCTACAGCATGGCAGTAGGAGAGGTGAGGATTTGCTGAGGAGAGCGGTTGTTGTGCTGCTGTTGGTGCAGATCTGTTCAGTGAATTGTACCACCCATTGCTGTGTCTCATGAATGTGAAGCATAAGCCAGCTTCTGGATAAATGTCCTGCTCCCATGGGAGAACAGACATCTGAGAAATACATTTCTCTGAAAACTGAGAAGGCAGAACAGCCCAGCCACAATGATTACTTGCAGCAACCTACTTTGTAAAATATTTTTTCTCCAGACATTCCTGATGGTCCCTAATTTATAGTGTCAGGCCTCTTTCCCAAGGGCTTGCAAATACTGAGTACATGCAAACCTGAGGTGAGTCATGGATCTTTCCTAAATTTTGGACCCTGCAAGAAATCCATGGAGAGTAACTTGAGTGGCAGAAATTATTGTTTACTGATAAGAGTGTCCTTGGTGCAGCACTCTGAGGTCAGTGGTGTCTGTGCAGGTGTCCTAGGCTGCCTGTTGGGTGAGAAGGATAAAGCTTGTAGAGTGCCACTGCTGCCTCCTCTCCACAGTATCAGCAGGATTGACTAAAAAGGTGCATCTCTGGTGCCTCTGCCAGCTCCCAAGTATGTTGGAACTCTGTAGAAAACTGCAGTTATTGTTTTTATTCCTCAGGTTTATACAACTGAGCAGCCCTTTTATCTCTCAGTGATTTTAGGACTGTAATACATATGTTGGCCTAGTGGAGTTGTGCAGAGGAGGTGCCGGGCTTCACAGCTGTGTGCACTACAGTGCTGTAACATGAACAAGTTTAGTTCTGTCCCTTCAGCTAACTCCAAAATATGTTATAGCCCATCCTCGGGCAGGACAAACTTTCCTGTGTGCCCTTCCTCCTTGCAGGGCACAGCTGTGTCCCCCACGTGTGCACTGTGATTGGCCACCTGCAGCCTGGCATGCCTCTCTCTTTGGGGTCAGGCTCTTGGCTGACTGGATCAGTCTTCACCAAATCATTTACTACAGCCACTCTTAAGCATATTATAGGCCTTCCTCTTTATTGCTCACCTTGTAGGTAGCTTATTCCTCCTCCATGAGGCATACGCTCTGAGTTCTGACAGCACACGTGGCCTGTGGAAACAGTCACAGGGCCAAATCCTCTAAATATTGTAAAATTCCAAGACCCAGTCCAGGTCTCCTAAAATAGCATGTCTGTGCAAACTTCCTGGGGCTTTTTAAACAGCCTTCTGATGTGTGTGCTGGGGTATGAATGGACCTGTAGATTTCTGAAGTGTCAAGGGGGCGAATGTGTGTGCAGCCAAATGAGAATATTATCAATGAGTCTCTTCAGAGAAGAACACCGATGAAAAGGACACTGTTAGCAAAAAACAACCACAGAAGTATGAGCAAATACTCAAAAGGAAGAACACCCAGGGGGAGTGGGTTCCCACTTTCTAGTGAACTACATTATTTTTTTCAGAAGTCATGCTAAATAGGAAAGATTTTCCAGTTTTAGCAAAAAAACTGAAATAATGTCTGTCCTTAGTGTAAGTTCTTCTGGGTGTGAAGACAAGTCCCAGTGTACTTCTGTGGCCATAGGATAAGCCTATCGATTTGTCTCCTAAGAGGAGTTAAGTTAAAAAAAGCTAAGCTCTTATCTTTTTTCTGTGTTTACTTTGCTTCATCAGCATGTTGTTTAATTGTCTCTCAGTTTTAATATCTTTACAATTATAGCACCCTCATGATTTAGGGCTTGTGCTGTCTTCTCACAAAAAAGATGAAAAAAGTGAGGCATGAAGAGGGTGATTTGCACAAGTTTCTTTAAAAGTTGAATTTGTTTCCAATATTTCAGATTATTGGCCTCTCATACCATTCTTTGTCTTCCATTTGGTCATCTACAATATGAATAGACAGTGAGCTGACAGGGACAGTTCCCTCTGTAGTAGTGCAGCTCCTCTTCCTTCACACTGAAAACTTCAATCGGCTTCAGATATAATTTTCCTGCAGCTGTTGTTGGTAGTTCTGCTTCTCTGGGTTCTTCAACTTTTTCAAATCAGACAAAAGATCTTTCCTAACCTCTGTCTTGAGTGATTTGTTTCCACCTTCCACGAGGAGAATTGCACAAAAATGGAAAACAGGGCAGAAAACTGCATGGGCTTTTCCTAAAGCATGTCTAAAGTTTACGAACAAAAAAGAAGAAATTCCTCCTATATTTAAACTAACCAAGCTCTGTCATTCCCAGCTGTTCTCCATCAGGTCACATTCCAAAATTATTCCTGATAAAGAATTGTAAAGACAGAACTGAGTGAAATACCACTGGCTTTTGTACTAACCAACAGCCTACATTTTTCCTCTTGCTGGATGTGGCCCTGAAGGGTATCAAGGGATTCGGTAAAGGTGAAGTGTGTTCTGGATTTGTCTTTGTTCCACACCAGCCTGTATTTTCCCTCATGCCATGAGGTTTGTCAAGGGCACCACTGGCTGCTACTGCCTCTGGCAGGAAAAGTGCAGCTCAGACTTCAGAGACATGAGGAAGGGCTGTGATTAATCCATGGCTTTTCGCTGAAGCCTGGTAGAGTATGGTGGACATAATCGGGTAAATGTTTTGCAGGTCTTTCCTCACTTTTATTTAATCACACTGATATTCATGGTACTTGTCAGCTGCTCTCAGTCCTCCCTTGCAGCACAGGATGGGCTTTTCCTGGGTGGCTGCAAATCTATTTATAACAAAAGATGATGCAGGGATGTTTGATGGTGCAGAACAAGGAAAGTTACAAAAAGGAGTTGTAAAGCAGTTAAAGCTTGAAATTAAGGAAGCTGACACTGAAAATTGCAAGATTGTTTCCAACAGGCAGTTGCAATGCAGCTTGAGGGCTGTTCTCCCTAGGAAAAGAGTGAGAAATTCAAGGCCTGATCTTTTGGAGCTGAATGTTTGTCATGAGGGCTACAGATGCCAGAGCTCTTACACAAAGTCAGTGATTCACCCTGGCATTTCTCACCATCCCAAAGGGAAACCTGGGTGTATGAGCCTGGGGTTTTCCTTTCTGATGAGTTAAAGTGGACAAATTCCAGAACACCAGAACTTTGGATAAAAGGAGATTATAGTTAGGATAGTTTTGTTAATTTCTCATGCTCTGTACAATTTATTGTTTCGCCTTATTTTTTTCTTATTGATAATAAATTCTTAGGTGTCATTGTTTTGAAGCAACATAACCAAATGGTCCATTCCAAAGATTTTTCATGATTACTGGTGAATTTTGGTATCTGAAAGTTTTCAAAGTAGACTTCATGCATTTCAAATTATCTTGCCTTCTCCCTGTTCTCCCTACTCCATTGCTCACTTTCCCATAGGTCCATCTTCATGACAACAATGTCCTTATTGGGGTAATATGTTTTTTGTGGTTTTTCCTATCATTCTTAATTTGCAAGCCCTCATCAGAAATACTAGATCATGTGTGTACCTGAAAAGTGTCAGCACCTCCCAGTGAAATGCCCAGTGGATTCTGGCTCCCATCCTGAATAGGCTCAAATCAAGTTGGTGACACCCTTCAGCTGCCTTCTCCTCCCTGTAAAACCCATTCTGACCCACATGGACAGACTGGTAGCCATTAAGCAGAGGCCTTACACTGCTAATTAGTTCTTCTGATAAATAGAAGACTTTAGTTTGAAGGTTATAAAAATGCCCATTGTAAAACTCCTACTAAACCAAGTAGACAGACCTAAGAGCTTTGACAAAGCTGAGCTCTCTTCCCAGTGCTGCCCGTGCCCAAAGGTACATAACTTGATCCTCCCTGCCTCAATTCCTCCATCTTTATAGAGGAGATAATAACATGCATTCATCTTTATAAAACACTTCTAGGTTTACTGCTACAAAGTCCCACATGTGCCAAATACGTTTTGGTACTGCACCTGATCTCAATGCTGAAATTGCATTGCCAATCCAACTTTTAGGAACAGTGTCAACAGGCCTCATGACTTGAAGTACTTAGCTTTAGGTAGCAACATGAACAGCCTGATAGGTACAACCCTGATTCAACAATCTCCCCCAAATCTGCAATTCTGCTATCTTAAACTGTTGTTTTGCATGAGGATTCTCCATTTGCTCCACTCCTGTCCATCACTGCCCTTCACGCAGGCTTGAGGCAGCCTGATTTCTTACACTGTGGAATCTTGTATATGGTGATCAACCCAGTGCACTGACTGCTCATAAATCCAGTTTTGCAAGAGAATGGCAAACTGGTAAAAATACTCTAAACAGCATTTGGGACACACTAAATAAAGAGTGAAGTCTTCTTTGATAGTTACTGATGTTTACATACCATGTAATTATTATTATAATTGAAAATCCCAACTTCCTCTCTTTGAACATAATGTCTAAACAGGAAAAAAACTAACCTTCCTGCTTGGAGAATTGTTAGTTTCAGAAGAAATATATTTTTTCTCTCTCTTGCAGCTCTCAAAGATTTTATTTTTAATACAAATGAAAAAGACAAACAATAGACTATCTAAAAGGAAGGAAAACCACGTCTGAAACAGTCTGCTATGAATAGATAATCTTTCCACTATGAAATAACTCATGTCATACCTACATTTTGACTTTTGCATATTGGGAAAGGAAATGTAGACTTACTTTTGGCACTCACTGCACTGTATATACACAACACAGGAAGCAAAGTTAAGGTTAGAGAGAGAAGAGAAGCCTCCTGCCAATCTGTACAGAGAGGAGGAATCATGTAGGCAGTTTGCCTGGCCCAACAGTAATTTCTAGATGTGATGCAAGGCTGAATTTAAAACTTGCTTGGCATACAGTGTTCTCTGGTTCAAGTCAGTGCTGACATGGCCTTTTGGGTAAATCTCACCTCTAAACTCTGCTTCTGCAGATTTTGTTTACTAAAGGAAATACTGGTGGAGCAGCACCTGCAGCTCTGTTCCAGGTGTGTGTGGAATTTCTGATGGCTGCCAGGAGCAGCACAGTGAGACTGAAGACTGAGATGCTCTGCTCATCTTTGGGAGGCAGAAATCAGAAAACATAACTGAAAGCTCTCTATGAAAAAGTGCTCCTACCAAAGGCAGAACAAACTGTTTGGCATTCCAAAAGTGCTTCATACTTTCCCAGAGTTTGACAGGCAGCCTAATGGGATAATCACCAGGAGAGGCCTTGTGAGGACTGCTGCTGTCAATTTGTCAGCATGGGAAGTGTTCATATTGTCACTTCTCCTTCATGTTATTTCATTGCAGGCAAGGCTGTATTCTTGCTGGTCCTATTTAACAGTAACTGCTGAAATATTTTGCATGAATGGAAAGGGTTATATATGATATAAGGTTGCTTCCCCACAGAGGGCTGGGAAGCTGGAAAGGCCTGTCTTTTCTCCATCGTCTTCTTAAAGTTCCGTATTCCAGGCCTGACTAATTTAGATGTTCTTAACTGCTAAGCGGAAGGCCTGAAATACTTGGGCAATTTCTTGGCTCTTGTATTTACAGACTGTATGAATATCTACCAACTTTTGATCATGTAGAAAGTGTGAAAATGTGGTCTTACAGGGTCAAATACCAGACATTTATAATTGTTTTCTATTCCTTGGGGTTTTTTATACCAGTCTCTGATTTTGGAAGCCTTATTTTACAGAACTACCAGCTTACCGTTGGCAGTACTGTGTAAGTGTAAAGAAATCCTGCCAATATTTTCTTGGGCTATTTCCAGGTGGATCTTCTTACTCCATTAGGGCATTATGCTTACTTATGTTTGTAGGATCAGACCCTTAAGACATATCTTGTTCCTTGTCTGTCTTTGCTTGCTTCAGGTTTGCACTTCTTGTGGAACCCAAGTGTGCATCCTTCCCAACTATGCTTTTCCAGAGATTCACAGGTGAAGCTTCAGCTCCATTTGCAACCCCTCACTCCTGCCACTCAGTTGTGTCCTGCTCTTCATCTGCATTTTCCCAGGTATGGGCCTTGCTTTGTGATTTAACTGGGCTGCAGCTGCAGCAAGAAGAGAACGTGTTAAAGCTGTTGTAAAATAATGGGCACCACATGAAATCAAGAAGGTGGGGTCCAATGATCTGAACTGCAGATGGTCACTGGTAGGGACAAGGAGAGCTGTCATGCTGAAAAAAAAATCCAGAAGTCAGCAAATGAGCTGAGTTAATGATGTGACACAAGAAAATTAAAGGCAGTGTTTCTGGGCAATGTATGCAGGAGTGTGTCCCTCTTGAGACTGAGCTCCCTGTAGTCTTGTCTACGCTTGTGCAGGTATTAGGGTGGGAGCAGAGCTGGATACTAACTGTAGTAGTTAGATCTATCACCTCATTAATTAACAACATGACACTCTACCAGCATGTGGAACAGTTTCTCTGATTGGGATTAAAAAGTATAATTGGATTTCACTGAGAATACTATTTATGTCAGATTGGAGGAGATGCCTGATTTCACAGTGTGGGAAATAGCAATAATAACATCAAATGTGAAATAATATGTGACCATACAATTGTTTCCTTCTGTTAGTCTCCATAGGGATGTTTGTAGAATCTGGATTCTTGTCCTGAGTGCCTGGACTTCAAGGAGGAGCCCATGCAATCCTTGGACTCTGAGAGGCTGGCTAGATGTCACTGTTGAACAACACTGCCCATTTGACCAGTTACTGTTTATAATATGTATTGCAATGGTAGGACTGGACCTTGCTGTTGAATATCTGAGCTGATACCATGGGGCACTGAGTCGCTGTCCTCCTCTGTGCTGCTACTGCAAATAAATTCACCAGCTTCCATCTTAATAGCTTGCTTTAGAGCCAGTGCCACACTTCACATCCTATTCTGGACCCTCTCCAACAAGTTAATGTTTTTTTACTGAGGAAGGTGAGTAAAAATTATGAGAGTATCCTTAACTAAGGAGCCATAACATTCTGATAGAGCAGTAATGTTCCCAGTGAGCCTGACGGAAATCCGATCAATAGTTATGAGGCTGAGGCTCGATTTATGGCCTGAATTCATCAAGCATAGTAATTCTCCATTTTTGTATAGGATGCTTTTGTGGTTCCTGCTGAGGAGAGGAGTATAAAGTCAGGACAAGCTCTTTCTCAACAATTGCCCAGGCTTTTTAATTTAAGATAGCTGACTCTACAGAGGTGGCGATCAGGGTCCTATGATCGATTCTAAGGCAATTTTTCATCATATAGGACAGGCTGTACCAACTGTATGGGTTCTCAGAGTCTCAGGCTTGGAACTGTTTCACAAAGAGTAAAAAATATGGTTATTTTGGATCTCTTAAAAATTTGACCCTGCAGTTATTCATTTGCCTGCAAACCAATCCACTGTCAGGAATGGTTCAGTAGCATGTTCTCCAAAAATTGTTTTCCTGCCTTTTGTAGACCCCTTGCAATAGAATTTTCTAGATGGAGGCTGGACTAATTCTACATTTCTAAGCTGCCTCTGTGGAAGAAGTTCTCCCATCTGCTTCCAGCACAGGTGTGATCTCTTTAAGTTTTGAAATTGGTTTTTAAGGACAAAGGCAGACAATGACATTTCATCCAAAGGTTTTATTAAAACCACCATGTAAATAGTGGTTTTCAGACCTTTCCAAACCCTGAAGTAAATGCAAACCTGATGTAGCCATCTCCCACCAGTGCTATAAGCATTGTGAGAAACAACAGCTTTGAAAATTTAAAAAAGTTTATTAAACCTTGACAAAAATACAACAAAAGGACTATATCAGGAAAAATTAACAGCATTGGGAACTGCCCCTCATGGATACCCCATGGCCAACTCATCTTCAAGATGGATGCTCATTCTTTTATACCCACTGTGGGGGGGTTGCATCAGCCAGCCCTGGCACCTCCCAAAGTCTGTCAGTCAGCTCTTCTTTGCCATTTATTGGTGGAGACTGCTTTCTTGTAACCTGGTTGGAGGGTCAGGTGTTATCATGCCATGCCCCCTTAGCAAGAAGCTTTTCCATTCCCAACTGCCCCCGGTAAGGGACACATGTACACACCTTCTTTTACCTGTCCTAGACAACCCTGGCTGTCTGATGGTAACGATATGGGGGGGGAAGAGAACTATGGGGAGAACAGAGGACATCTAAACTACAATAACATAACGATACATCACTAAAAGTTTTCTTAATATTCACACAATAGTTATCCCTTAATTGCGAGAGCCAATCATCTCATTATCCATCTAAAACAGCATGAAATAGACAGAAGGTTTTCAGATTAAATGGAAAAGCCTATGTTTAAGCCATCTCCTGTATCTACTTGTCATTCCTGCATGCACAGATTTGTAGGAGAAAGTTTTAAGTCTCTGAAGAGACAGGAGTATTTTGTAAATATACAGCAAGGTCCTAAGTGAAGAGGGCTCTAAATTAACATTTGACCAAAAATATTTTGTGATACTCATTCAAATATAACTTCTTAAGGGTGCTTTTAAATCCCCAACTCTTACACCATGCACGTAGACTAAGCACCTGGACCTGCAGATCTTCATTGTATAGATTCATTCCTGCTTTGGCTATTTGCCAGTGGGTTTTATGTGAAATACTCCCTGGTATAGCCTCTGCATTTAAAGGATGCCTATAAATATCTGTACTGGCTGACGGGGCAAAAGGAGAAAGAGACATTCTTAGAGAAATGTAAGATGTGCAGAGAGCTGAAATGCCCATGGTGGCTTTTCTGATGGTTCAGGGCGGGCTCTGGGAAGCCAGGGCTGCTGGTGCTTTCCCAGCCCTCTCCTTGCAGCAAGATTTTCCCCTCCTGCCAGCAGCTGCGAGGGCAGAAGACAGGAGGCGCTCAGGAAAGCTGGGCTGTTACCTGAGCCAACAGCGACACCCAGAGCTCCAGCAGCACGATCAATCCCTTCTTACATCTGCAGCCCCGTGTCCATGCCGCCTGGAAAATATCCCAAGGATTAGCCCTTTTTGCCTTCCTGAATGACTACATTTATTGAGAACGAAGACATATTTTGCTGTAGTAATTTTATCAATAGCAATCGTGTATACTGTGCTGAGAGTAAATTAGATCAGCCACAGGCACATTATATTCCAATGCTTGCCTTCACACAAAGTGGATTACACTCTTTCATCTCTATCAAAACAGTTAAGATGATGTTATTTTTTGCAGCTAAGGTCGAAGCAGACAACTTATAAAACCTCCCATTCCTGATTCCTCACTTCTGCAAGAAGTCTCACTGAGACCACACTGAAATTATTTTGGTAAGCTTTTGTTGAATAAATGCACAAAGAGAGGCAAACAGTACATGCAAGGAGCATGTCAAGATCAAAATAATAGGTGCAAGTTTTGTGACAGTGAACACTGAGTCAGACTTTTAATAAAATGACCCTAAACAACCCCTTGAAGACACATATCTGAGCAGACAGTGGTAAAATAATTAGAGAAGTAAGAGAGAGCTAATTTTCTAATGTCTCTAGAAAAGAGACAGTTTTCTAATACTGTTTTCTAGAGACATTAGAAAACTCTCTAACAGAGAGAGTTTTCTAATGTCTCTAGAAAAAACATTTCAATACAAGCAAGAAAACTCCTTAGAATTGATCAGTATACAGGGTGTGCTGAGGACAACCCAAATTACTCAGGACAATTACAAAGTACAGGTGTATTTCGCACTACCGGAACACAAAAGACCTGTCACCAGGGTACAGCCTGCACAACTGCTAAGGTAGCTTCTTGTTTCCTTTCCAAGCTCAAGCTTGCCTCAGATCCAAAGGGAATACCAGCTCCTCTCTGCAGGGCAGGAGGCAGGTCAAGTGAAAAAGCACCAATGCTGAGCAAGTAGCAAATGTTGTAGGCCAATGACTGTCGTTTGATCACCAAGCAGAGAAGTTGGTGGAGGGGAAGGGCATGAACGGAGTCCAAAGCTTTTATGTTCCAGCTGAGCTGAGGTTAATTGAGAAGATAATAAACAAATTAAATCCATGTTATATCAATATAAAGCATAAAGGTGCAAACCAATGTGAAACAGAGCAAGAAAAGTTACCAGGCAGCAAGCACAGAATTAAGTGGTCCAGGAACCACAATGATCAGGCTTGGCAGTGCCTGAGAGCACTTTTGGTCACTCCTGGACAGTATCATGGACTCTCTTTGAGGAAACAACCACAAGCATCCTTCTCTAGCTGAAACAGACCATTAAGCAGTACTCCAAAAATCAGGGCCAAAGTGCCTGAAGATGCATCCAAAATGTGAAACATCTGTGGTTCATTCAATTCTTCTGAAAATGCATGAGTCCATTTGCATTTTCATAAATCTGCCTGTTGTTTTGTCTCTGTGTTCTGAAACATTTATATTGAAACAGTTACCATTCTGCATGTCTTTTCAAGGAAAGATGAAGCCAACTTCTGTTTATTCCTGCCATGGCACAGTTAGAAATGGGATATTTGCCAGGAACTCACACAGTCAATGTGAGACAGTTGCTACAGGCTGCAGCTCTATACCACCAGTTTTCCATCGCACTTTTATTTCTTTCAGAATTTGTCAAGAAAGGTTATCTAAAAAACAGTCCACATCTTGATAATCTTGATAATCACTGCAAATACTGATTCCTTTGTAGGAAGTTTCAAATTGGTTTGTGTTTCTTCAGCTGATACTGAGAAAGTGACCCAACCACTACCATAATGAGGACATCCTTCAGATCACAGAAGTACTTGCTCTGCGTGAAATTAAAGGCTTCCACACACCACCCATCTTTGAGAAACTGCCTGGTCACAATGCAAATTGTTTTCCTGCTGTTCCAAATGGCATCATTAATATTTTTGATATGTTCTTTGCCAGGCATGAAATCTCTTTATTCAAAACACAAGGTAAATCTGTTGTTATCAAAATACTGTGAGTCCAGGTGCTTTAGGAAAGAATTCTGGACCCATTCAAAGTCATTTTTGCTGTAGCACAGATATGCATCATATTTGTATTCATTTTTATCTACTGCTTGTTGTTGGTTGTCTGTCTTTTTGTGGTGGTTTTATATCAGATGAAACAAATCCCCCAGCAGTGAGTAAAAATTATGACTGCCACCAGAAACATGAGAAGAATGACCGAGAAGAAGATGAAGAGTGAGAATCTGAGTGTCTGCTGGAGTTCATCTTTATCACAGCCATCGTACACCATATATGACAGGCGTCAAAGGCAGGGGGCGTACACACCGTACCTGTCAGACTGGGAGCCAGCCAGGGTTACATTTGTTTCATTCAGCCACACTAGCAGGCCCTTTAAAGCACAGTCACAGACATAATTATTATGTGTTATATCCAGAATACTCAAAGTCATAAAGACTTCAGGCTCAGGGGAAAACAGCTGGTTTCCAGATAAGTTTAGGTTTGTTAGGCTTTGTGGGAAAAGCCCAGGAGAAAGATGAGACAACAGGTTGGAAGCCAGGTAAAGTCTTTTAAGAGATGGTAGACCTCTAAAAATCTCCTGTGGAAGTGCCCTGAGGTAGTTGTTATTCAGATGTAGAACTTGAAGTTTGGGCAATGCCCCAAACACATCCAAACATAAATCTCTCTCCCACACCAGCTGTAACATATTTTCACCAAGATCCATATATACTAACTGATTGCTTTCTATAAATTAGCACTGTTCACACAGTAAGAGAACCAGTTCTGTTTTAAAAAGATATACTGCAGATCTGGAATTTGGAAAAGAACATACAGGTCACCTAGTTTTGCCAACCAATTTCTTTCTAATTTGAGGTGTGTTGCAGTTATTGCTCTGTTACCTACAGACATTAGCTTATCGTCACCTAAAAAGGCCTAAAAAGGCAGAGGTCAGATGTGGAAAGGAAGGGAGTCTTTTAATGGCATTATCTCAGAGATAAATTATTTTCAGATTTACTGAATGCCTGAATGATTCATCACACATCATCCCAACATGATTTTGCTGTAAATCAATATTCGTTACACTACATAGACCTGCAAAAGTATAATTGTACAACTCACCCCAAAGGTTACTTGAGAGATTGAGAATTTTTAGGTTGCCCAAGCCAAAAAATGCTTACCTTTGGATTTGATTTATCTTGTTTTTGAAAAGGTTCAGTGATTCCAGATTGCCAAGACTTTGAAAGACTAAAGAATTGAGAGAGAAAATGCAACCCTGTTAAATATCAAAGAACCTTAGTTTACTTCTTCCTAGTCCTGCAAAAGTACAATCATCTGGATTTTTTAAATTATCAAAGGCAAATCCTGAACCAATTATAGGACTGCTAAATTTTAAAGAACTTAAATTTGAGTCCCTTCAATGGGTAAGAACTTAAGAACTTTAATTTGAGTCCCTTCAAACAGAGATACTGGACTCTCTCTGTGCTCCAGCCATTGTCAGTAAGGTCTAGTGAGCTAAATGTGGTATTTTTGAAAGGATTGGGGCACTTGGCCCAGGCCACATCTGCTGTCTTGTACAAATGATTAAAACTGAGGTTAAAAAATAAAAAGTGTTTTCCTTGGAAGCTGGTAAGATTGGTTTGACAAAAGTTGGATATCTTGTTGAATTTCACGTTCACACTTTTCAAGGCCGTTGAATTATAAAATAAGGGGTGGGGATGAAGTTTTGTGATTTCATTCATTGAAAGATCCAATTCTTCCAATGATCTCCAATCTTGAAAGTAACATTCTTCCAGGATGGAATCACCAAGGGAATTGTGAAACAGATGGACAAGAGTCAGTCTTGGTAAGCCCATAAAAGCATCAAGATGCAGTTGAAGAATCTTGTCTCCCAAGTCTAAGATACAAAGGTTTGGCAGGTTCCTGAATGCTTTTTTTCCTATGGTAACAGGATGGACCAACTGGGTTCCAATTTCCAACAGCCACAAGTGCTCCAGCAGTGGGAACAAAATCACTTTTCTGATATAGTTGTGTCATGGTTTGACACTGGCACAGTGCCAGTGCCCCCATGAAGATACCTTCTCCCTGGTAGCTGCTGTGAAATGTGACCAGGAATAAGCAAAGCAGGCTCCTACTTAGGGAAGAAAGAAAACAAAACTTTATTAACTACACTACAACTACAGATAAAAAGGAACACACACACAGGGAAAATGAAAACCTTACAAATACATTTCCTCCTCCCCCCACCAAATTCCAACACAATACATCTATTCCTCAAATCACCAACTCTTAGTCCAGAACCACCCTTCAGACAATCAATCCTCAGTTCATCAAGAGGAGACAAGTCCTTCTTGTACCATGGGCTTCCCCTGGAAACACAGCTGAAGCCTCGTGTGTTTCCATGTCACTCGTGGCACCGCCCGGAGTACATCTGCCGTCGTGACCTCTTTCATGTCCAGTGCTCTCACCACTGAACACGGACCAGAGCTGCTTCTAGAGTTGTCTTTTTTAAGGATGCTCTGTCCCGATCCAAAAAAGGCACAGTCTCTCCTTTGGGACACCTGTCCCCACAATTCTCTCCTTTGGGACACCGGTCCCCCCCATATTTTTTCACCCCCTGGGGCTGAAGAGTACCAACACTGAACCCTCTTGGTTCTGTGGCCATTGCCTCCCCCTACATGCAGTCTCTGTATCACAAGGAACATGGTTCTGTCCATGGCTGTACAAAAAGAGTCCAGCAAAAGCCACTCCATCATCTCTTCCCACTAGGATTCTTCTCTATTCTTCCACTATTTCTCACTTGCCCAGACCTCTCTCACACTTGCACATTCCTTCCTCATCTTCCACTCTATCTTCTAGGAAAGGTCAATGATCTGTAAAGTTCTCATTCTCCAAAAAGGGGTTAAAAGATCCTACAAGCAGCCGGCTGAACCCCCCCTCTTCTCCGTCCCAGCCGTGCTGCCGGCACAGGCCCATGTTTATCCAGTTTCAAGGTTACAGTCTCAGGCAGCGGCCTCTCCCGGCCACATGGCTTTTTCCCTCCCCCTGCCCAGCCAGCAGCTGGGCCGGGGGAGAGACCCGAACTCTTTCCTGCTGGAAACCCAAGAGGACCCTCCCAGGGGAGAGCTCTGCTTTTAACCCGGTGTTCTCAGAGGCAGATCCATGTCCTAATGGCCAGGTTAAATGCCAATATTAAAGTCTGAATATCCATTGGCCAAAAACACAGCATGCCAAAAAACACATTTCCTGTCAAACCACCACAAATTGTATGTCAGGAAAAGCTTCACTGTATCCTTTGGCACAGGTGGAACAGGTGGAACATCTGTGAGGCCGCAGAAAAAGCATATGGAGACTTGGGCTTCTGAGTAGCACCTTCTAGATGCACACATACCACTAGCTAGTGACAGCCCAAAGAAGAGGAGGAGCTGATGGCACAACATCATGAACCTACATGAAAAAAACTGACAACAGCAAGAATTAGTTCAGCAGTTGGCTGTCTTTGCAGTGAGTTTCAGAGCACATTTTTAACAGCTGTAGAATAGAGGACTAATGTCACCCTAAAAATGACTTGTGATTTGGGATTTATCTCTGAAATCTAACAAGCATCACCTGATAGTCTGGTCAGAACATGCATCCCAAAAAAATGTGAGGACCTCCTAAAACCTAAAAAGTAACTCTCCTTTATGCTCCTGTCCTAGGGTGACATTATGATGCTTGTATCCCCAATCAGGTGTTCTGTTTATGCTGGATGTTATATTCTGTGCCTTCAAGACTGGCTATGACAGTGAAGGCAGGGAGAAGAAGAAGCATGGAGTTTCGTTATCAGCTGCGCTCTCACCCACAGTCTGCTGGAACACAGAACTCCACTGTTGTTGTCTGGGCAGAGATAGGGCAGAACACCACGCTCCTTTTGCTTTTTAGTTAGTTCAGCTAGCTGAGGCGGTCTGAGTTTTCCCTGGACTGTTTTTCTTTCCCTTTTTCTTGGAACCACTTGAGCCTGCTCCGGAGTGGGACCTGGGGAGCACTGAGAGCTTGCACTTTGTGACATGCGGGGGCCTACTCTGGGCAGCAGCCTTTGCCAGTGCCGGAGGGATTGATAACAGAGCGAGCACCCACAGGAGACACTTTCTGAATTTGTCATCTCTTCAGAGCAGTGAATGAGTTTTGTCATCCGGTATTGTTATTTCTTGTGCTGAGGAGTGCCTTCCTGTTAAATAAACAGTTTCTTTCACTTCTCTCTGAGGAAATTCTTCCCGAGCCAGTTGGGGGGAGGGGCCATGTGGGTTGGGTTTCTGGGGGCCCCTTTTGGAGCTTTTTTCCCAAATTTGCCCTAAACCAGGACAGCTCTTTAAAACCTCACCAGGTAAAAATCTTGGCCTGGCTATTTAATCTGCACCGTGGAACTCGTAATGCTGGTGTATTAGCTTAACTCCTTAATTAGTTTTTCCAAAAAGGCTAAAACAGTTTGGATTGTCCAAGTAAAAGTGCAGCCACCCAGTCATCTCAACAGAGCAGGCAAATGCTGCTCTTTCCCTGAGTGCTCTCCTTGTCACCCGTTTGGAATGCAGATTGTTATCACACAGAGGTACCTAAAAGCCATGAGTTCTTAAGAAGGGGAACCTCTTTTGGGGCTCCTCAAGCCTCAGATTAACCTGACAATGTGAAGTTGTTCTGGAAAATAGTGGCTGTAAAATAGTTTAAAAAGTATAGGCAGGAACAAGACTAACAGTAATGGAACAAAACAAAACAAAAGCAGTAGCCTGAAACTGTGCTGCAAGATTTCATGTTTTATGAAAAATTACATTTCCCAAACTGTAAATTCCCAAATTATATGAAAAGGTGCATAGCACAATTTATGCGGCTTAATGATGAATCCATTTATTCCCACTCTCTATTTTTCTTGCTTTATGCCCTCTGTCTGCCTGTTGCCCTTTTAATCTGAGACAAAAACCTCTTCAGAGCAAGGAAGGTCTTTTTTATTGAGCATGGTAAAGAACGGAGCAAATTATTAGCCTTAAAATGGTTGTTTGTGTAGTGTAGTTTCAAAAAAACTCCTAACCTTCTAAGATCGCAATCATCTGCTTCTGCTTTTAGCCAAGTATTTAATGAAATGACGACTTAATGGGTGATTTTTTGTGTCCTCCAGTACAATTTCCTTAAGGATTGGTAAGTATGAAGTCTTGTAGAACCAAACCCCCATCTAATGTCTGCAAAGTAGATCTACTTCAGAGAGAAAAACAGTGGGACATTGAGTGATTATTGTTCTGATTTGAGCACGCCTCCCTCTTTAAAGGACAAGGACAAAACTCCATCCAGAACACTGCACTATTAAATTAAATTAAAATTATGCTTATTGCTGCCATACAATGGGATTCCTGGGAAATCTGAAAGTATGTCAGTCGAAGCCACTATGACATTCCCACTGCAAAAACGAAAGGAAAGATCCAGCCAATTTTTAGAGACTATCTGCTCCATAGAAAGCACAAGGATACTACAATCCAGTCCTATAACTGACATGACCCCACTGTATCAAACATTTTTGGTGATGTTCTCCAAGTCACCTGATTATATTAAAACCTTCACTTGTAGCAGCTTTGACTGCTGGAATGAGGCTGTGAATTTTCACCCTAGAGGCTCAAACACTAAGTGGGAAACCCACATAGCTCACAACTTAAAATAGTGATCTTGTAATTTTTAAGACAATCTCATGTGCTTGAAACAAGCTCTGATCCTTGAAAGTAAAAGAGATTAGGGATGTACAATTAGAGTTGATGTCTGAAGTCCTGGCATTCAAACTTCATTAATGTTTTGCCTCACTAAGGAACTTAGGATGTGCTGCTAAGGAAATCAAATTGCAGGCAGTGAGCAACAAAATTTTCTTTTATTGAGCATAGTAAAGAACAGAACAATTAACTAGCCCTAAAGGGGTTGTCTGTCTACTGCACTTTAAAATAATCATGAAGAAATTTTAACTTCTTCTATGGGGAATAATTCCAAGCATTAAAAAATAGCTGTACCTACTAACCTTTTTGAACTAGCATGCACTTTTTAAGGGGACTTCATAAGCAGTAAACAATATAATGTTTGTTGTGACTACAAAATATTGTAGGTTATTAAAAAGACACAGATAAACATACAGCAGGTCATTCAAGATTTTGTTTACTTTTTTACTTTTCTCTTTGCTTGAAATATGAAAACAAATCACCAAGTTACCTTTTTAATATTTGATAACTATTATATTACTTCTAGACACCTTGATATCAGGTGTTTAGCACAAATAGTTTTAAATTACATTTATCTTCAGACATTTACATTTTCATCCCAGATTAGATGGATGCTTTTAAAGTTTGGGCAAAATCACAGCACCATCAAAAGGAGTGACAAAGAGAAAATATTGACTTTAAAAGTCAATATTTAATGGATATATGTACATTAGACAGCTAGAAAAAGCTCAGAATATTTAGAGTGCAAGAATTTGAAAATTTTGGTTTTAAATTTAAAAATGTAGTTTTATTTTTATTATGAGAGTACAAGAAAATGGGGAAATATTTTTAGAGATCTTTTCTTTTATGTTGACCTGCTTTTCGACATTTTTGTGAGCTAAAAAACCATCTAACAATCTTTCAGTTGTTACACTCCAACTTTGCTCTGGTTTAGTGTCAAGCAAGATTTCACTTGTAAACTCTTTGCTCCCTTTCTGCCTAAGTTATTACCTTTTCCCCTGAATCCATGAGCAGCAGAGGGACACTAGCACTAAGAAATGCCTTTTACTGCTCTCATGAAGACAGCAAAGATTTGTAATTTATCAGAATCCCATTATGTAGCAGTTTATGCAACCCTTCATCACTGTACATAAGCATGTAAAACCTTTTGGGAAGAATATTCTTCCCACAAAATGAGGATCACCCCATTCAATTTCCGTTCTGTGCAGGGACATAGAAATGAAGGGATGTGTAAATGCTTAATTCACAGAATCATAGAGTCACAGAATCTTTGAGGTTGGAAATGACCACCAAGATCACTGAGTCCAACCTTTGACCAAACACTACCATGTCAACTAAACCATAGCAATAATTGCCAGGTCCAGTTGTTTCTTGAACACTTCCAGGGATGGTGACTCCACCACCTTTCTGGGCTGCCTCTTCCAATGTTTAAACACCCTTTCAGTGAAAAAATTCTTCCTGAATGTCCAACCTGTACCTCCTTGGTGGAGCTTGAGTCTATATCCTCTTGTCCTGACAATTATTGAAAATTTTCATTATTGAAAACTGGAGCACTGAAGTTCAGAGAACCAGAGCCCAGCATGTGAGATTTTGTTTCCTTCTACTGCACTGATGTTGGAAAGGGTAAGTAGTAAAGGGAAGGGGAAAAGTGGGAAGGCTTTGCATCATCTGGAACTGATCTTCCCTATTGTACTTACTGTTTTAAAACCTGATTTTGCTAACCTGGTTTCAAACCATAGCAAAGGAGGATGGGAATTGGCAGTACCTGAGAGTGGATACTGTAGCAGAGCCTGTCTATCTCAGCATCCCTGTGTTGGCCTGAGGACACCCAGAGGCACTGTCAGTAAGCAGGGCCTGGAGTAAAGCTGAAAAGGAGGGCTCAGACTGTATCTTTTTGTTATTCATGGCAGAACAGCAACTCTCTTATGGAAATTTAGAAAGCACTTCTTGCTCCTCTTTCCACACCCCCAACAAAAATGTGCTGGAGAAATTGCTGTGCAATTGCTGTCTAAACTCATGAAAATTCACTTGAATCAACAAAGATGTCTCAGTCTCCATCTTCAGATCTTGGGCACCTTCCAGCTACCCAAAGGAGTTTTCCTTGTGGAGCCTTCTCTTTATATTCCCAGATCACAATTCTGTAGGGAAATGAAAATCATTCCTACTTCTTGGAGAAAGTGCAGAACAAAATATCATTGTCTGATGCCCTAGTATCTTTCATATTTTCCTCCCTTGTGGCAAAAATTATAATTATCTTTCCCAGAGGCTGGTGATATTTACTGACTACGAAGGACTATTAGTATTTGGTGCTTGGTAAAATTTCTCAGAAAAAAAACCCACAAAGACCTTCAAAGAGGATCCTTTTTCTTTTAATCTAACAGAAAGCCTACTGACAAGGAGTTTGTAATATTTCTTTAAGTCATAAAAAAAGATCTTGAAAGATATATTGCAAAACAGGAAGCCTTTGTTATTAGACTGGTCAGATAAAGGCTGACTGCTATTGGGAAAATTTGTATTGCTGATGTTATCTGCTTAGATAAAATCTACTGACTGAGACAAAAATAAAGCTCCAAGCTTTTGACTGGGATTTAGGCCATCACAATATATGCTTTTGTGCTCATAAAAAGTTGCGCAGTGTAAACACACTTTTTTCATGGTCCCCCTCTAATCAATTAAGATCTAAAATAGAAACTATTTCAACTATTTCATTCATCAGATGATTGATTGATGAATGTGTCCCATTCCATCCCCTCAATTTCTCCCTTAAGTTGCCAGGATGCTTAAATCAAATATAACAGATTTGCTCTTAAAATCAAGAAGCATCTTACAATTGTAATTGTAATTGTGCGCTGTGACAGTTCCTATCATTGATGGAGAAAAGCATAAGGCAGTAAGGCATTTAATGACCTGACAGAGCAGAAGGACCATAAAAGCCAGTACTGGTTTGGGTGTAATGATCTACTTTCTGTTTGTATTTATTTGTTTGTTTTGATATCCCATCAGATTATATGATGAGATAGAAACACACAAAGATAGATATGATTCCACTAATTACAGTGTAACAGCTCTTTACAGGAGAGCAGTCCCCAAAAGGACAGGAAAATAAATTTGAAAACAGAGACTAAAACATGCTTGGGCTACTCTGTGGAGGACAAGAGTAAATTGAATATGCTGAGAGAGATTCCTAGCCCCAGACCTCAGCTTCTGGCCCTAGATCAGCTGTTTTTAGCCTCTAGCACAGTTTTGAGTGTGTCCCTGGTGAGCTGGATCAGCCTGCTCATGTCCCTGCCCAGCAGCCAGCTGGGTTGTTTGTCCCAGTATGGCCCAAGCACTGAGCACTGGTCCATGAGCCAGACCTGGGCAGCCCAGCTCTGCCCTGTGTGTCACAGGACAGCATGAAGGCAGAAAGAGCCTCAGCTGGGCCTCAAAGAGGACCAACAGCCAGTCTTCCAGCTCCTAAGGAAATACAGCTTTAGTGAGGACAATGAAGATTCATTTGAAGGTTTGGGGGCTTTTTGTTTGATGGGTTTTTTTTGTTTTTCCAAATTTTTTGCTACTGTTGTTTGCCAGCAGTGACACTCATTCTAGGCTGCACAAACCACCTGTGGGCAGTCACAGTCACCACTGAGGGATTCTTACATCTTGACCCCATGTTTTCCTTATTCTTTGAAACCTGTCATGTGAGAACTGCCTGTTCTACACCAGAAGCCACCCTGGGGGAAAAAAAGTCTCCTTCCTGTTAGTTTCCCCTCACTCCTTGCTGCAACTTTGGACTGTGTTTTTCAGAAACTGGATTTAGCCCAGAGACACAATGTTCTTTTTTTGTGCTTGCAGGATAATTAGAAGCAGCCAGGATTTAAGCTCACCTGGAAAAGATCAAAGTGATAATAGGAAAGGAGTCTTAGGAATGAGAGTCAAAGACAAACAGAGCTCTGTACAGTCCTTTTTAAAGGTCTCACCTTTTTATAAATCTCATCAGTGCTGTCATGCCTGTGAAACAGTTGTCAGGCATAAAACAGTAGTAATGGTTTGGTAGCCTGAAGTCAGCAAAGATGAGTAATGGTGATCAGCCACAGGGGGAATGGCATGGTTATCACTCTTGCACTTCTGGGACCAAATCTGGGCACATTATTTATTAGAGAACTATTAAAAAAGTATGGAAATGGATTCCTGAATATGTGGAGCCAAATGGAACAAATTATAAAAGATGTTTGCTTTTTCAAGTATGTTTTTTTTGTACATGCACTTTAAAAAAGCAATCAAAAGATAACAAGGGACCTGTTCCATCAATTCCCAGCATGGCAGGAGCATCCTAGGGCTCACCTGCATATACATCCTAGATCAACTGTTTATCCACTGATTATCCTTACACTAGACAGTCCCAACCCAGCCAAGGAAGAACAGCTGTCACACAGGCTGAGCTGATGAAAGATGTATAGAGTGGAAGCTGGCAACTGAGTGACACACTCCATGCAGTGCATCTAGAAGAACATGCACCTGATTTCTGAATCCATAAAGACCTGCAGTCAGACACCAAGGGACTGCCAAAAGAGAAATCCCCATGCAGGTTGTATTTTTAAATTGTCTTCCTACCCAGCTCTTTCCAGAGAGAAAGCCAGCTATGCCTTTATTTAGCACATTATTCTGTCAAGTAAAACAGCTACGGTCAGCTCTGTTTTCTTCACAGTGCAATACCAAACCTTTTTCTTGCACTCATACCCACTAACCCTGGAAGCATTGGTTATTTTGGATAGGAGGCACTCTCCTTTCCGTTATAGCTCTTTCAACTGAGTGAATAATGTTCAAGATTCTCTAAATCATGTTTCAGCCTAATGAGGGGTTGGGGGATACTTTGTATGGGGCCAAGGGAGGGAAGGGAGAAGATCTGTTCTGGGCTGCTTCCGTGTTCTCATTATGCATGTGTTCAACCCAGAAACCATCCTTAGAGAACACTGTGGAGGTCCTTCTACCCCTGTCCTCTAGTTCCTGTCTTTTACCACCTTACTCAGCTTCTGAAAGTTCTTGCATAATGACACAGCTTCACAAGGAAGCTAGAGACAGCCAAAATTAGCCATTGCCAGTTAAGAGGAAGACACATCTCATTCACCCTTGGGCAGAGATTTGATGGACTGAACTCTCCCATGACCCGTGTGAATGCTCCCAGTCATGGAATTAAAGAAATACAGCAGCAGCTCACTGCTCCATTTTACAATGCTGTTGTGCTTTATGCTAGGTTAGAGCTAGAAGCCTGCCTACTGACAACACCTATGCCATGTGTTAGCTAGGTTAGATGATGGCCAGTCAGCCCTGCCAGACTGGGGCACTGCAAGGTGTCTGCAAAGCACTTTGTGCTCAAGATCTCAAGTACTGAACTCCAGGGTGGAACTGCTGAAATCCCACAAGCTGGACTCTTCAAAGGCCAGGTGCAGATGCAGTTTTGTCTTATCAAGTCCCACCTCCAACACGTTTGTGCCTCTTAGGGACTTTGTATCCTGCAGATCTATTTTTCCCCCATAAAAAAAAAAAGAGTGTAGTAATCCTCGTCTGCCTCGGGCCAAGAAAATGAATGAGTGCTAAGTTACTGAAAAATTCTGAAAAATTCGAAGTGAAACCCTGCTGCCAAAACATTCTCCTAGGGCTGGAAAACCTTATTTCTTGGCGGCTTAAAGGGACAGTGGAAAGAGGGGCGGTTGAAGGTGGGAAGAGAGGGTGAAGACTGACCCTTGGAGTGCCGTGGGCTGTGATGGACCCGTGTAGGGCTGTCGGTCTCTCCCACAGTCCGATCCCGTGTCCCAATGCCACCACCAGCGCTCCAGGGTGGAACAGCCTTGCACGGAAACGCAGCTGGGATGAGCTTCCCTGTTCCCCACCTTGTTCCCCATTCCCCGCGTTATTCCCACATACACACTGGGCGCCTGGAGCAGGAGAGCATCCTCCACCTGCCGGGCATGGCTGCAGCGCAGGTCCGGCGGGAGAAGCACCACCCCAGGGGGAGCAGGAAGAAGTGATGTGGATGTGGCTGAGCTGCTCAGCTGCTCACTCACGCAAGGTGAGAGTAAGCAAACAGCAGAGCCAGGGCCAGGGAGCAGGGGCGGGGGGGGGGGGGGGGGGGGGGGCGGAGGGGTTAGGACTAGAGGGAAGTGGTGAGTGGTGATTATGTGGATATGGAAAAAAAAAAAAAAGGTAGAATCATCAGGGAAGAAACACTGGAAGGTAAATTCCCCAGCAGAATGGAAACCCTCCCTGGCTTTCCAAGATCAGCTGCTGGATACAGAATTCTAGGGCCCCAATAAAACAAGGAAGTTGTTATGAGTAGAAAAGTTGCCCATTTTTTTAAAAGGTTGCAGAGTTCACAGGTTGGGCTAGTTGCTGCCAGGGTGGAGCTCTAACTGGTTTGTTGTTGAAATCACCTGTCATTTTCGTTAACTACCTGTTGTTGATGGTTGGGGAATCCCCCTTTTGTCAGTGGCACCCTGCTGCTTCCTGGAGGATGGCACCCAGATGGTGAAGAGGAGGGGACATCGGGGTTGGCATGTAAATGACATTGAGGTGGGCAGGCAGATGAAGAAATCCCTCACCAAACCTAGCAAAAACCCCTAAAAACAATGAACCAACACGGAATTGACGGATTGAAGTGATGTCTGGACGTGAGGAACAGAATCCAGTGTCCGCTAATACCCTTTTTACCCCTCACCATGACCTAAAAGATGTTGGCTGGACAGAGGACCTCGAATGTCAAACTGAAAAAGCGGGAATCTCCTGATACTCTCTTGAGGATGGAAGCCCCAGCTCTGCCTGCAGACCAGCGGACAAAGCTGCACTTTTCCTCCTCCTCCGTGCCACTCCTGGAAGCAGCAGCGGCGAGTGTGACCCGTTGGTTCTTCCCACTTGAGCTGATTTTTTAATAAAGGCATTAAAAAGGAGAAAGATGTCCTGCCCTATTTATTTCGGCTGGGAGCTCGTCTGGGATATCCACGCCTGAAGAGGACACCAGGACTGGGACAGCCGCCCACACTGGACCTCCAGGACAGCTGGCTATCAGGAGCAAAGAAGATTGGCTTGGGACCAGTGATGTGGAGGAGCGCTGGACTGGTGAGAGGATCTGGTGGCGAGGGTAGGCGCGAGTGAGTGGAGTGTGAGTGAGACGAGGGCTGGCAGCTCAGACCCTTGGCAGGAGTGGCGACCCCCTAGTACCACGGTTTTGGACCCCCGTGAGGGGGCCGGCCAGAAACAGCAGGAAGCAAGTCGATTGGTGGTTGAGGCGCCTCCTAAGGGGTAGAGAGGACCCCCTCCGGGCGTGCGGAGGAAATAGTGTGTGAGTGGCATGCAACCCAAAAGTCCTGACAGGGGGAAGTCAGGCAAATTGCAAGTCCTGAGAAGGATTCGGAGCAAGCCCACAAGTCCTGCAGGCAAATTAAGTCCTGACAAAGGAGATCAGGCACAAGTCTCAGCAGAGGAGGCTGGGATCTCTAGTTTTTAAAGTCCTGATACATAAGTCCTAGCATTAGGGAAGTTAGGCAAACTAGAAATCAGGCAGTTCTTTTCTTATAAAGTCCTGAAGAAAGGGGTCAGACAAATCTGAGGTTCGGTGGAGGAGGCTGGGACTCCTCAAATAGGATTTTTCTTGAGTTACCTGTTGGTGCCTTTCTTTTTGAGTAGAGGCACCTTTGTGATTTTTTTTTCTGTTGAGACCCAGAAAAATGGGAGGATGTAATCCTAAGTGAGGCTAGAGACTGAGGAATATACCCCTCCATAGTCCCTTAGGTGAACTGCTAGAGAGATGGGATTCTGTAGAGGCCATGGAGGGATTAGATAAGGTTAAGATGATTCATTACTGTGTAGAAGTCTGGCCACAGTTAGATGCGCAAGGAGTATGGCCGTGGTGTGGGACGAAAGACAAGGGGATGTGTCAACAACTGAGTCACTATCTGATAGCTCAAGAGGATACCGATCCTGAGCAAGTATTGTATGTAGCTTGTTGGTTAAAGAATGCTATTGGGGATGAAAATGTGCGAATTTGTAAGGTGCAGAGGAAGAAAGAGGGGAACGAAGGAGGCGATGCTAGAGTTAGAGAGATTAGTAAAAGGGACCCCCTGGACTATTTGCCTCCTGATGTCCCTCCACCTTATCATCCTCTTCCTTGGGCACCTCAAATGGCAGATCCGGCTTTTCCCCTGGCTGCCATCCCATTACCGCCTCCTCTAATTCCTTCTTCTACCTCTTTGACTTCCTCTGTGATAGACCCGGTATCTCCCCTGGTGGCCATTCCCTCACCACGCCTTTCAGCTCCTCCAGTTGCTTCTACACCACCATGAGTGCCTACTCCACCTGTTGCACTCTCCACCCCTTCTCCAGCTCCACTTAACATGCACTCAGGTTTTTTGCCCCCTCCTATTGCTCTCCTTTTACCTCCTCCTAGTTGGGACAAAAATGCCTCCTTACCTGGTAAACTCTTATCACCAGATACAGCTGTTGACCTACAGAATGTCCAGGTTAATGCTAATATCCCTCAAATGAGTAATTTTGTGTCTGAGGATGGACCATACTGCAGTACCCAATCCAAAACCGCCAAGGTGGAGAGACTTTTTCCTCTCAGAGAAGTTCCTATGGGAGGCGTAGTGGGAGGTATTGGCTTTGTGAACGCTCCTCTAACCACTTCTGTGGTGAGAGGATTCAAGAAGGAGTTAGGGCATTTAGTTGAGGACCCAATGGGCATGGCCAACCAAGTGGATCTATTCTTAGGTCTGTCCTGGGTTAACTATATGATGCTTTTATCTCCAATCGTCTCGTTTTGTTTATGCTGAATAACAAGTTTTGCACCTTTAAGACTTGTTGCAGAGAGTGAAAGAGGGAGAGAAGTGCACAGTTTTTTTCAGACACTGCACTCACTCCTCCACATTCCTGCTCCTGGACTGTGTTGTCTGCGGATGGACAGACCATGGGACAGAGCTTTTTTTGTTTTTAGTTAGTTTAGCTAGCTAGAGCAAAGAAGTTCCCTAGACTGTAGTTTTTTTCCCTTTTCTTTAAACCTCTTAAAACCTGCTCTGGACTGAACACCCAGCAGAGCACCAGCAGCTTGGCTCACCGAGCCAAGCCTGACCTGCCACATTTCTAGCACCAGAGAGACTGATAAGAGACTGAGTGAGCTGAGCTGCAACCCGAAGACGGGTTTTTCTCAATTTGTCATCTCTTTTAGAGCAGCAAAGACTTTTATTGTTTAATATTGTTTAAGTTTTATTGTTTAATAAACAATTTTTTCCACTTTTCTCCAAGGAGATATTTTCTCCCAGACCAGTTGGGGGAGGGGCTGAATGAATTTGCTTTCCTACCGGAGCCCCTTTAGAGATTCTCTCCCAAATTTGCTCTAAACCAAGACAAGGTCCAAATATCTACACTTGGGGGGAGATGAATTCCATTTCAAATATATTATTTTCCCCAGAAGAGGTCTGGATGATTAGAGCTGCTGGCATAAGAATTTGGGAAAAAGATAACCGTCCAGGACACCAAGTGCCATCAGGTGAACAGAAATTGCCACTAACAGATCCAAATTGGAACCCAAATCAGGAGGAAGGGAGGAAGGCCATGATAGAATATAAGTATTTGATAGTTCGGGGGATCAAAGAGTCAGTTCTCAAAAGAACTAATACCAAATTGGCATTCGAGGGTGCACAAGAGAAGGACAAAACTCCTGCTACTTGGCTTAATCACCTAAAGTGGAACTTCCAGTTGTACTTCAAAATAGACCCAGACACCACAGAAGGTCAAGTGCTACTAAAGGTCCTATTTGTTACCAAATATTGGCAAGATTCCTTAATTCCTTAATTAAGATTCCTTAATTCCTTAATTCCTCCCCTTCTAATTTTTGCAATTTTCTCCTGATATCGTCCTGTGACTGGCCCAAGAATATGAGAGCGAGCTGAACCTTTGCTTGTTCTGTGTCTATTTGGAGATCTGTATATTTCCTTGCTACCTCCTTAAGCCTCTCCAAAAATGCAGTGGGAGATTCTTTCTTTTCCTGTCGAACCTCATATAGTTTAGACCAATTCATAGTTTTGGGCACAGCATTCTAAACTCAGATTTGGATCCACTCCTGATATCTCTGTAGTCTCCTCTCACCCCAAGATAAATTAGGGTCCCATTTTGGATCCTCAATTGGAAAATTTTCATCTAGAGTTCCTGTTACGAGCCTGTTTCTGATATCCTCCCTTGCCCTTTCTTTGGCTGCCTTAAGTACCATCTCTTTCTCAGTAGAATCCATCAAAGTATCTAATATTACTTGTATGTCATCCCAGTCAGGATTCTGAGTTTTTATAACCATTTTTACTACTTGTGCCACCTTATCAGGATTTTCTCTATATGTTCCGGCTGATTGTTTCCAAATAACTAAATCTGCAGGAGAAAAAAGGCACTTTTACAAACACTGGCCCTTCCACTCCTACACCTTGTCACAAGGGAGCGATCACAGTTCGCTTTTGTCTGCCCATGGCTGAGGCAAGCTTTGACCGACTTCAAGTTCTGTGAGATACTGGTGTCACTGATTCGTTACTACTGCTATCTTTTTCACTTGCATCCCTCCCCCTCCTTTCTATCACAGTTAGGTTTTGCTCATCTTCCGAGGAAGAGGGATCAGGTGATGGTGGGAGAGGAGGATAAAGAGAGAAGGGTGTACTAGACGAGACAGGTTCAGGATTAGGTGAGGTAGGGGCAGACGGTGGGATAGGGACAGGTGAAGCAGGTGGGATAGGGCTAGGTTCTCTTGGTCTTATTGGAGCTACCTGTAAATCAATATCTGTATAATTTTCCCTACTCAGACTTTCTTTCAACATCAAGTGTTCTAGACAAGGTTTCTCACAAACCCCACACTTATCACTTGCAGATTCTCTAATCACGATTAATCCACATTCATCCTGCCATTCTGGCTTTCCCTGTAAATAGAAAAACAAATCAACATACAGAACCTCATCCCATTTTCCTTCTTGCTTACAAAACGACATTAACTGCGAAATGGTGTTATATTGCAAAGTCCTGTACTTTGGCCATTTTTTGCCATTCTCCAAGACATATTCTGGCCACCGTGTATTACAATAATCAATCAACTTAGCCTTACATAATTCTTCCCCAAAATTACCCTGTTTCCAATGTGCTAATAAGCACCCCAAAGGAGAAGTTTGCAGAATGGAGGCATTGCTGCCCAAAATCCCTTTGAGCTTCTCCATCCAAATACACCACAAATGCTGAATCTGCAATGCTTTTCACAATTGTCTTACGGAACGGCGCCTAGGCAATACCTGCAGGAATTCCTTTTGCCCAACCAAGTGTAGCTTTCGCTACATCTTATTGGCAGGCAACCAAACCAAAGTAAAAGCACCTTACCTCTCTCCTGGGGACGTTGTGAGCGGCAGAGGCAGGTCGCAGCCGATGGGCTCCCTGAGAATCCCTTGGTGCCGGCTGGAGCATGATCGAGTCGCGAACTTGCCCAGTAGCAACCACAGGGTCCCATCTGGGGTTGCCAGAATGTTAGCATTAAGAAACACATAATCACAAGAATGATTATATGTAGGTGCTTTTATTGAAGAGATCTGGGTGTCAGGGGTATGAACCCAAATCTGACTCCGATACGGGTTCGGGATGAACATGTTTTTATATTCTATCGTTATATAACTTTCATGTTAATTATTAAACTTATATTGTTCTATTGTATACATAGATTTCAGCCAAGCATGGCTCCACGTGGCCCCCCTTAAATTTCTAACATAGTTTCTCATTATTCTTCTTATGATTATACAATAATTATATTTAATTACTAAACAATCATCACATCTAACAATTATATCATTTATCATACTGCTTATGCAGGTGTGATTTCACATGATCTGGCAAAACACAAAGCCTAACATTTTCAGAGTCTATCTTTAACATTTTCCAGGGCCCCACTATCACCCTCAGCCTGGTTTTCCGGGCCTGACTCTCTCCCATGGAATCATGGAATAGTTTGGGTTGGAAGGGACCATAAAGATCATCTAGTTTCAACACCCCTGCCATGGGCATGGACACCTTCCATAAGACCAAGATGCTCAAAGCCCCATCTAGCCTGGCCTTGAAGAGGTATCCACAACTTCTCTGGGAAACCTGTTGCAATGTCTCACCACCTTCACAGTGAAGAATTTCTTCCCAACATCTAATCCAAATCTAATCTAAATTCTGTCAGTTTAAAGTCATTCACCTTTGTCCTATCAACTACATCCTTTGTAAAAAATCCTTCTCCTGCCCTCTTGTGGGCACCCTTTAAGTACTGGAAGGCGCTCTGAGGTCTCCTTGGAGCCATCTCTTCTCCAGACTGAACAACTCCACCTGTCTCAGCCTGTCTTTACAGGAGAGATGCTCCAGCCCTCTAAGAATCTTTGTGAACCTCTTCTGGAGCTGCTCTAACACTTCCCTTCTGAAATAAATAGGGCAGGACATCTTTCTCCTTTTTAATGCCTTTATTAAAAAATCAGCTCAAGTGGGAAGAACCAACGGGTCACACTCGCCGCTGCTGCTTCCAGGAGTGGCACGGAGGAGGAGGAAAAGTGCAGCTTTGTCCGCTGGTCTGCAGGCAGAGCTGGGGCTTCCATCCTCAAGAGAGTATCAGGAGATTCCCGCTTTTTCAGTTTGACATTCGAGGTCCTCTGTCCAGCCAACATCTTTTAGGTCATGGTGAGGGGTAAAAAGGGTATTAGCGGACACTGGATTCTGTTCCTCACGTCCAGACATCACTTCAATCCGTCAATTCCGTGTTGGTTCATTGTTTTTAGGGGTTTTTGCTAGGTTTGGTGAGGGATTTCTTCATCTGCCTGCCCACCTCAATGTCATTTACATGCCAACCCCGATGTCCCCTCCTCTTCACCATCTGGGTGCCATCCTCCAGGAAGCAGCAGGGTGCCACTGACAAAAGGGGGATTCCCCAACCATCAACAACAGGTAGTTAACGAAAATGACAGGTGATTTCAACAACAAACCAGTTAGAGCTCCACCCTGGCAGCAACTAGCCCAACCTGTGAACTCTGCAACCTTTTAAAAAAATGGGCAACTTTTCTACTCATAACTATCCTTCCTCTTTTTCTTTGATCGGGCTTAAACTTAAGCTCGCATTCAACTTGCAATTTCTGACTCATGAGCATAGAATTTCTTTAATTTTTTGTACTGATTATAAATTTCTTCAGCACTCTGGTAATCCTGGTTACTTAACTTTATTACTTTTTCTGGTTTCTTCAGGTTAATTTCTTTAGAGATCTTTAGGTAGTTCTGCACAGCAGATGTTACCATTTTAATTAAGCAGGGAAAAAAGGATGGTAAAAAGAGCAAGCCAGGAAGTATAAACATGGTGAGGAAAGCTACCTTTTTCCACCAATCTCTTTTGAAAGTCCACAGGTTATCCCACCAACTGGAATCAAGTGTAGGACCACCAACTGGAATCAAGTGTAGGAGTCTGTTCTTGATTACTTACATATTCTAGTTTTCTTATTTTGTTTAAGATGTTTCTAATGACTGCACTCTTCATCTCTAATACTGTCTGAAGCCTGATGATTCTGTTTAACATGGATATTGGGGTCCGATAACCCCAGGACCCATCTTGAGCCCAGGTGACTGGGCCATAAGTCTCGGTAATTTTTCTTGGGGTCCGAACCTGGCTCTTACAATTTTGGATTCTTCCAATTTCTATTGCACTTTGCCTCCTCCGTTTGGTTTTTCTTAAATCATCATATATAAGAACTCCTAAACTTGATCCAGATTCTTTGGGTAATAAAAAGAAAGCTGGTTTTATTATTCTAATGGTGCAACTGCCAGACCAGTTTCCTGGCAATTTAGTGTATGCTGTAGTACCACAGATCCAAAACAAGTGTTTAGGGGCCCCCTGAAATGTGTTCTTAGTTTCTGTTGAGCATTCCCAATATTTAGAAATTTCTTTCCTTCCCCAAAAGGGGTTTATCCCTTTTTCAGCACACTCATAAAGTTCATATACTTCATGGTGGATGCACTTGTTCCCTTCTTTCTTGTCAACAGACCAAAATTTATTTGGATCTCTTGGGATCCACGGGGTAGCAGAGTTCTTTACTGCTAAATACCTTTTACAAACCATTCTTCTTACTGGTGTACCATACCCCTTTTCTTAAAATACCTTTTTCTCTTATTATTCTTTCTTTCAGATCCCATAGTTCTTTTCCCTTCATCTCTGTAACACTAAATTCTGGGTTATTCTGTACCCAGTTTAAGATTTCCAATAGCCCTAGACTAATCCCTTCCCATGGCCAAATTTCGGTCATCTGGGTACTTCTACAAACCCTACAATTAGTTAGATACAATTAGTGGCTGATTTTTTTTTACTGAATTTATGAATAGATTCTTACCCTGGGGTATCTCTGAATGGTCTTGCTCTCTTATTGCTTTCACTATCTCTTTCTCTTTGATCAGATCTACCAGGCTTGCTTCAGTAGCATTGTGTTCAAAGCACAGCCAGGCTTCTCCCTACAGGGCACTCTCCCAGGAGTCACTGCCTCTAAGTGGTGGTATTCCGATCTATCCAATATATTTCCTCATCCTCTTGACAAAGGACCAATTGGGAGAGGTTAACACTATTAGGGTTAAAACTGGTGTGGACTCTTGACAAGGAACTTAATTCTTTCTCCTCATAGAGGGGTTGGTAGCACTTACTGCACGGCTCTCTTGGGCTCCCCAGAGCACCACCAGCAATGAAAGCCATCATTACTGCCTTTCCCAAGAGTCTTGTATGGGTCATCTTGCACAACCTGCCCACCCGGCCTAGCCTCTTGGGGACTTTACTAAGAAGAAGCCTCCAAGCTCTTTAGAATCTCTTCTATCCACTTCTCTGGTTAAACCTCTCTTGGTCTGTCTTTGTTAATTTAGTTTCTCCTAAGGGAATACTCTGTAGAAGATTAACCTGGAGTCCTTGGTACCAAATTGGGGGAACTTAACCAGAATTATTTATTAACAGTCTTTAACCTTTTTGCAAACCTCTTTTAAACACAGAACTGTCTTAAAACACTTTAAGATATGGTATGGTTCTGATACCAAACTCTTTTCTTATTCAGTTCATCAGTCTTTTTGGCTCTTCCTTTTGAGAGTCAACTTTAAGTCTTTCGGTCCTTTTATAATGGTATACTCTGGTGAATTAACTCATGATGTGGTTGAATCCTGTCCTGAATTAGGGGGTGAGAGTGGGGTGGAATCTGGTCCAATGCCAGAGGGAGAAACTGACATTGAATCCTGTCCAGTGCCCGGGGGTAAGACTGGTCCTTTAATTCTTGTGATGTGGGTCCAACCCTTTTCTCTGGTCCGCACAGCTGAATTAGCGATGAGGAGTACCTGAAAGGAGCCTTCAAATTTAGGCATGAATGGTCCACTATTCCAGGATTTTATCAAAACCCAATCTCCTGGGTTAATGTTATGTACTTTCATGTCAAGAGGGGATGTTTGGGGGAGGTATCCTCTTTTTCTAAGTCCTTCCAGGGTTCTTCCAATGACTTCTGAGTATTTTCTGGTAGCTTCTTCTCCTTCCAAATAGTCTCCTGTGCTATAGGGTGTTAACAAGAATGGCAGTCCGAACATGATTTCATCGGGTGAAATCCCTATATCAGACAGGGGTCTTGTTCTGATGCGCAAAAGCACTAAGGGCAAACACTTTAGCCAATTCATTTTTGTTTCTTCAATCAATTTAGTTAATACATTTTTGAGAGTTTTGTTCATCTGCTCTACCCTCCCAGATCTCTGGGGGCTCCACGGAGTATGTAATCTCCATTTCATTCCTAAAGCTTTGATTATAGTTTGCAATGTTCGGGCCACAAAATGTGGACCTCGGTCTGAGTCTATGGTGTTCACCATTATCTGGGGATAATGTTCTCCAAGATTACTCTTGCCACAACCTGGGCTGTTTCCCTTTTTGTTGGGAAGGCTTCCACCCAATGGGTGAGATGATCTACTATAACTAGTAAATATTTGTATCCCTGCACTGGGGGCATCTCAGTGAAATCTATCTGTATGCCCTGGAAAAGTCTTAGAGCTAATTCTCTCACTCCAGGTGCTACCTTTCTCATAACCTTCTGGTTTACTTTTTGACCAATTAACACCCTTTTGTAATTGCTTTTGCCAGGCCATATACGCCTATGCAATGGTTATTTCTTAAGAAATGATCATGTAGTGTTTGGACACCTCAATTGGTTAATTTATGTAGTTCTGTTAGCACTGTCCGAGCAAGTGCTTTGTTTAAAAACACCTGCCCATCTGAGGTTAACCACTCCCCTCATTGCCCTTGGTTTAACTTTAAATCTTTTATAACCTCCAATTCTTTTTCACTAAATATGGGTTCCTCTCTTCTTTCTCTTCCCTCAGGTGTGGTTTCTGCTTTAAAAACTTTCACTGGATCCCCTGATTCTAAAGCTGCTTCCTTTGCTAAATGATCAGCCAGTCAGTTTCCTCTAACTTCAAGATTGTCTCCTTTTTGGTGCCCTTTTATATGGACCACTACTATTTCTGTTGGTTTCTGTAGAGATTCTAATACGGACCTGACCAGGTTCTCACGGCCTAAGCTTTTTACTTTTGAGCTTAGATATCCACACTCCTCCCATATTTTCCCAAATGTGTGAACTATCCCAAATGCATATTGGGAATTTGTATAAATAGTTTCCTGATCTCCCTCCAGTAAGTCTAATCTTCTTTTCAGGGCATATATTTCACAACTTTGGGCTGACCAATTTGGGGGTAGTTTCCCTTTTTCCCCAATTTGTAAAGTTTCTCCATCTATGATGGCATAACCTGAAGCTCTTTTTCCATCTACTACCCCCGAAGAGCTATCTATGAACAAGGTTCTTCCAGTTGCTAGAGGCTGATCTTCTAAATCCTCACTTACTTTGGTTTGGAGGTTAATCAATTCAAGGCAATCATGTTCTAAATTCTCTGTAGGCTCTCCCATAAGGAATTGTGCTGGATTGAGGGCATTTGATGTGATGAATTCTATATCATCTGTGTTCATTTGTATTATTTGATATTTTAATATTCTTGCATTGGTTAGCCACTGCTGATCCCTCTGGCTCAGCACTGTTTTAAGATCGTGAAGAGTATGTACTTTAATTTTTTCCTTGTAAGGTCAATTTTTGGGTTTCAGGCGAATATTTGGTAACAAATAGGACCTTTAGTAGTACTTGATCTTCTGTGGTGTCTGGGTCTATTTTGAAGTACAACTGGAAGTTCCATTTTAGGCGATTAAGCCAAGTAGCAGGAGTTTTGTCCTTCTCTTGTGCACCCTCGAATGCCAATTTGGTATTAGTTCTTTTGGGAACTGACTCTTTGATCCCCCGAACTATCAAATACTTATATTCTATCATGGCCTTCCTCCCTTCCTCCTGATTTGGGTTCCAATTTGGATCTGTTAGTGGCAATTTCTTGAGGTAGCCTGGAAGGTATATAATAATCACAAAAGAGAGGCTAGTAAAAGGCAGCAGCAAAATCTTTTGGCAGTAATACAAGGAAAGGGGAACCCAAATTTCAGGGGACGTGGCAGAGGTAGTTATGGTAGAAAACCAGTTATGCAAGGGTTAAGCCTAAATCAATGTGCATATTGCAAACAGGAGGGGCATTGAAAAAGATAGTGCCCAGACAACCCAAATAACCGGTTTCACCAGGGCAATCAGTTCCAGCAGGAAAATGTTGCCAAGGCGATGGTGTTAGGCGAATATAACAGCTGACTAGATGCGGAACCTCTAAAACAGTTTCAAGAACCTGTCATAAATATACAGTTAGGTCATAAGGAGGTCAAATTTCTAGTGGATACCAGAGCTACATATTCTGTGCTGAATGATCTGCAAGGACAAATTCGGGACAAGCAAACAACAATAGTTGGGGCTACAGGGAAAGAGGAAAAATGGCCACTCTTGCAACCCCTGGATTTGTGTTTTGGGAACAAGGTTTTAACGCATGAATTCCTATATGTACCTGAGTGTCCAATTCTGCTTTTAGGGAGGGATTTGCTAGTGAAACTTGATGTGGTAATAACCTTTGAAAACAGAGAACTTGTAATGAAAATACCTGAATCAAAGATGGGACAGATTTTAATGATCCAAGAAAAACCTGTTCCCTCTATCCCTAGGGAGGTAGAAGATGCAGTGATTCCCTCTGTATGGGAAACGGATATACCAGGAAAATCTAAATTGGCACAACCAGTGCATGTAGAGTTAAAAGAAGGGGCGAGGGCTGTACAAGTCAAACAGTATCCCATAAAACCAGAAGCATGGCAAGGAATAGTAAAGATTATTGATAAGTACTTGAAATACCGAATTCTAGAAGAATGTGAATCACAATTTAATACACCAATATTTCCAGTAAAGAAACCAAATGGTGAATATAGATTAGTGCAGGATTTGAGAGCAATAAATAAAATAACAAAGGACATTTATCCAGTGGTAACAAATCCCTACACATTGCTGACATCCGTAAAAGAGATATGTAAATGGTTTACTGTAATTGATTTAAAAGATGCCTTTTTCTGCATACCCCTTGACAAAGAAAGTAGGAAACTGTTTGCCTTTGAGTGGGAAAACCCAGGGAATGGAAGAAAGACCCAGCTCACCTGAACATGACTTCCACAAGGCTACAAGAACTCGCCGACCCTATTCGGAAACCAACTGGCAAAGAAGCTGGAGATTTGGACCGAGAATGGGCAAGTACCAAGAGACCAATACCTGTTGTTGCAGTATCTTGATGATATACTAATAGCTACAGAAGAAAAAGCAACCTGTATAAAGGTAACCATTGAGATTTTAAATTCACTGGGAATGGGAGGTTATAAAGTATCCAGAGAAAAGGCACAAATTGCTCAACAGACTGTGATCTACCTGGGATGTGAAATTTCACAAGGGCAATGAAAACTAGGTACTAACCGTATCCAAGCTATTTGTGCTATTCCAGAGCCCCAGAATCTACATGAGCTGCGAGTCTTCCTCGGGATGGCAGGATAGTGTTGCCTGTGGATCACGGACTATGGACTGATTGCAAAACCCCTGTATGAAGCTCAGAAGACACAGCCATTCACCTGGGGCAAGCCACAGAAAGAAACCTTCCTAAAATTAAAGGAAGCACTGACAACTGCTCCAGCATTAGGGTTACCTGATCTGTCTAAAGATTTTCAACTGTTTGTACATGAAAGGCTGCGCCTAGCACTAGGAGTCCTCACCCAACATCTGGGAAGCTGGAAAAGGCCGGTGGGCTACTTTTCCAAACAACTTGACAACATAAGTGCCAGGTGGCCTTCATGTCTGCGGGCAGTCGCAGCCACTGTGATGGTGATACAAGAAGCCAGGAAGCTTACTATGGGAAGGCACATAGATGTCTATGTACCACACATGGTAACCACTGCCTTAGAACAGAAGGGGGGCCATTGGCTATCTCCAAGCAGGATAATAAAATTCCACATAGTCCTGACTGAGCAGGATGATGTCACATTAAAAACAACTAACCTTTTGAATCCAGCTTTGTTCCTAGGTACCACAACTGAAGAAGGCCCATTAGAGCATCACTGTGTAGAGGTAATAGAGTACACCTATTCAGCAAGAGAAGACCTGAAAGACGTCCCACTAGAGCAGCTAGGGTGGGAGCTATTTACAGATGGGAGCAGCTTCATGGAAAACGGAACCAGATACGCTGGATATGTGGTAACAACAGGCGCTTCAGTAGTGGAGGCAAAAGCATTACCACCAAATACATCTGCCCAGAAGGCAGAATTGGTTGCCTTAACCAGGGCACTAGAATTAAGTGAAGGGAAAAGGGTAAATATATGGACTGACTCAAAATATACTTTTGGAGTGATGCATGTACACGGAGCACTGTGAAAAGAAAGAGGACTATTGTCTTCTCAAGGTACGCACATTAAACATCAAGATGCAGTCCTGCAATTGATAAAAGCAGTACAAAATCCTGAACAAGTGGCAATTATACATTGTAAAGCACACCAATCAGGAAACTCCAAAATCTGTGAAGGAAATCGAAAGGCAGACTGGACAGCCCGACAGGTTACTCGAGAGGTGCAAACAACAATGCATTGATACCTTTAAAGCTTAATGTATCCCAATTCAATTTGCCTCCAAAATCAAAATATTCAGTAGAAGATGAGAGACTGGCACATTTGCTAAATGCACAAAAGAATTCAGAAGGATGGTATGTGACTACACAAGGACATATAGGGGTACCCTCCTTGATAAAGAGAGAAGTTCTACAAATTAAACATAACGAATGTCATCGGGGTGCAGAGGAATTGGTAAAATTGCTAAAGCAGAGTTTAATTTCGGTACGGATGTTAACAATGGCAAAATCAGTAATGTCAAAATGTGATATCTGCTTGAAAAACAACCCAGTGGCTAGACGACAGGCACAGTTAGGAAGAATTCAGATAGGAATAGAGCCAGGAGACTATTGGCAGGTAGATTTTGTAGAATTGTCAAGAACTTGAGGATACAAATACCTGTTAGTGGGGGTTGACACATTTTCTGGATGGCCAGAAGCCCTTCCCTGTCACACAAACCAAGCAAAGGAAACAGTTAAGTGGTTACTACAGGAGATTATTCCCAGGTTTGGGGCACCCCTAGGGGTATCATCAGATAGGGGGCCCCATTTCATAGCTACAGTAGTAAGAGAGGTAAGTAGATTGCTGGGGATAACTTGGGACCTCCACACACCGTGGAGACCCCAGTCAAGTGGACAAGTAGAGAAGATGAGTCAGACACTAAAAAGGCAAATCAGTAAAATATGCCAAGAAGCCAAATTGTGGGGGCCCCAGGCTATGCCAATAGCACTATTAAGGATTCAGATAAAGCCTAGGAGTGGGATGTCAGCCAGTCCTTATGAGATATTGTATGGGAAACCATATGAATCTCCTGAGCCTAACCCTAATGTACACATCACAGGAAAGCAGGAAGTGTATAATTATGTTCTGTCTCTTGGGGAAACTTTAGCTCGGCTCCGGAGCATCCTCATGTGGAATAGACCACTGACTCTCGAGAATCCAGTTCATAACATACATTCAGGAGATGAGGTGTGCATTAAAAACTGGAACGAAGAACCGCTGAAAGAAAAGTGGAGTGGACCCATCAGGTACTGCTGACCACCTTTACAACAGTCAAAGCAGCCGGTGTGGAACCCTGGATTCACTATACTCAAGTGAAGAAAATCCATCCTGGATCATGGACTGTGTAAACTGTGGAACCAACAAGGCTGCAGATAAGATGTGTTTAATTGCTTTGAGAATGCTATCAGTAATTGTGTCAATGTTATGGTCGTTAATGTCTTTGGGATGTGGAATGCAAAAAGATCAACTAACCACTCTTCATTCTAGAATGAAGAGAGAGGTACAAGCAGAAACACAGGTGATAAAAGTTTCTAATGCAGTTTGGGTTGAGAATGTAATGATTGGATTAGTAAAGACTTTGCCAAAATGCAAAACACCAGTAGAATAACTGCCTGTCTGCCAATACCAAAGGCAGCAGGAGACCCAGTATATTGGGGAATCATAACATCAAAACTACCTGAAATACAAAAGAACAAAACAATTGCATGCAAACAGGTACCCAAGTCGAGGCAAGTAGTCAAGGAAACTTGGGAGAAAATAGGAACATGAATGAAACCTATGAGCCGGAAAGACTGTATTCTAAGTGATGGCACACTAGGAACCCCTACGGGAGAGTCAGGAGGCATCACACAATGGCAATGCTATTTGCCACACTATAAAAAGATTATAGAAAATGTTACAGAAACCACTCTGGTATGGAAGTGTGAGGCCAAGGATGAGAAAGATCAGATAGAGCCTTGGAACAGTACGTGGTCTGTGAGTATACTTCAAAAATTCCAATATATGGCAAATGCCCCTTGGTGTATTAAGTGAGAAGGCTCCGAGAATGAAACAGATCCAGCAGTAACGTACACTGCCACCAGTAGCAGAACGAGGGCAGACAAAGTAAGTTGGTGGGCATGTAATAAAACTTATGACTGCACTTTGGATGATGCAGAGATAAAACAGATGCCATCCCTGGCAATAGCCCTACAAATTGGTTGTGCTTGCAGAGGGATCAAACATAAACAAGATGAAGTGAAAAGTAGTTGTAGGATGTACCAGGAGTACAATCCGAAGTCCAGGACAGTTTGTTTTGGCAGCAAGCAATGGTACCTGGACAACACATCTGCCTGTAGATGGGAAAGTAAAGGAAATTACTTTGGGCCTCCCAACCTTATGTCCTATTTGGAAAAAGTCCCCATTTAACGGAAAACATGATCTTCTGCAGATAAGAGCAAGATGAGAAGTTCTAGACAATGAAAATCTAGATGACACTTGGCAAGAACCCTCTAGTGTAGTGAAATTTGGGTGGGCCCTAGAGTCTTTGCTTGGTCCTATAGCAAACTATCAGAGTAGAGAGATGCTGTACAAACTTACAGGTCAAGTAGATAGACTGGCAAGAGTCACCTGGGAAGGATTTAAAGAATTAAACATACAATTACAAGCCACCACAAAAATGACTTTACAAAATCGATTAGCCTTAGATTTGTTACTCCTGAAAGAGCATGGAGTATGTAGATTTTTAAAGGGATGGATTGATCATTGCTGCGTCCACATCCCAAATGTAACTGCAGATGTAGAATATGACATCAATCAGTTGAAACAAATAGAGCATGAAGCACAAGAAGAGCAAAAGGACTTGACTGCGAGCTGGCTAGGCAAAATCTTTAAAGGGTTAGGGTGGAATGTGAGTTCATGGATTAAATCTGTCATTGAGAGTGTGATAATCTTACTAATTGTATTCTTAGCAATTTGGTTAGTCTACAGCATCTTAAAAGGAGAGATACAGAAGAAAACGTCCTGGAACCAGAAAATAATAAAGGCACTGACACAAGATCCATACCCACCATCTTCTGGTTCTCCAATTTATGATAGCATCCATGACAACGTTTACATCAACCATGGATTTAAAGAACGTCAAGTATAAATTGAGAAATAAACGACTGTATCAAGTGAAAACATTTACACCTATCATGAAGTGAAAATGCTTTCAAAGTGGGGAGAATGATAGTGGGGCCCTGGAAAATGTTAAAGATAGACTCTGAAAATGTTAGGCTTTGTGTTTTGCCAGATCATGTGAAATCACACCTGCATAAGCAGTATGATAAATGATATAATTGTTAGATGTGATGATTGTTTAGTAATTAAATATAATTATTGTATAATCATAAGAAGAATAATGAGAAACTATGTTAGAAATTTAAGGGGGGCCACGAGGAGCCATGCTTGGCTGAAATCTATGTATACAATAGAACAATATAAGTTTAATAATTAATGCTGCGGTGCTGGGGTGGAGAGTTTGCCCGGCTCACGTCCAGCCCCGATCAGCAACGGTGGGGCGCTTGAGGAGCCCGAAGCTCCTATCGCGCCTATGGGTCCGCAAGCGAGAGCGGAGGAGGGCGGCAACGCAGGGAGGCGCAGGCGAAGAAAGAGGGACTCAGCCTTCGGGAGGGGTAGGCAGGTTTATTGGAGGAAGGTCGGTCGGGGAGAAAAAGCAGGGTGGAGGGAGAAGGACTGAGCACCGAACTGAGGGCAAGTAACAGCTTATAAGGGAAGGGGGAGGGCCCGGGAGGGGCAACATGACAACCAATGAGGGTATGAAAGAACTGATACATAGGTTGATGAACGCATGAAACCAACAAATCAGCAAAAAACCGGGGAGGGGTCCCTGCCCCTGCCCAATCACTCGACACCCTGGGGAGAAGGTTCTAGAAGGAAAGGCAGGGCTGCCGAGTGATGGACAAAGGCCAGGGGTGGGGACAACAAGACACATCTGATGGATAGGGGAGGGGAAACGTGACAGACAAATAACGACAAGAAATTGGGGACCTCCAGGGAAAGAGGGGGGAACTATTCAGGATGAACCAGACCAAATCAAACAACGTTACATCACACACCACCACATCTCCCCCTTTCGCAAACAACAAAAAAGGAAAGGGGGGACGGGGGGACTAACTTATTATAAGTATCTGAGTCTTTTGCTCTCATTGTTCAAGCTCGCTGTCTTCATAAGACAGTTCTTGGTCCACGGGCCCCATGCTGTCTCTTTCGTCCGGATCCTCCCAAGAGTTCTCTTCCGGAGAGTTAGGGGGTGCTTGAAGTCGGAGGACTTCCGGAGAGGAGAGGGCTCGGTTAATAAAGTTTTTCAGTACTTTCCATAGTATGGAGGTAGCGAGTAACACAAGTATAAGTGGAAAACATAAATAAACGATTGGCTTCAGGATGGCCACTGCCCAGTTTGAAAACCCCCACCCGCGGAACATGTCCCCCAGCCAGTCCAAGCAGAGCAGCTGGTGGTGAGCGTGGCCCAAAGGAGGTAGATGGTAACTGAGCGTGTCTGGGGCTGTGCCATACCTGAAAACTAAAAAGAGGCAGTATCAGGGTGGAGAACTGGGCTTTAAGAAATGGGAACTAAGTATTCGAACGGTTCTGGCTCATCGCTGAACAAGGAACATATGGGCGGAAGAAGGGGGTCAGGGGGCTTTCTTCGGCGCCTCCAACTGGCGACACGGACTTGTTGCTCTTTCGCCCGGTGTTTCGCTTCCCTGGGCACAAAAGGCCGTACCCACTTTGAGGGCACCCACTTGGGACCAGAAGGAGTGAGGACGCAAGCGTACCCTCTCCCCCAGGTCACCAAGTCAAAGGGCCCTTGGGTCTGCCAAGTCTCCGGGTCCTTAATGAGGACCGGAGGCTTGGCTGTAGGTTGCAGCGCGTTGTGGTTCCCGAAGTGCCTAACCATGGGCGGATTCAGACTCTCAAAGGAGCAGTTCAAAAAATTCAAGGTGAACATCGCCCTTGAGAGTCTGATGTGAGGGGGCTCTACCTTTAGGGTGGATTTCTGGTGTTCTAAAGTTTTCTTAAGGCTTTGGTGAGCCCTCTCTACCATGGCTTGGCCTGTCGGGGAATAGGGGATGCCTGTTCGATGTTCTATTCCCCATTGCTGCAGGAACTGACGCAGTTCCCTGGACTTGTACGCAGGCCCATTATCAGTTTTGAGCAGCCTAGGGATGCCCAGAACAGCAAATGCCTGAAGTAGGTGTTTTTCGACATCTGCTGCTCTTTCCCCCGTGTGGGCGGAGGCGAATACCGCGCCAGAGAAAGTGTCTATCGAGACATGAACAAAGCTCAACCGGCCAAAGGAGGGAACATGAGTGACATCTGTTTGCCACACTTCACAGCTCGAAAGTCCTCTAGGATTTGCCCCCAGGCCCAATGATGGAAGCTGGTGGGACTGGCACTGGGGACATGTCGCCACGATAGCTTTGGCTTGTTCACGCGTCAGATTGAACTGGCGAACAAGGCCAGGCGCGTTTTGGTGGAACAGCTGGTGGCTTAGTTTGGCCTGACCGAAGCGATCAGGGAGCGGGGCTACCTGAACAGGAGCGGCAAGGGCATCAGCGCGCCTGTTGCCCTCCGCAATGAACCCCGGCAAGTCGGTGTGCGACCTTACGTGCATTACGTAGAAGGGCTGCTCTCGGTGGGAGACTAAATTTACAATTTTGGAGAGTAGCTCGAAGAGACGAACATTCGAGACGTCCTGGAGGATTGCTCCCTCCGCTCTGGACACTACACCGGCTACATATGCCGAATCAGTTACCAAATTGAAGGGCTCAGAGAACCTCTCAAAAGCCCGGACGACTGCATCTAACTCAGCCACTTGTGGCGATCCTTCCACCACAGAGATGTCTGCCTCCCACCGCTGAGTTTGAGGGTCCCGCCAAGTCATCACTGACTTGTGGGATGCTCCAGATGCGTCAGTAAAAACGGTCAGGGCATCGAGGGGTCTCTTGCTCTGTACTGACTTAATGGTGAAAATAAATTCTTGATTAAACAATTTGTGGGCCGGGCGATCTATCGTAATTTGGCCCGTGTAGCTGTCCAGAGCTAGTTGTAAAAGTTCATTCGTCTGAAGGACGTTCTCAAACATTGTTAATTTGAGGTGGCCCGTGCCGAATTTAATGGGAAGATGAATGCACGTCAAGTCCTCACCTGCCAGCTCCCTGATCCGTGATCTCGCTTTCCGGATCAGGTCAGCCACCAGCTCCAGTGGCGATGTCATTCTTTTGGACCTATGGTGGCTCAGGAATACCCACTCTATGATCAAGAGAGGGTCCTTCGCCCCGCGGTCCTTGCTCTTCCCGATGACTCCGTCCCACTGGAAGAGCATGCCGTGAAGGTGTGGCAGTTTCCCCAGAACAATAAAACGGAATGGCAGACCCGGTTGGTACCGGTGGGCCTGCCTGGCCGAGATTAAACTCTGAATTTTCTCCAGAGCGGTTTTGGCCTCCGGGGTGAGGGTCCTAGGAGAACTCAGCTCCTCTCCCCCCTTCAACAAATTGAAGAGAGGGGTTAGGTCTTCGGTGGGAATACCTAACCAAGGTCTCACCCAATTTAAAGAACCACACAGTTGGTGGGCATCTGCTAGGCTTCGAATATTGCTTTTTATTGCCAATTTTTGCGGAACAATGGTCCGCTTGGTAATTTCAAGGCCAAGGTACCGCCAGGGCGGCATCCTTTGAATCTTTTCTTGCGCCAGCTCAAACCCTGCAGCAACCAACGCGGCGGTTGTCAGGTCAAGCGCATGAGCCAACAGGTCGTCGTCTGGCGCACAAATCAAAATGTCATCCATATAATGATGGATGACGGCTGACTCCACAGCTGCACGAACAGGGGTCAGCAGGGAAGCGACGTACCATTGGCAGATCACCGGGCTGCACTTCAAGCCTTGTGGCAATACGGTCCAATGGTAGCGCTTGCCTGGGGCTTCACGGTTAATAGATGGAACCGTGAAGGCGAAGCGCGGCGCATCATCAGGGTGTAGAGGAATTTGGAAAAAACAATCTTTTATGTCAACAACTGCCAAATTCCAATCTTTAGGGAGCATCGCAGGGGACGGCATCCCTGGTTGGAGGGGTCCCATATCTTTAATGACTGCGTTAATTCGACGGAGGTCATGCAGGAGTCGCCATTTGTCTTTGTTGGGCTTTTTGATGACAAAGATGGGAGAGTTCCAAGGCGACATGGACTCTACTAAATGCCCTTTCTGTAGTTGTTCCTGCACGAGCTCGTTGAGCGCCGCTAATTTTTGTTTGTTTAGCGGCCACTGCGCCACCTGTACTGGTTCATCTGAAAGCCAATCCAGCTTCCAGGTGGGGCGCTCAGCAGTGGTCGCTGCCCGAAAAACCTGGGGAGTCACTGGTAAGTCAATTCGGGCTCCCCACTGGGCCAAGAGATCCCTCCCCCACAGGGGTTCCGTATAATCTAATACAAACGGACGAACAGAAGCCAATTGTCCGTCGGGCCCCGTAATTTGTACGATGCCTTTCGATTGCTTCGCCAATTGAAGCCCTCCTACACCTCTGATGTGGCCAGGGACGCTTTGCAATTCCCAACGCGACGGCCAATCCCGAGAGGGAATAACCGTGACGTCTGCCCCTGTGTCCAGCAAGCCGCGTAGAGCGACTTGCTCTCCCCCCTTTTTTAGTTTACAAATAAGTTTGGGCTTTTCATGCCCAAGAGTTTGAGCCCAGGCTACTGTAGGTATGTCTGTAGCCTGGGTTGCTGACCGAAGTTCCGGAGGTGGTAAAGCGGAAACAGCATATGGTGGTGACACGATAAAGAATTGGGCTATTATTTGCCCCTTCGGTAGGAAAAGCGGGGGGTGGACACAGTGCAGCATGAGTGAGATTTGTTCCGAGCCAGCGGGAAGCAGGCTCGGGACAATACTCACTTCTGGTGGGGTCGCCTTTGTGTCGCCTAAGACGAGGAGACTGTGGCTTTGACGTTCCCAGTTTGTTAGGCCCTCCGGGAGGACAGCAACGTGGTGAAAACCGGCGGAACGGAGATGTAATGGTTCCGCAAGCTGCAACCTACGGGAGGAAACACAGGATGAAAGAGCATAGTTATTGATGGGTGTTTGTGTCAGTCCGGTATGAAAGTCAAGTCCAGTTGGAGGCATTATTCCACTGTTCTCCCTCTTCTCCCGCCAGGACGGATGGTGTGAGCAGGCCTCCGCATTTGTGTCCTGGCGCAGGGGGCCGCTGCGCTGTTTGATTAGTTTTTTTGAACAGTTTGCCCGTGGGTCCCCTGCACGGACTTTTTAAACTCATAAAACTGCTGTTTGAGGGGGCATGCGGGCATCCAGTGCCCCAGCTTCCCACACAGATGACACGGTGTGGCTGGAGGCTTAGGCACCGGGGTCGACATTGGTGGCAGCGGTTGCGCGGTAGTGGGACAGACGTCGGTGGTGAATGGGGGCTCCTCGACGGCGGCGGCGGCGGGACGGAAAGGTGTCTTCATGCGGGCGGCTGCGGCAGGTGATGGTCCGGTACCTGATGGAACTAATACCTTTTTTCCACACACCAAAAGCATGTCCCGCAGGGTGGGAGCTGGCTCCAGAGGGAGGCTGTTGATCGCATCTTTGCAGGCCGAGTTGGCATTGAGGAATGCCATCTCTTTTAACAGCTCGGCCTGCAAGTGCTCTCCCTCAACTTGATAGTTGATAGACTTTCGGAGCCGCTCCACAAACTCGAGGAATGGTTCCTCGGCACCCTGCAGGACCTTGGCATATGGGACCTGGGGTGTGGCCGCTCGCAACCCCAAGAAAGCCTTTTCAGCCGCCCGGGCAGTTTGCTGCAGGACCTCCACAGGTATGGCTCTGGCTTGAGTTGCTCCGTCACTCCAGTTCCCCATCCCAAGCATATGGTCAATGGAAATGACCTCTCCGTCTACACTCATCCCGGAGTTCGGGGAATCCCATAGGGACGGGAGCACCTTCAAGGCTTCCTTTCTCCACGCTGCCTCCCAGAGCACTTGCTCGGTGGAATTGAGGAGGCAGCGGAAGACTCGGCGGAGGTCGGCAGGTGTAATGACCGACTCCGCCAGGACGGCCTGAAGGAGTCCCCGAAAATATTCGGAGTCCCTCCCGAACTCTTTCTGTGCTTTGCACAGCTCTTTCATGGATGAGTGAGAGAAGGGGACCCATTGAGCCAGGGTTGTCCCATCTCCCGCGGGATGAAAAACGACCGGGGCTGCTGATGGGACTGCAGACAGCTCCGGTCCCCGGCTCGGGACCCCCCCCCCGCTAGCCCCCAGAGCGTGGGAACCGGAAGGGAGGGCGTGGGAACCGGGAGCGGGGGAGGGAGGGTCCCGGCGTGGGAACTGGAGGGAGGGTTCTGCAGCAAAGTGCCTCCCCTTATGGGAGGGGCCCCATGACGTCGTTGCGGAGGCGGGGGGTGGTGGGAGAGGAGGGGAAGGGGGAGGAGTTGCAGGGGGTGAAGGCGGGGGAGGAAGGGGAGGAGAAGGGGGCGGGGGAAGGGGAGGGGACGTGGGAGTATCTCGCGAGAGGGGAAGGGAAGGGATTTGGGGGGGGGCTCGGGAAGGAGTGAGGGAACTCTGGGAAGGAGAAGGGGGTTTTTTAGGATTGAACACGCGGTCCCCTCCATTTTGGGATGATTTGACGCCATCTTGGCGAGAGGACCGCGGAGAACTGAAACGAACTTTGGGTTTAACAACTGGGGTCGAGGGGGTGTGGAAAGAGGGAGCAGGAACAGTCTCCTCCGGAGGTTGGCCAGACCTTCGGAGGCTCGGGGACCGGGTCGCCCGCGAGGAACTTAGGGACGGGTGTTTCCCTGGCGCGGGGCTGTCGCGGACTGCTCCCCGCAGGGACTCGGTTCGGGAGGGAGGGCGCGAGGAACGAAGGGCAGGTGCATGGGGACGGGGAGAACTGGGGTATAACTGGGGGTCCGCTGGCTGAGTCCGGGAAGAGGGTTTAACAGCGAGGGCAGAAATCAAAAGGGATATTAAACAGAAATAGCTCTGAAAAGATTTGCCGCCAGCTTGGATCTCTTTCTGAAGGCGGGATTGAACCCGCTTCAGGAATCTGGGATCCAAGACTGACTCAGCAGTCAATTCAGGGTAGGTATGGGTCAGCCAGCGGACTAAACCTTTAACTTCCCTCTTATTAAACTTATAATTCCCACCCCCCAGGGTACCCACAACTTGGTAAAAGACCCCTTTCTGAGTGGCCGACAGTTTAGCACCCATATCTGCAGATGGAATACGCAGGGGTCAGCCACTCGCTCTACCGCTAGCAACAGGAAAATCAAAAGGAATCTAAAATAAAACTAAACGGGGTCCCCACTGACCCTGACCTCCCCCTCCCACTGGCCGAGGAGAGGACCGGGATGCCTATGCCAGGTTTTCCGTGAGGTCAGGTGGTGGGCTGTACAACACAGCCAAGAGACTCACCCGTCAGGGGGACGAACCAAGGCTGCTGCTAGCGGGAGCTGCCTGCGCCGAAGGCGGCCTCTTTAGGGTGCGCTGAGAGGGTGTCGCCTTCTTCTCTCCGGAGCACCGCACCTCCCGAAACGAGGGCGTGCTACACGGAGAGCGGTGAGTCGCCCAAAGGATTAGAGCAATCCAACCCGCGCGTCGCGGGACTCCTGTTCCGAGATGCAGTCCTCCGAACGGTGTTCAGGATCCGCAGACTGCCTCAGATGCAGGGGTCTTCACGCCACGCGTTGGGCGCCAAACTGCTGCGGTGCTGGGGTGGAGAGTTTGCCCGGCTCACGTCCAGCCCCGATCAGCAACGGTGGGGCGCTTGAGGAGCCCGAAGCTCCTATCGCGCCTATGGGTCCGCAAGCGAGAGCGGAGGAGGGCGGCAACGCAGGGAGGCGCAGGCGAAGAAAGAGGGACTCAGCCTTCGGGAGGGGTAGGCAGGTTTATTGGAGGAAGGTCGGTCGGGGAGAAAAAGCAGGGTGGAGGGAGAAGGACTGAGCACCGAACTGAGGGCAAGTAACAGCTTATAAGGGAAGGGGGAGGGCCCGGGAGGGGCAACATGACAACCAATGAGGGTATGAAAGAACTGATACATAGGTTGATGAACGCATGAAACCAACAAATCAGCAAAAAACCGGGGAGGGGTCCCTGCCCCTGCCCAATCACTCGACACCCTGGGGAGAAGGTTCTAGAAGGAAAGGCAGGGCTGCCGAGTGATGGACAAAGGCCAGGGGTGGGGACAACAAGACACATCTGATGGATAGGGGAGGGGAAACGTGACAGACAAATAACGACAAGAAATTGGGGACCTCCAGGGAAAGAGGGGGGAACTATTCAGGATGAACCAGACCAAATCAAACAACGTTACATCACACACCACCACAAATTAACATGAAAGTTATATAACGATAGAATATAAAAACATGTTCATCCCGAACCCGTATCGGAGTCAGATTTGGGTTCATACCCCTGACACCCAGATCTCTTCAATAAAAGCACCTACATATAATCATTCTTGTGATTATGTGTTTCTGAACACTAACAAGGGGTGCAGCCAGAGCACAGGAAGCAGCTTTTACGGGCTTTGCTGCATTTTAATCTTTAGGAGATTATCAGACTGACTCATCTCAGTCTAAGAAACGTGAACATTTGTGTTTGCTAGTTGCTTGGTGCTTGAGCTGTTTCTTCTGGTCTTTTTTCAGGTGGAAAGAGCCAGCACATCTCTATCTCTTACCTCCAGTACAGCTGACTCTCTGATCTGCACTTAATCTGACCCCAGATAACTGTAAGCAGGTGATCCTCCAGTCACATTATTATTCTATTTCTAATGACCATTACATTCTATTCCCTACATTACCTTATACTAAGTGGAATACTATCCACAGGAGAGAGCTGGGGATTCAGTAAAATTGCATGGGAGAAATGGGAGCCTAAAGCACTGGATCTACAATACCCAAATATTTTGTTAACCAAAGCAATATCTTGTTAATAATCTTGTTAACCAAATAAATATCTTGTTAACCAAAGCATCACATAATCTGGACAGCTGGAAATGCAGCACTGAGGTCCATGTTTTATTATTAAATAAAAGGAGTCTCGACTCTCTTGAGGTTGCCTAAATCTCAGCCTGTTTTGGAATTAAGTGCCTAAGGCACCTCTTGCTCACAAGTCACGCCAAGTTGTGGATCCTTCTCCTATCCAGATTGCTCCTTCTGGAGCCCTCCTCTTTGTGAACTCTGCTTCTGTCCCTGATGTCCCCTGGTCTCCCACCAAACAATGAGAATATCTAGACAGGAAATTCTTACTCTTTCCTGCTTAAGATGTTCTGCTTTTTATGGAATCAACTGGGCCAGAGATGACACCAAAGTGCCTATTTTCATACTAATCTGTGTTATGTACCTTTAATTACTTATAACTATGTCAATCCTGTATTAAGTACTTATAAGTGATTGCATAACATAAAGCCTAGGCCTCCAGGGACATTGCAACTACAAAAGGCATGCAAAAGGGAGCACTTCATATAATCTCACTACACTGGATTACAATCACTTAATTCAGAATTTGCTTTTATTTCTTTAAACTGAATTTAACTTCATTGTAAGTTCACCCCAGTCAGTTTGTTTCACTTTGTTCTCTGACTTAGAAATTTGATTTCCTTTCATATAAGGAAATTCTTCATTTCAGGAAAGGAAATGAAATCTTGCGACTCCAATGAGGATCCATTCAGCAACATTTGCTCCATCTCCCTGCACTTGAAATCTTGAAATCAGAGGAAAAAGTGTAACAAACACTCGGGAAAGGAGATAGGATGAAATAAAATGCAATTGAAAAAAAAAAAATTCAGAAATGGAATGACTAAAACCAAATGGATTGCAGTGAAATGAGGTACAGTGAAAAGGACCAAAATTTGGCAGAATTATGCTTTCTGAAATCCTGAAATCAGGAAATGAAATCAAACAAAAAGACAAGAGATGAAGTTAATGAAATAAAATGGTCAAAGAAAAGAAAAATTTTGCAGCGAAGTGAAAACAATAAAAGCCAATACGATTATATGAGTGACAGACAGTGGCCAAAAGTGTGTTCCTGCCTTCTAAAATAGTGAAAATGGTAGGTCTCCCAGATCAAAGCTGCCAATACCTAAATTTCTGGCTGCCACTGAAGCACCAAACACCACCTCTGAGCTGACCCTGAGAAACTGGGGGAATGGAGTTTTTTCCCCATGGAAAATGGCCATGGTTCACATCCAGTCACACTGATGGATAGTGGGGTGCTGCCTCTAAAATTCACAAATGACACAGTATTTCTCCCAGAACAAAGCTGCCACCAACTAGGACTCTGGCCGTCCTTGGAGCCCCAAATGCCACCTCTGAGCTGACCCCAAGACACTGGGGGCTGAGTATTGTTTTCTTTTGAAAAGGGACTGGTTCTCGTCCAGGTATTGGAAATATGGGGAGATGGACCAAACCTTGCCAAATTAATCCTTATTTAATTCTCAAGAATTCATTTCCTCTCATTAAATGAAGAATTTCTTTCAATTAAATGTAATAAAATCTTGACTTCAGAAAAGAAAGTGTAACTCTGTTCAAAGGAGATATGGTATTACACAATGCAGTTGAAAGAAAGAAAAATAAAATTTGTAAATGGAATAACTATAACCTAATGTATTGGGATGAAATTACCTGTAGTGAAAATGACCAAAATGTTTCAAAATTATACTTTATGTAATCCCAAAATCACAGAATGAAGTCAAACAAAGAGACGGGAGAAAAAATTGATGAAATTAAATTCTAAAAAAATAAAAAAAAAGAAGATAAAATTGTAAATCAAAGTGAAATTGAATAAGATGACATCAAGTGTAGGTAAATGGACGAAACCTTGCCAGATTTATCCTGATTGAACTCAAAAGATTTTGTTTACTTTCATGAAATTAAATGTTTCCTTCCACGAAATTAGGAACTTCATTTCATTAATGGAAGTGAAATTTTGAAATCAGAGAAGAAAGTGTAACACTCTGGAATGATGATATGAAAAAATAAAAAAAATACGTATTTCAATATAATCAAAGTAATCCATGATGGTGACTATGTCATAGCTTTCCTGCTGAACCATGGCTTCCGGATCCTCCTGTTTGTTGCCCATGCTGTGTGCATTAGTGTACATACACTTTAGGTGGGCTGCTGATTTCACCCCTGACTCTGGCTTACCCTACTTGGGCTTGTTTCTGGAGAGCCTTGCATCCTCTTCCCCCTTCAAATCTGGCTTAAAGTCCTCTCAATCAGCCCCCACATGGGCTAGAATCTTTTTGCCCTTGTTAGTTAGATGGAGCCCAGCTAGCTACAGCAGGCCAGGTGTCATAAATGTTGCCCCATGATCAAAGAACCCAAAGTTCTGCCCATGGCACCAGCCTTTAAGTACTTGTTGGCAATGTGTTCCCTTCTGTTCCTTTTATCATTTGTCCCTACTGCTGAAAAGACTGAGCAGAACCTGTGCTCCTGCCCCGTCGACCAATCGACCCAGAGCCTTTAAGACCATTTTAATTGCCTTCTTTTCAATCTCATCACTGTCAGCCTGGAGTATCAGTGGTGGATGATAATCAGAGGGCTGAGTCAGTTTAGGGAGTCTCCTGATAGCCTACAGCCAAGCCCCAGAGAGGCAGCAGACTTTCCTGTGGGATGGGTTTGGTCAACATACAGAGCCCTCTGTTCCCCTCAGAAGGGAGTCACCCACTATGACTGCCTTTTCATTTTAATGCCAGAGGTGCTGATCCATCTGACAGAAAAAGTGTAATTAGGAGGCTCTTTGGGCAGGTTATTTTCTTTGATGGCACCTGGCTGACCCTCTGGACCCAAGGCCTCATAACTACTCTGAAGTGGCACCTGGGTAGGTGATGGGAGTCAGAGGAATTTTTATTAACTCCCCAAGTAGGGACTAATTTCCCCTCCCTTTCATCTACTAGGTCTCCTCCTTCTGCCTGGTGGTGAGAGACAGGGGAGTCCTCTGAATCCTGGGGGGCTTCTTTCAGGGATGGAAGGGTGAAACTCCACCAGTCTATTTCCCTTAAACTTTCCCTAATACTCCTAAGTTTTTCTAATTTCTCCTTAAGCTCAGCCACCAGACAGAGGTGATCATTCACCTGCTTGCACCACATGCGGGAGTCTTTTGCATTGTCCCCTGCTGCTACTGACAGCCTCAAACACTACTTACAGCTAGGAGTCTGGACAGACACATCCTTCTTGGGAGGGTTCTGCTTGGGTTGGCATGCTTTTACTAGCCATAGCTTTTAATCATTTGGAGACCATTGCTGAAAAAACAAACAATCAAGAAACCAAAACAAAAACAAGCAAACAAAATCCCAACACAAAATAAAAACCCCACAAACAGGAGGATGACTGCAAGCCAGCCTGCTTACCTTGCCTGTGTACACCACCGTGCCATGCCCCTATTTTCCCACTCCTGGCTGCCACCCTCCCTAGAGCCTTCTTGAAAAGAGGAAGCCCTTTCCTGAGCCTGAGTGGCCAAGGAGAGGGAAAGGGGACCACTTGGTCAGGTCCCTTTTGAAAGCATCTCAGATGGCATGGATTGGGATGAAATGAGGTGCAGAGAAAGGATAGAACCTTGTAATAATTTTACTCATTGAAATCTCGAAATCAGGGAATGAAGTGAATGAAGTGACAGGGGAAATTGATGAAATGAAATTGTGTTAATGCACCTCTCTGATTGCCAGGGATACATTATACTTACATTAAATCAGGTGACAGATCTGGCCTAGGCCTAGAACTGAAATAGTCCTAGGCCACAGAAAATGGGACCTCAAAGACAAGTAGTTTTGCTAAATTTGGAATAGTGTGTTTAAACAAAACACAGGGAATTTAAGAAAGCCAAATATAGGGAAAGAACAGATCTTTGAGGACACATGGGATATTAGAGAAGTATCTGGAAGAAAATTGTTTTGTGCAAATTTGCAGTGTGAGGAAACAGTTGTGATACTTATATCACCGAAGGGGTATTGGGGACAGCCACAGGTGATACAGAGACTCCATCTTCAGAAAGCATGAAAAGACACTTTATTATTAGAAATCTATACTTCTTATAAAAACAATGGTGGACCAAAGACCTGATTGGCCTTTCGGAATCTTCTCTCACACTATTGGTGACCTATGAATAGCACACCCTGGAGAACCATATCTATAAACAATGGTTACAGAAAGAGAGATAATAATTGTTTGAATTCTTTTTCTCTAAGTTTCCCACAGCTTCTACACAGCTTCCCAGGATTTTCCTGGGAGAACCATGTCTCTCTCTGTTCAGAGGATATGTAATTACTACATCTCACCCTGCATACTGTTAAAAAAAAAAGAGAAAAACGAAGGACTGTGTTTCCCAATCTTCTGCAGGGCTCTTTGCAGAAGGAAGAACAAACACAGCTCAAAAGGTTTATCAGTTATCAATCAAAACCTCATTCAGAAGCTGATTTAGAATGGCCAAAGAGACTTTCAACATACACTGTTGAATTCTCTGCAATCTCTCATGCAAGAGGTAATTATTAATTCTAAGAAATCAGTTACTAATTCTAATATAGTAACAAAGCATTGTCAGTCTGATAAAGGACTGGCAGTCCAACTTGTCAAAACCCATTTCCCAGTGTGAGTAGATGCCCACATGGCAGAAAAGAAGGTATTAATAAACACGTGCATGTATTCAAGTCAGCCAAATTTGGCAAGATGAGTAACATCTGTTTGCCACAGCTGCAAAGCCTTTAGGCCTCTGGTATTTATCCCAGACAGTAAGGTGCAGTTGTTCAAGGCTTGGTTGGTGTTATGAATGACCAAACGAAAGCCAAATTATGAAAAATGCGAAAAGATTTCTTTATCTTTTTGTGCAACCAAAATACAGTCCTCAAAACCACCACAGCCAAAGAGACAGCGTCAAGCCCGGGATCAGCACTGGGTGAACCTGGATCCGACCTCTATTGCATCAAATCCCCCCCACACACCGTTCATGTTCACGCAAGCTGCTGCTAGTGACGAGGTTTTATACAGTTTATTGTGCCCAAGGTGAAAGAGTCCCAATTTCTTTTGTAACTCTTCACATTCATAGCTGTTTCTTTCACTGTGCAGAGCTGGACAAAGGCAGTCTCCTGGTTGATAGCCATTGTTGATTGAATTCAGGGAAGCCATGTATTCACATGTATGATCCTGGCGTCCCTGGCTATCTTGATTGATGTTATCCACAGGACGATGAGCACTCTTAGGTGGTTTCCAATTACTCGAGATACCAGTGATCATTGTGGTGGGAGCGTCCGGGCCGTTCTTACACTAAAGTGTCGATCATTATCTAGCTGTGTCCGGGAATCTCACAATCTAAATAGACATCCACTTTTGGGCCGCGTGTGGTCAGAGACATGTTCGGATTTCGCAATCTTTATAAAACACATTCTTTGGTAGCATGAATTATTTCTAACATATATTACAATCCCTCCCCTTTACTTTCACCACATTAATTCATGCTCCCTCTATATCCCAAATTACTAATATCTATTTATTTTCTACTTCTACCCTCCACCTTTAAGGGTCTCCTACAAAGTGAAAAACTTTATTAGATCCTAATTCCATGTTCTCCTTGTGGGATTCCCTGATAACCAGTATTATTGTCCATATTCGTTTTGACCCATTTTTCAAATTTTGCCAAGACTTGGGCAGCATTGCTTGCATACTTTCTCTCTCCCAAAGTCATGATCTTGGATGTGTTGTTTCCGGAAGCCACCTCCGGGTCCATGGGTACTATAGCTATCTGCATACCCTGTACCACAGAATGAATCAGTCTAATAAAACTTAAAAAAAATTAGACACGGGAGAAATAGGATTCCTGCTATTGAACACAGCAGAAAGAATATTATTTTGTTCCACCAGGCCCCATCAAATAATCTGTCCCACTAAGATTTTGTTCCCTCAGTTGGTACAGAGTGACTCAGCACCTGTTGGAGTGCTTGCCCAAAAAGTTTTGGGGAATCAATGAAGCCCTGAGGCAATGATGTCCATCTGAGCTGCTGCTTTCTGTTCCTCTCTGGGTCTTCCCACTGAAACGTAAAGTAATCTCTGCTGTCCTCCGCTAAAGGACACGTCCAGAAAGCATCCTTCAAATCAATCACGCTGTACCACGTGTCCTCAGGAGAGATGGTATTCAGCAGGGTGAAAGGATTCGAGACCGCGGGGAACAGTGTCTTAGTTCTTTGATTCACAGCCCTTAAATCTTGCACTAGCCTGTAGCTATCATCTGTCTTTTTCACTGCCAAAATTGGGGTGTTGTGCTGGGACATGCACGGTTCCAACGTTCCTTTCTTTATTAATTCATCAATCACTGGTTTCAGTCCCTTCCTCCCTTCCATGGGGATGGGGTACTGTTTGACCCAAATGGGGTCCGCTGGCCTTTCAATTTCAACGTGGATTGCCTCTATGTCCAGCCTCCTTGCCTCCCCTTGGACATACCAAACCTTTGGATCAATTTTCTTCTCATCCTGGGTGGTGAGTTTATACAACCTCACCTTGAGCTGAGAATTCTCCACTGCTAAACTGATTTCCAAAGCCACCATCAAGTCCCATCCCAGCAAGTTAAAGCCTGCATCTTTTATTAATAACATATTTCCTATACACTTTTTTTTTTTCCTGTCTCTATTTCGACACCCTTTATGATTGGAACCTTGAAAGGTTCCCTCTTTGCCCCAATTACCATCATTGTATCATTGCTCAAAGAGCACCCTTGTGGTAACTGTTGCACCATGGTTCGTTCTGCCCTGGAATCTATGAAAAACCAAATTTCCTGTCTATGGGGCCCCACTCTTCATTTTATCAAGAGCGCTCCCTCAGTGTTCCAGACCCCAAACTGAAAAGTCCCTGACACCCCTAATCCTTCTGAAACATCACTTTATCCTTGACTTTGTTGGGACAACTCCTTTGGATGTGCCCCTTTTGCTTGCAGTAGTAGCACTCGATGTCCTTTTTCTGTTTGTTCAAACCTTTTCCTTGGGAAGGATTTTGCTTCTTTGCTGGTGCCATTTTCGCCAAGTCTCTGACCTGTTCCTGTTTCTGTGCTTCCCCCACTGCAGCCACCAGTACCTTCGCTTGAATCTTCTGCTTTTCTTCATCTCTCCTCATGTAGACCTTCTGAGCTTCCCGGAGCAAATCCTGCAGGTCCCTGTCCTGCCATCCATCTATCTTTTCTAATTTTTTCCTTATGTCTTCCCATGATTTTGCCACAAACTGAGTTTTCAGCAAAACCTCCCCAGCCAGAGAATCGTTGTCCATCCCAGAATACTTCCTCAGACTCTTTCGGAGGAGCCTTTCCAGCCATTCCGTGGGGGTTTCGTCCTTTCCCTGACATTCCCTGAGTACCTTACTCATATTCTGCCCCTTCGGCACCACCTCTTTGATACCTTGGATTATCACGTTTCTCAAATTTATCATTTTCTGCCTCCCTTCCTCTGTCTGCGTGCTCAAGACGGCTTTTGGTTTGGCCACCTCTGGTCTCCCCTCTCCCCCTGGGGATTCCTGTTCTCCCAATCCCTGATCACAGCTTGTCTGATCATTTCTCTCTCCTCATTGTTGAACAGCGACCTCAGGATTGCATTGAGACCCTTGTAAGTGTAGGTGCTGGTTCCTAGAAATTCATCTAGTCTTTCTGCCACCCCCAAAGGATTGTCCATTAACTTTCCCATTTCCTTCTTGAAAGCCCTCAGATCTCCGGTGTCAATCGGTGCATGTACGAAGCCAGTAATTCCCGGAGCCGTCGGCACTTCCTGTAAAGGAAAGATACCGGGCTTTTCCTCCTCATCATCACTGTCTCCAGTGGACACTCTCCTCGTTCGCCACGTCATTTGATGGGCCAGGGGAGAGCTAACTTTCTTGGGGAAAATTAGCTGTTTCTTTTTGGTCTTGGGGAGGGTTGGTGGCTGGGACTGCTTGAATGGAAGCGGGGGCGCCATTGCCTGCCCACATGGGAGAGAAGGCGCTGCAGCCAGCTCCGGTGGGAGCAGCAGTGCTGAGACCTGCTCCTGCGGGATCCAAGCCTCGGGAGGCAACGCGGGTACTGGAGGTACCTGGGCTGGCACGGGCTGGGGTGGAGGGACAAGGTAGGGACGTGGAAGGTTGTCCAGTGGCTCCCACTCATGGCCCCAGTTTGCCACGTGTCTGAGAGCTCGGATCAGGTATAAACCCATACAAGTGTATCTCCACATCTCAGCATATTCAATTTCCTCAAAATCCTGTGGGTGGCAATCGACTACGTGGTGATACAGGGGCTCGCACATCCATGTTTTGAAGGTGCCAAACACTGGCCAAACCACATATTTTGCGATCTTCTTCCTTCCCCACTTTTCCATGCAAAACTGTATCATCTTTTCCTTGGATTTTCCCATTCTCCTGGGGCTGTCATCCCAATGTTCTAACATCCATCCCAATGGGCTCTCCCTTGGGATTTTGGGCAGAACCTTCTCAGGACCTTGGGGAGATTTCTCTTGGGGCTTATTCTGGAACCTACTTTTTCCCAACCCCATTCTTTAAAAACTCCCGCTTGCAAATTTTCTCACCTTGTCTCCTTTGGTTGGGATGCCTGATACAAGTCCCAGGTCTCTGTCCGATGTCAATTTCCTGAGTTTGTGAAACGTCACCAGTCAATTCAGCCACACGGAGAACCGTTCCGCGGGTCTTTTGACTGGTTTCCAGTTTTCTTACTTGTTTCTCCAGATCAGAAGGCAGACTGGCTCCCGAAATATTCCAGGAACGTCTTTTCCCCTTCCTGACCCAACCGTGACCAATTCCCCGAACTACCTACAAGTCCCGGGTTCCATGTGTGTTAAGAAAAAGTGCTCGCTTCCCCTTTGACCGACCACGTCCCTTGCAGGAGAGTGGAAATGCGATTGTGGGGTCCACACTTGATTCATGATAGAATCACGTCTCACACATGCTCGATCACACCCCACTCAACCATGCGATATTTATGGTTCCTTTCCCACGTGGATTCTTTGTGCACATTGATATCCAAGTGGAAAAAGCACCTTGGTCTTGAGGATCCTTCTTTGGATCGTACTGAGTTTCGGAGAGGTGGGCCCGTTTTTATCCCTCTTTGGCTGTGGTTCTGGTTTAGGTTCGATGTTTTGATTGGTTTCGTGAACTCCCAATCCCATCAGACCACTGAAATCAGCAGGGTGCCTCCTGACTAGGAAGGGGTCCCCGAACCCCAAATTCAAATCACGTTGGGATGTCACCAGAATTGTTATAAATGATCAATCAAAAGCCAAATTATCAAAAATGCGAAAAGGTTTCTTTATCTTTTTGTGTGACCAAAATACGGTCCTCAAAACCACCACAGCCAAAGAGACAGTGTCAAGCCTGGGATCGGCGCTGGGTGAACCTGGATCCAACCTCTACCGCATCAAATCCCCCCCCCCCCCCCCCCCCCGTTCATGCAAGCTGCTTCTAGTGACGAGGTTTTATACAGTTTATTGTGCCCGGAGTCCCAATTTCTTTTGTAACTCTTCACATTCATAGCTGTTTCTTTCACAGTGCAGAGCTGTCTCTCAAAGGCAGTCTCCTGGTTGATAGCCAGTGTTGATCGAGTTCGAGTTGATCGAGTTCGAGTTTGGGGAAGTTATGTATTCACATGTATGTTCCTGGCGTCCCTGGCTATCTTGATTGATGTTATCTGCAGGATGAGGATCGCTCTTAGGTGATTTCCAACGACTCGAGATACCGGTGATCATTGTGCTGGGAGCATCCGTTCTTACGCTAAAGTGTCGATCATTATCTAGCTGTGTCCGGGAATCTCAGAATCTAAATAGACATCCGCTCTTGGGCTGTGTGTGGTCAGATACATGTTCGGATTTCACAATCTTTACAAAATATATTCTTTGGTAGCATGAATTATTTCTAACATATATTACAATTGGCATTGAAATTGCTTCTCGCAGAGTATGTGCACTTTGATAAAAGAATCATGGAAGGCTTTTTGGCCTATTCAGTCATGTCCTGAATGAACAACTCGAATGATATAAATGAACTCATGTGTGAATTACTTCCCCAAAGTTTTCAAAACAATTGAGTGTGTCTGCTGCATAAGCAGAATTGACCAAATTCAGACACTTAAGAAAAGTGCTGGAAAGCCATGGCAACAGCCTTTAATACGACCAGACCGAGCCTAACTTGTGATGTTCCAGTGCTCCGAGCCATCTATGAAGACGATGCCTTTTTTTTCTTTCCAGAAAGGCCAGCAGCAGTAGCAGCGGATCCTATGACCCAGCGGAGGTGAGCAGGGAAGTGGATCCGGTCCCAGTGTGTGGGCAAAGGCACCTAAACACAGCTGGCGGGGCAGGGTCTTTTTTCTCACCGCCCGCCCCAACCATGCTGCCGGTGTCTCGGCCAACTCCTCCAGCATTTCGCCCTACCATCACCCCCCACCCCCTGCAGCCAAAATGGGAGGAAGGATTGCAGGAGTGGCTGAACGCCTCCTCCTCCTCCTCCCCCCACTCTCTCCAGGACCATTGGTCCGTGTTGACAAATATGAAGGAAAGGTTTTTCCAGGAATATGAAATTCCATCCTGAATTCGGGATTCTTGGCACCACCCATGTACTGCCCAGGACAAGCAGGTGATCCGCGCTCCCCCCTGTGCCTCTCTCCCCCATGATACAAGTGATTGTTGCCCAGCTCCCTGATTCGACGTCCCACCCCCATTCCCCCCAGGCATGAGACCAGTGGCAGCATTCTCAGAGACCGCCCCTCCCACCCCGCAGACGCGAGCGGGAGGAGTGAGGCGTCCCGAGCCCTGGTGAGAACCCCACGGAGCAAGGGCACGCCCCCGTCCAAAAGAGAGTTGGTCCGAGAAAAATGTTGAAATGGATAAAGGGCAGGGAGACTTGCTTCTTTTGGATGCCTTTATTGAGTCATCAGCCCTGGGTGGGGGCCCGAGGAGTCGCGCACACCACTGATGCTCCCTTTGGGGATGCAGGGGAGAACAGTTTTGCTCCACAGCAGAACTGGAGCCGACATTCTTAGGGGCGTGCCTAGGAAGACAGTTTTTGGCTCGTCGTCTAGGGTCCTCATTCTGACCCATTTCTAGTCAGGTCACGGTGACATCTAAAACCTTGCTGGTGGAGTAGGAGAATTTTTTGCTAGTAGGATCCATCGCTTAGTTCCTCAAATCTTCGGCCGGCTCGTTGTTTTTAGGGTCTTTCGTTGGATTTTCTTGACTGTCTCTTAGCTTGCATATTTTCCCGGGGACGTTACCCGACGCCATGTTGGGGAGCAGCAGAGGCAGTACCTGACAGATGCAACAAAGTTACTGGTAGGGTAAGGGGATTGACAGTGAGGGTAACTTAAAGGTTCACAATTAACTTGTTAAAATTTCAGATTAACATAACAGTGGGGGTGACTTAAAGCTTTAACATTTAACAAGAATTTAAATAACACAATTAACTCGTTACAGTTTCAGATTAACACTAACAACCCTAATTGTATTAACTTGTGAACTTGTTCATAATAATGTTGTTCTCCAGAAAATCACTGAGTTTCAAAGTTCTCAGCCTGGCGGCACCAGCAGTCAATTGTCGAGCGGTGCCTCTGCTGCGGAACAGGCTGGTGTCTCCTTTCGCTGTCCAAGACCTCGCCTCAGGGAAGCACGGCTCGGGACAGTCCGAAGAAGGCGGAGGGGAGTCTGGGCTGGTTGCAGGCTCCGAAGCAGGTTGCAAAGCAGAGGACGTAGGCTCTGAAGGCGGTGGGGGGCAGAGCAAAGCAACTACAAGGGCAGGTTGTGAAGCGGAGGTTGCAGCGTCCACCAGCACGGCGGCAGCAGAAGCCGCAGATTGCAGGAGGTCTTCCCCGGTGGTATGGTGCACCGCCAGTCTCTGCGAAGCGTGTGGCGGCGCAGGGGGGGGCTGGCCCCCGGTGCTGCCATGGCCGGGGCCCAGCTGCGGATTGCAGCTGGAGAGGTAGGGGGGGTCGATCAGCGCGACGGCCACAGGTGCGCGAGAAAGTGCCGCCGCAGTTTCTTTTGGTGCCGGCGGGGGTGGCGCTGGCAGCATCTCTGCCGCTACCGAAGCGGGTCGGGGAGCCGGCAGTGGCAGTCGGCTTGGGGCTGGTCGAAACAAAGAAACACCGGCTGCTCCATCCGGAGCCGGGGTGGGTGCTGTCGGCGGCCTGCAGCGGGGGCAAGCCCACCAGTCCCTGCGGGGCAGGGAATGCCGAAAATGCCAGTGAGTGCAACTGCACACCAGCCACCGCCCTCGGTGCGGGGAGAGTTGGAGCTGGTGAAAAGGGAGAAGAACGTTCCGCTGCAGCCGATCGGGACACGGTTCCCGGAGCCATCGCAGGCGAAAAATCCGTTTGCTTTGTCACTTTCCTGTTCCCCGGGGTCTGCGCTGAAGGGCTTTAGAAATGCATCTCTAGGGAATGACCAGTGCAGATGCGGTGGCATCCCCTGCGGTGACGGCAGTTAGCAAACAATCACCAAGGGATTCCCAAGTCTCTGAATTGAATGCAGCGCCCACATCTGCTGTGAACCCATGATCTCTGGCCCAGGCCAGCAGATCGCAGAGGGCTTCCTCAGAGACAGCAAGTCTCAGAGGAATTATCACATTCCTCCATGCAGAGACAATAATTTGTTCATCTCTGGAAATTTGGTTACCCACTTTTAAGGAAAACCCATCCCTCAGCAGGCATCCACTTCAAGAGACAGTCCGCTGTGCTGGAAAAAGCCATCCCCCACTCAGTTCTTGGTCTCGGGATCAGTCCTCTCAGGAAGACATGGGGCAGATCACAGCTATCTCTCTAGGACAGCAGAAGGTGTCTAATCTATTTTGCAGGGAACGCTGGAGGTCAGCCTGAGTTCCTCTGATGGAGAGATCCAGATGGTCTCCAGTTTGTGCCAGACACATGGCTTGGGTCAGTAACAGTCACCCCAGTCTGCCTGTACCCTCAGAGGGGTCAGCAATGTCAGGCTGATGTTCAGACACACTTCAGAAGAGTCATCAAAAAATCTAGGCAGAGTGTTCACCCACATGAGGGGTCAGCAATGTCAGGCTGATGTTCAGACACACTTCAGAGGAGTCATCAAAAAATCAAGGCAGAGTGTTCACCCACATGAGGGGTCATCAATTATCATGCGACCTCCCCTGGGTGTACCCAACATTGGAGGTCACCAATTCTCATGTGACTCCACAAAGGGGTGATCAATGCAATGCATTTGGGGTCACCAATTATAACTGAAGGGGGACAGCCACAGGTGATACAGAGACTCCATCTTCAGAAGGCATGAAAAGACACTTTATTATTAGAAATCTATACTTCTTATAAAAACAATGGTGGACCAAAGACCTGATTGGCCTTTCGGAATCTTCTCTCACACTATTGGTGACCTATGAATAGCACACCCTGGAGAACCATATCTATAAACAATGGTTACAGAAAGAGAGATAATAATTGTCTGAATTCTTTTTCTCTAAATTTCCCACAGCTTCTACACAGCTTCCCAGGATTTTCCTGGGAGAACCATGTCTCTCTCTGTTCAGAGAATATGTAATTACTACAACACTCACGCTCAAAAATAAAACTTATTTTCTTTTTGGTCCTGTTTCTCCCTTTTATAACTGAATAGAAGACACTGGATATTTTAAGTTCTGAATGTTTTCAGGTTTACCCTTAGCTATAAATCATAGGAAAAGACAGTAAGCCTGTAGTAAATCTCTTTTCTACTGAGTCTACCACCACAGCACCTCTTTTTATGTCGTGACATTAAGAACCAGCATCATGATTTAACCATGCTTACCCCCAGTTCACAGGCCACAAACATCTGTCTGATGTAGACATTTCATTTATAATTCTATTGTTGCAGGTGGGAAGCATCTCAGGTTTTGTAGATCCTGTCAGCTTGGGCCTCCAACTGTTTGCCCATATACCTAAAAGGCTGACATATTTTATACTGACATTACTAAAACAAGGTCTGAAATGATGTGAGAGTTTTGGTGCCAGCTAAGCTATTCTCAGTTTGTGTAAACTTCAGAAGTGGCTGAAGCAGCAGGTAAGCAGGATTATTATCCTTTCATGGTGTCTTGGTTTGGAAAGACAGGAGTCTGCTAAGGAAGGCAGGAGCCTCCCTGAAATGGAGAATGTAAACCCTCCCCACCCCTCCAAATTGCTATAAATTTTAAATTAATGGGCTATCAGGCAAAAATATGGGAGCAGGAAATAACAGTTCTCTAATAGGGAAAAGAAAAAAAAAGAATAAAATAAAACAATGCAGTACACCAGAACAATACTGACAGAGTCAGAACCCAACCTGACACCCAGTGGGGTGTTGGTAGCAGTCCAATTGGAAATGTGGCTGCAGTCCTCCTGAAGTATCAGGTGTGGTTCTGTTGGAGCGAGGGGGATCTGTAGAGAAGGATGTATTCTTCCTCTGAAGATCCCGTGGAAGAAGAAGACAGCTGCTATTTCTCTGGGGAGTCCCATGGAGACAGTCGTGCTGGTGTTCCAGAATCTCAGATTATATCTGGGTAGCAATGCTTGGCTCCTCCCTCTGGGCGCAGCATCTCACAATGGGATGTTATATTTTTTATCAGTCATGAACTGACATTCAATAGTCTGTTATCAGCAGAGTCCCCTCCTGAGGGAGGTGTGAATGTGGTCACTCAAAAAGAGAGATAAAGCAAACTGCCCACTTGACAAAGGTAATCTGCCATACAGATGGTAACAGAAAACATCTTGCGTGCAATCTTCAATACATGGCTATAATTTTTAAGAACTTTTTTGTTTAATACGCAATGTACATTTCAGCATGGAAGCAATGTATTCGCTGCTGCTTGTTGTACAGTCACCTGCTGCTAACAAATGGTCATGAATTTACACAACTGTTTCTTTGCAAAAGTATTTACTAAGTTATAGTTGAAAATCCAACCTATAACTTTTTTTGGGTTGGTGCATTGGCTGATTTGCCACTGAACAATGCTTATACACCATTATTATGACTGTAGACTTGCTTCTGGATTAAATCCTTTTGATCCAGTTTTTAAAAACCTCCAGGCTTCATGTGTATAAATCACAGGACTCTACAATAAAGATGCCAAAATATTCAGCTACTGTGGTTGTTCTCTCTCTCAGAGAGAAAAGAAACAGGCAAGTTGCTTGTTAATGCAGCTGTATTTTCTGTAGCAGTGTGCTGACACCTTTCAGTGCCTTCTAGCTCACAGAAAGTAATTCAATTCCAAATGATGCAGATGAGCATGTCCTGCATGTTATATTTTGATGAAAAAAGGCACACCTACACAGTCCTCTCATGCTGTTCTGTCACTTGAAAGAAATGATGGAAACAAAGCCAAAAGTTGTCTTCCTGCAAAGGTGCCTCTGTTAAGCACCTTGTCTTATGCAAGTCACATACACACAGTGAGCTTGACACCTAGCAGGCACCAGAAGGGATTAGGATGGAGGCGGTAAAGATTTCCTCTCCAATATGCACAGGAAAAAACCCAAAAATTAGGAACAATTGCTTACAGGATTTTATTGTCTCCTAGATTTATTAGCTTCTTGAAATTAAGCACGGAGAGACCTAATTTTAAGCACGTTACTAATTTCAAGAAAATACTATACTTCATTTATAAAAGATCAGTAAATGCTGTAACAGGTTTTAAAGTTATCTCACATTTTGATAAAGACTGCAAGAGGTTAATAGGCTGTTTATTGCCAGGGTTTATCACCAAATACTGATATGCTCATAACATTTCCAGTGTATCCCACCCCATTTTAAATATGTTAATAAAATACATGAATAGCATGCAATCTTTATAAAGCCCCCTTAAAATGCAGCCAGGATATAGTCTTTATTGAAATAAGACCCAAACAGGTGCTCTCTCTTGTATTTAATGGGGTAGATTTAATACAGGGGAAAAAAAGTGCTTTCAGCTAAAACCAGCCCCTTGTGTGTGCTGGTTGTGCAAATGACATTTGCTAGTTGTAATGTACTCAGCCTATGAAATTCTAATAGCCACAGAAGGTTATCTGTGGCGAGTGACTAATACTTTCTAAATTAAGGCCTGTAATCGCATTCCAGTGATTAATGCATTATATTACCCATTTTTTTGCATGTAGGACACTTAAAAATGTGTATCTTACTGTACCTCTGAGCTCACCTGTAATGTACAATAGGCAGGTGAAATACATGAGCATTTCCTCCAGGCTCCTTCTATACCAGGCTTCCACCCACACAAGATCAACGCTATAATAAGGTCATTATTTCTGGAGATGCACATTCTCAGATCTTGCATAGGTAATGTCATGAAGTTCCTTCACCTTATGAGTCCCAGTTAAAATTATCATAATAAATGCCAAGAATGATTTGATTTTTTCCCATATGGATTTCACAACTAACATTGGAAAAATCTATTATCTCTGTAATAAATCTCTAACTAAAAAAAAAAAAAAAAAAAGGGACAGGGAAAACACCAGTATTTTGGGAATAATTAAAGTGTTCTAGAAAGATTTTTATCAAAGCAGTGAATTCAACAGTTTGTCCACATAATGGAGAGAATAAGAAAAGATGAAATGTACATGTAATTAGGTTTGTACATGTTTCTACATGTACAAACCTAATTATTCTTGCTTTATGTATATAAAAGAATCTAAGATGAACTGCAAATTAATTTTTTCCTGGGCTAGGTAGCATTGATTTTGATCTCAGTCTCCTTCTGTGAGCTTTTTTTCTTAGTGAGACGAAAGACTTTGGAAAGGCAGATTTTTGCATTTATCTGCCTTAAGAGCCTTGGCTACCACTGACTTCAGCTACAAATATGACTATGTTAATTTCAGCAAAGAGAAAAGCAAGTTCAGTAAAGGCTAACTGAGCAAAGCTTGATCAATTGAATAAAGTGCTCTGTTCATCTCAACATAAGGATAATTCAATGTATTACATTTTAGCTTGAAAATGATGATATTTTCATTCTAGCACACACTGAAACCAAAGTTTCTCTGTTGAAATTAACATGGTCAGGTCTTATCAAAAAGAAACCCTCAGAGTATCAATGCAGGATGACCCCCAGACAGAGAATAACATGCAGTGACTCCATGATTCAGAAGGCTGAACAATTGCTTTGTTAAGCTATATTATATTACACCATACTATACTACTATTATACTATACTAAAGAAAAACCCATGACTCTTTCAGACAGTCACAACACAGCTGTTTCCTAATTGGTCAATCAATCCAAACAACCATCACCAGAGTCCAATTAACAAATCCCTTTCAGTAAACAATCTCCATAACACATTCCACATGTGCCAAACAACAGAAGTAGCAAATAGAGATAAGAATTGTTTTTTCTTTTTTCTCTGAGCTTTCTCATGGCCTTCCTCAGGAAAAATCCTGGGAGAGAGAATTATTTCTCTCTCTCCGTTCAAAGAATACGTGAATACCACATCAGAGCTGTGCTTACCCTGCTTTAGATTCTTAAACCCAAGTAGAAATATGCAAAAGGATAGTGATGGAGGAACTGGTTCAGCTCGCTCTGTTTCTCTCCTGGATCTGAGTAGGTTGTAGGAGAAAAATGTACTCCTACAGTTTATTATGGATAAAATACGGCCCTGGAGTGTCTGACCTCCACAGCTGTACAGGATAAATCCTTGTTTTGGGTCCTACTATCAGGCCAGCCAGACAGCCAGAGCAGCAGCAGCAGCAGCAGCAGCAGCAGCAGCAGTAGTTGCCCCTCAAGGCCACTTGGAGTAGAAGGAGACTTGTTTGGGCAACATCCACCAGCCAGCTGTTCCCTGTATCCTGCAAAAAAAAGGCTGACTGGAGCTGAAAACTGGTTTTACTCTAACCTAAATACCTTTCAAACACTGGGACTGTAGCAAAATGACTTGTGACAGTTTTCATGTTATTCAGCGGTATGGCCTTGCGATGTGAGTGTACACGTGAAGTATGTGAGCAAGCTCAGGTTCTGCCATGGAATCACACAGTGCACGTGGGGTTGAGAAAGACAGGACAGAGCCTCAAGACATGAGTTTCTGCAGTGTTAACAGAAAGAGGAGATGAAGGTAAAACAAAATTCCCTGGTAACACCAGAAGAAATGTCCCACGAAACTGAAAACTGTACATGCTGACAATATGCCAGGGTTGTGCATGCAGCTGGGATTTAAAAGTCAGCACCTCCACAACAGCCTTGTATACTTGTGGCTCCTGTGGCACTCAAGATGTGTCAATCAACAACAGCATACTCAGCCAGGATGGCTGGATTGGTCCATGCTGGCCACTTCTCCAAGTGTAAAAATGACACATGAATTGTGACATGTCATGTTGTGCCACTCAAAAACACAGTGGATGAGGAGAGCGTAAAACAGGCATATCACTCCTTGCACTCCCAGAACGTTATTCTTTTAAAGATCTCCAGAGTGGTTTAGTAGCAGAGCATGTGACATCCTAGAGAAAAAAATCCTTAACTTTTTTTTTTCACATGGAAAGATTCCTGCAGGCATTAAAAAAAGAACCTGAAGTCTCAGTACTAGAATACTCAATACCAAGAAGCAGGTAGAAGCAATCTTCTGTTCTAGAGGGAGGACTGCTGGGTGACCACATGAACTCCCAAGCTGGATGGCAGCCTTTCTGCTGCTGCTGCCTCTGGCTCCTATGTCCAGGGCAGGAGGGGCCCCAGAGTGGCGCAGGCAAGCAGGACCCACCCACCAGAGAGCTGTGCTGGAGGCCGTGCTTCCCAATGGCCACCACAGCCCACTCTGGAGAGATGCCTTTCCACTCCAGCTCCTGCCCCACAGCAGGGAATCACACTGATGGGGTGAATACAGAATAGAATAATACAGCAGTTGTTCTGCAGTTTCTTCCACCTCACCCAGTGTTCGCTTTAGCCAAACTCAGCACTAAGTGGTGCTTTGCACTCCTGATCTTTATGCCAGCCAGGAGTAACTGGAGAAAATGCTTGGAGCGGCATGCCACATCACTTCTGGCTTCATCCACACTTGAAAGTCCAACCTTTCAGGCATGAAATGTATTTCATTTTTGTTTGGCCTCTTCTTGTATTTTTTTCTGCCTGTTTTGACGTGGCAGCAGTTTCTGCTCATTTTGTGCTATCAGCGCAAGCCCAGAAACACTGCTCTTATCTACACCCGTTCCTGCCATGAAATGTTACTGCCTAAAGAAAAGACAGATGCTGCAGATGCCAAGAAGCTCCTGTGACTCACTGCCTGCAAAGCAACCTTCACTTCACAAATCCTATTTTCCTGAAAAGACCATGCTTGCAATTTTCAGTAACGCCACCCATTGCTGATATTGTTTTCTTTGTACATTTGAGAGAATTTGGTGCCTGGTCACCTTTGCTCCTGGCTTTTGTGGCCAGTGCACCAGTACTGATTGAGTTGAAATAGCCTTCAGCAGTGAACAGCTGTTGTTTTTAAGAGAGCAGAATCAATTCTCTGACCATGCCAAGGGGTAAAGCAGTTCCTCAAGTAGAACATTTGCCACTTATCACAAATGTGTGCTTTTGAAGGTTTCTTGCATTTCCTACCTTTTTTAAGTTATAGAGAAACAGTTGTGTTTCACATGTGCACATGCAAGTCTATCTACATCTGGAATTTAAAACGCATCACAACCTGCTTGGCAGCAGTTTCCCTGTAAGTTTTCAGCATATACTTATGGCTCTCCACAATCATTCTTCATTTCTTTTACTGTGGCTCTTCTAATCAAAGCCTCAGCTCACTTTCTTTTTGAGGTCCAAACTCTCTTCACTCAGTAAAAGAGAAAAATGCTCATCAAATGTCAAAGGTCCTTGAACTGTTGTATTGGTATAATCCTGATGACTGCATAGGACTCTTTCTGACCAGCGGCCTGGGATTTGTGCCTTTCTCATTCAGTAAACAAATCTTTTCCACAGCGTTTAAATATGTAATTGCAGGGCAGAGATTATTGCTTCCTAGAAAAAGTGCTTATGAACACATCTTGCACTAAGTGTTGAGGTTTCACTGTAATCATGGGCTAATATTTCTCTGGTTTACAGGCTGTATTTCTTTTCAGGGTCCAAATTATGAACATGAGATTTGGCTTCCCTATTATGAACTTCCCATTCAAGTACATGACTAATCTGGAGAGAAAAATTAATGCCTGAGGATAACATAACAACAAGGGTACTTCTAAGCTAGATTTATTTATTTATTTTTAAAATAATTTGTTTAGTTTTCAATGGTACTCACTCTAGAGCTGATGGGAGTTGAAAATATTCACTGCCTCACAGAGCCAGACCTGACAGACATCCTGATAGAAAGATCTGACAGTGCTGAATACTGCTGAGGCAAAAACCTAAGAGGACTTGCAACCATATCTAATTGGGCCAGCCTTGAGCAGTGCCATGTCCATCTTTGGAGTCAACAGGAACTAGGTCTGCTAAACATGGAAGAAGCTTCAAGCTTCAAGTTCTCACAGAAGCCACTCCGGTAGTCCTACCAGCTACCAAAACCAGGCAATGCTAAACCAATACACTCCATTCCATTCCATTCCATTCCATTCCATTCCATTCCATTCTTTGGAATTTCTTTCAGAATTTTGTATTTTATCAATTAAATTAAATTTCCTTCCCTTTCTATCCATTGCGCTTCATTTGTTGATTTCTCATTTCATTTCCTTTAGTGAAAATTCTTCATTTCATGCAAGGAAATGCAATCTCAAGATTTCAATGAGTATCATTTCAGTAAGGTTTGGTTCATTTCACTGCACTTCATTCCATTCCATTTCATTGTTTTCATGTAATTTCACAATTTTTTTTTCAAATTAATTTCAGTCTATTTCCTCTTCTGTCTTTTCATTTCACTTCATTCCTTGGTTTCTCATTTCATTTTCTTTCATGAAATAAAAATTCTTAATTTCCTTTCATGAAATAAAATCTCAATATTTGAATGAGTATAATTTTGTTTCAATTCATTTCACTACACTTCAGTTCATTCCATTCCATTATTTCCCCTCCAGTTCAGTATTTTCTCTTCTATATATATATTCAATTCCACTTTATTCTATTTCCTTTCCTGCCTTTTCATTTCACGTCATTCCTTGAATTTTAATTTCATTTCCTCTCTTTTTATATATTTCAGAGGAGGCATATTTGATTTACATCTGCTGTCACCTAATGACATAAAATACTGGTGACACAGCCTCAATGAAGAGACTGAAGGTCAGGGGACAATTAATCACATTGTTGCCCATAATTTAATATGAAGATATGTAGGTGTATTTAGGACACTTAAGATCCAAAGGTGAAGAGAGTGGTATTCTGGATTTCCAAGTATGCAAAGAGGGAAATTGTCTTTTAGTTCACTTGCTTGTCTTTGCCTAGAGCAGCCAAAGGCTGTTGATGATCTGTTGCACAGCCCTCATGTGTTGTAAAGACTCAAATGAATCCACAGTACCACAATGCACCCAGTCAGCCTCGAGTCACTGCAAATGCTGTAATGCAGGTAAAATCAGAAGTCTGGGTAGATTTTCCAGAGTCCAGTTTTACTCTAAAGAAGTGTAATGATAAACCCCACCTTCCCTTGGAAGGCAGCACATGGCCTTTCTTCTCCTTCTGGGAATCAGATGGGGACTCCTGACTGCATGGTCAGAAAGAGTTTGTTGCTGAAAGGGGTCTCAGTTCTCATTCATTTCATTGGAAACTGAGATCAGTGTGTATATCCAGAGCCTTCTGTCTGTAACAGCTCCTAGATTCAGAAATTCAGGGAACAGGAGCCTACCAGACCAGAGAAAACTGATTGAAAAGGCATCATGATCTTTAATGATGCTTCTTCTTGGCAATTTTTCCTCCCACTTTTTTCATAAACCAAAGAGAACACTATCATCTAAGCCTTGTTGTAGGTATGCCTATCCCCAGTAAAATGTATTTGTGATAGAATCAGCCCAGCACCCTAACTGAGAAGCTGGACACTTCACAGCTGTCATGATGTCTTTTTTAATGCCAGGCTTCAGCACTTCTGTAGCTCTGTCTACACTGCACACTGGTGCAATGTCAATGGATATGTAAGAAAACCTGCTAAATTATTGCTAAATTAACCCACATTTCTCTTCCCAAGTGGTTGCCCAAAATCTAATGAAAACCAAGCAGGAAGTATACAAGCAGATAGTTGGACTAATCCTCATTTTTGCTGCAGCAAAAATAGAGCCAGTAATGGCTCTATCAGTGATAGAGTGCAGACATTTATAGTCTTCATCTATGAACAGGCTAAGTGAAGCTAAATCGTTCTGCTAAACTTTTTAGTAAGTAATTAACCCTGAATTATTAACAACAGGAAGCCCTGGTAATGGTTATGAGAGAAATAACAACTGGTTGCATGGTTATTAGCATGAGAGCAGTGAACAAGGCAGGCGAGCAGCATGTGCTGCCATGGAATTAATAGAAGGGACAAGGGTGGCAAATGTCATCCCCTGCAGGGCAGTGCAGTTCCAGGGGCTCACAGAGCTACTCGAAGACACTTGTTTGGCAAGAGCAGCATGTACTCAACAGTAGATGGATGGAAGTCAGAAGTGGATGGTAATAAGGAACATTAAAAATAAATCCAGCCTTATTAGAGTAAAAAGAAAATATGTCAACTTGACAGCTCAGAAACTGGCAACTCTTTAGTTCAAGCAGTTATCCAGGGGACAAGAAATTCATACTGGAGCACCAGGAAGCAGGCAGATGAAGTGACCTGCTGTGCACCCTGTGCTCCCTAACTGGACCATATCAGTGCGAATTTCCTGAAGATGTGAGCTCACCAGTTTCAGAAAAGAGGGGGTCTTTTAAAAGGTCTTACCTTAACAACACCCTAAAACATCAGCAAATCCTTAAAACCTTTGGCTATTGCTGTTTTCATAGGAGCATTCACAGGCACCTGTGAATATTGGGATGATGAAAGCTGGTGAGCTGACAATCCTGGGACCAAGGCATAGACACAGCACTCATGAAGCAATGTGGGCTCCCCTCAGTGCCCCTCTCAAATCATTTTCATGGACCATTTGCCAGCAGAGTGAGGAGCTCCATGTCCCTTCTTGTCCTGTCTGCGGAGAACTTAAATGAGCAAGGCAAAGAAGAGCGACCTCATATATGGGAGGGAAAGTGTCCTGCTGGGTACTGCTCTGCAGGTAAGCAACTTGTTTTGCTTCCCAGCATGACTGGGGTGGCAGAATTAAACTGGAACAACAGTATTAGTTACCAAAAAAAGCTGAGTGAATAGAAGGATAAGCAGAGGAGAAATGAAGGCAAACACAGTAAAATGGAAAAAGTGAATCCAAACCAAAACCAAGGCCCTTATTGTAAACAGAACCAGTCTTATGGCAGAAATGCAGAGGTGAAAGAAAAGAGATACTGAAGCCCCAAAAACTTGGAAGTTTGTGCTTACCTCTTGACTTTCTTTTGAAGCAGTTGCATTAAACAAACACCTCCCTCTGTTCTTACTGGAGAACATGGGGAATTTATCCATGTCCCCTTGACCTAATTAAAATTTAGATGTTGTTCTGGTCTAGGGCAAATTTGGGAGAAAACTTCCAAAAGGGGGCCCCTCCAGAAAGCAAATCCACACGGCCCCTCCCCCCAACCGGTTCGGGAAGGATTCCTCGGAGAGAAGTGGAAAGAACCTGTTTATTTAACAGGCACAGCACACCCCAGCACACAAAATTAACAATACCAGATGACACCACTCTTTCACCGCTCTGTAAAAAGATGACAAATTCAGAAAGTCTCTCTTGGGGGGTGGTCGCTCTGTTATCAGTCCCTCTGGTGCTGGGGCAGCTGCTGCAGCCACGAGGTGCAAACTCTTGGTGTTTCCCAGGTCCCATCAGGAGCAGGTTCAAGTAGGTCCAAAAAAATGGAAAGGAGAAACAGTCCAGGGAAAAATTTGGACTGCTTAGCTAAACTACCTAATGAGCAGAAGGAAAAAGCAAGAGCAAAGCAGAAGCAAGAGCAAGAGCAAAGAGAAAAAGCCAAGCAAAAAGCAAAAGCGGCACTATGTCCTGCTCCATCTGTGTATCCCACCAGCTGTGGGGCAGCGGCTGATAGCAAAACCAAAATAAAACTTTCACTCTTCAGAGCCAGACTTGAAGGCACAGAACATAATATCCAGCATAAACAGAACACACAAATGGGGATACAAGCATCATAATGCCACCCTAGGACAGATGTCTTTTCTTTCTTCTCCTTTCTTCCTTCTTCCTTTCTTTCTTCTCCTTTCTTCCTTCTCCCAGTTTCTGCTTAATATATTTTAGCAGAATATAATTTTCCTGGGTTTTAAAATGTCCTCACATAGCAGCTGTCCCTGTCCTGCAGGGCAGCCCCTTTGCCTCGCTGAGGAAGGGTGCCTTGAATCCCAGTCAGCCTCATCCATCCAATTTCTTTATGGGGTCTTTGTGAATTATTAAGTCTGCTCTTACACCTGGACAGAAGATAATTCAATCTCAGCCCTTTCTGTTGCTCTTAAATAACTTGTCTTCCTATCCTGGAAAATGTAGTGGCTGTGTGCCACTATATAATAATAGTGAGGAGAGAAATCTGGATGCATGAAGTAAGTTATGTACATTATATAGGGAGAGAAGGATTTGTCTGCCTATTCTGGCTGCACACCTTGGCCTGGGAGAGTGATAGGCAAAGCAGGGCCCATCTCCCCTCTGCCACGGGGCTTTCCCTCCAGTATAGTACAATTTCTTTGGGAACCATGTTGAAGGGACTGGATGTGTCCTTGACTGGGTTTGGGACAGATGCTTACTTGCTTTGTAATTCTTTCTGCCCCCAAGTCATGCCTGGACATCCACAGGAGATCAAGAACAGGAACTTGAGATGTGCTTCTCTTATCTGTGCTAGTCTCCTTCTGACAGCTGACATGCTAAGGTTTGCTGCTATCCACAGCACAGAGCAGGGAGGAACAAACAGCTTTTGGGCATGGGAAACAAGTTTTGCATAAGCATGACAATAGGGTCTGTGCTCCAGTTGCCTGAGCTGCTGCTTCTCATTGAGCTCAAAAGGTGTCTTCAGATAATTGCCAAGAGAGGATTTACTTCACCTAATGCCCAGGGAGTATTAGCAGGGCTGCATTCATTTAGCTGCCTAAGATAGACATGAAGACCAGAAAATCCCAAGTTTGGATTTGTCACTATCCTAGGGTGACGTTATGATGCTTGTATCCCCAGTCATCTGTTCCGTTTATGACAAGAAGAAGCACAAAGTTTCGTTATCAGCTGCGCTCTCCCCCACAGTCTGCTGGAACACAGAACTCCACTGTTGTTGTCTGGGCAGAGATAGGGCAGAACACCTTTTGCTCCTTTTGCTTTTTAGTTAGTTCAGCTAGCTGAGGCAGTCTGAGTTTTCTCTGGACTGTTTTTCTTTCCCTTTTTCTTGGAACCATTTGAGCCTGCTCCAGACCTGGACCTGGGGAGCACTGAGAGCTTGCACTTTGTGACCTACGGGGGCCTACTCTGGGCAGCAGCCTTTGCCAGTGCCGGAGGGATTGATAACAGAGCGAGCACCCACAGGAGACACTTTCTGAATTTGTCATCTCTTCAGAGCGGTGAATGAGTTTTGTCATCTGGTATTGTTCATTTCTTGTGCTGAGGAGTGCCTTCCTGTTAAATAAACAGGTTCTTTCCACTTCTCTCCAAGGAAATTTTTCTGAACCAGTTGGCGGGGAGGGGCTGTGTTGGTTGGCTTTCTAGGGGGCCCCTTTTGACGGTTTTCTCCCAGATTTGCCCTAAACCAGGATAGTTACAGAACAAAATTCTGAAATCAATGTCACTTCAATGCAACAGGTTTAATTAACAGGATTTTATTGGAGTTCAGCCCATGCTACATGAAAGCTTCAGTTGGTGGAACAGAGAGTATTTCTAGCTGTGGTTTTGATGAGCACTGACTAGTGTGCCCAGTACCATCAGTTTGGAATTAGTCTATGGACAAAACTGGGCATCATCCAAGTTTAGTTCTCACAAGCTGGGAATCATGTAGAGACAGAATGAGAAGGGGCCCAAAACTCACATTGTGCATCTTCCCCAATGTTTTCCTGGCCTCTACTTATTTAAAACAGTCTTAAAAAATCTCTCAGAGGTTTTTACAGCTTCTTCAGACCATCTCTCTCTCCTAGTAACTATTCCTATGACTAGAATGTTTTTCCTAATATATAACTTAATTCTCTCAAGCCTCAATTAAGTCTATTATTCTTGTCCTACTTATACGGATAAATTCCATCTTCTTTGAAAATATGTTTCTTACAGAAAACAATTTCTGTGTTCTCTTTGGTCTTCTGTTGTTCACACTGAATACTATATAATCTGTGAGGACGGGGCAGGTTCTTCCAATTCTCTCTGCTTGATTCTCTCTGCTTGGCTGCTGTCTAGCTGCACCACATTTCCCTTGAAGAGGAAAAAAATTGCTCAACATTTGACACACTGCTCTATTAGAGGCCTTACTAGTGCTGAGTGCAGCTGAATGATTGCTTCATGCATTTTATAAGTTACAGTTCTGTGTAAACACTGTGTTGACATTTAACATTTTCACAACAGCCAGGTTCTGTTGACTCATGCTTAGGTTGTGATTCACTACCTGCAAGGCTTCTGTGAGACCTTGGATCCCCACCATTCACCTAGCACTCTGCAGGTCAAGTCCCTGTTCGTAAGTCCTGTTCAAGGCTGACACATTGCTCACTTCTGCTCCTCTTTTCTCGTATTTAGAAATATTGGCAGGGTGAAGCCAGTTCTTGTTTTTCTTTCCTGGAGTTCTCAGTACACTACCATTTTCTCTCTGCTGAAGGCACATGGGTTCCATCTTCACTAACCCCTCACCAATAAGAATTTTCCTGGATCTGTTTTAATTCACATCCAGTTAGCTCAAGGGAAAACAGCTTACGATCTGCATAAGATATGCTCATCCTCCCATCTGGTCTCATTTACACAGTGAACATCCTGCCGTGGTCATAGCAGCCCTCTTGTCTCTTGAGGTCCTGAAAACATCCTGAGGTCTTAGGCCAGGGAGCTGTGGAGTTCTCCAGGGCGTCCAGGTTGCTGGGCAAGCTGGGGGTACCCCCCAGCCCAGGGTGTCACCTTGTGGGTGGGGACACAGGTGTGGATCCAGAGGCAGGCAGTCCTCTCATGAGAACTCAAGCCCTATGTGGAAAAAAAATAGCATAAGAAAAAAATCCTCTCTTTCCCCCCAGATATTCAAGCATGCAAAACCCCCAAACTCAACCACACAAATAATCCCCCCCCAAAACAGTCTTTCATGAAGTTTTATCCAACATAAGCAAAACATGGTAAAACTTTCTTTCCTTTAAAAATTGTATTTGGCACAGTCCTATCAAAAGGCTATCAAGCAAAATTAATACATTCATGTTTTTTGGTGTATTTGCAGTTCTGCACTTCTTAAAATAAAAATGTTCTAATAAGTTATAAATTTACATTTCTTCAGTTACCCTGTCTGGCTCCTTTAATAAAATGACTGCAATACAATACACAGAGCAGTGTGACTCTGTAAAACCTCAGAGCTCCAAATATTAATGAAGAAGCTTTCATAGAAATTAATAAATGGAAGCAAAAAAATTTAATAAGGGATGAAAATTCATGAGCTGCTAAAAGACCATCAAAGATGGATTTCCTACTAAGGCATTTAAAGTAAATCCAATACTTTTCAATGGCATTATGAAGCTGAAATCACATAACTGACTGGAGGCTTGGGGTGTGCTTCAGTTCAGGGTTGGTTTTAGAGCACTCTTGTCTTGTTTGCTGGAGTGGTAATTCTGAGTGGTCGTGCAAACACCTCTGGAAAGCTTGAGATCATAAAAGAAAGGGGTAGCAAAGAAAGTACAAACATCTGATAGATACATCTGTGGGATAAACCTGAGCATGCAGCTGCAACTGAGACAATTCAGGAGAAGAAAAATGGAAATATTGTATAAGCAAGGATGAAAGATAAAATGGAATATGTCTCATTTTTCAGTACCAATCACTGTGTTTTCATCAATCTTACTGTAGGATAATTGACAGAATTACTTCTGCTCGCCACAGCTTTTGGTCTGCTTTTGCTTCTTGCTGTCATGTACAGTTGCTGACAGGATGCTAATAAACACTTTTCTTGAATGGTTGCAGAACATCTATTATTCCACTAGCCTGGCTCATGAGTTGGGCCACTAAATGCTACCACAATACAAATAAATAATTAAACAATCATGAAAAAATAACAGAGCAGCTTGTAGTGATCCTCTATTTATGGCAATAGAGATATTATTAATTTACTTTGTACATAAAATCAGAATTCAGTCATATTTTCCCCTTTGGTCTGGATTAGCCCACATGATGGCAATCTGTCTTTAACACACAGTGCTAATTCCTTCAAACACTGCCAGTTTAAGGTGTTTCATCTGCACAATACCAAAAATAAGACAAGAAAATCAGCTTGGATTTCAGTGAGTACATGAAACAGACAGGAATTTTCCTGACAAAGTACAAGTAGCCTGTAACACCACAGAGTGAACCCCTCATACAGGCTTTAGCACAATGCTCTGGCACAGCCTGCAGAGCAGAGAAAATCCTCAATGAAACCCACATTGCATCTGCAGAAGCTGTGCCCCGGCTGCACCCATTCTGTGTGCTCTGTTTAACCAAAACCACTCTCTCAATTTCCAGCTGGATAATGGATGTAAAGCTGAAAATGCCACAGGACAGGTGTTCTGCTACCTCCTACCTTCAGGTACGAGCTGGTGAAAAAAGTGAGGAAGGAAAAAAAAAAAGCCAACTACACAATAGTCAGATAAGTCAAAAGAACTGAAACTCAGCTTTATTTTTTTTTTTAAGTATTCTACAATAATGGCTCAGAATACTACCACAATGTAAAGGGAGAAGGCAGTGCTCTGGGCTATGACTGTAGATTACTCTCATATATATATATATATATATATATTTAAGAGCTTAAGAAAGGTTGAAGCAGAGCAGTTTGACATTTCCTAAGCATAATTTTAACATCTTTTAGATCTCTCATATTACAGCAGGATTTATCAAATGCAATGTAGTCAGAGAAGTCTTGCATAAATACAAATATTGATACTTTACTTTGAATATTGTCTATGATATAAATTCTGGCCCACCTTTAAAAAGAAAAATTCTAGATCATTATGTGACCTGGGAGTCTTTCCTTTTCTCTCTCTTTAAGAGTTTTAAAATATACATATATATATATATATATTCATATATTTCGTATTGTACATCAAAGTATATATGAATCCCATAAGTTCTGTTATATTTTCTGCAGACATGGTCTGAAGCAAAATCACCAACAACTAAATCAAAAACTTCCTGGTTATCATAGGAAAGCCAAAGAAGATATTTCCTCTTTTTTTGTGTGTGTTTCAGTACTGATATTTTTTAAACTTGAAAGGATTCTTCATAAACTAGAGGTCCATAGATCATTTAAAGTAGTCTTTATAAGCAAATTTACATATTTTAACATGCTTTTGTGAGGCAGTTAGTATCAAAATCCAATAGCATTTCTTACAGAGCCATATGACTTTCTGCGATGCAGATATACATTTCACTTCTAAAAAGCCACAGTTATTTTTCTACATCTGCTCTCATCAAATCCCCAGGATTCATTCATAAAACTGCTGCTGTTCGGAATGCTGATGCTGTTTTCCCCACATACACCCAACCCGGTGACATCATTGCGTGGAAGATTGGTAAGTAGGAAAACACCCTCCCCAAATCCACAGAGTCTTTTCTATCTCTGAATCCTCATGATTCATGTCACCCAACAGCACAATGTGATGAGGACACGACTCAGTGCAGGCTAAGGGTCTTCTTCCATCAAAGGAATCTCTAGGAGAAACAAAGAAACAGCATTGACTGCTGATTGCAATTTCCCTTTTTGCTTTTGCAAAGTATAATTGTTACCAATTCTACAAAACCAGAAATGGACATTGCAAATATCTGAACAAGACATGGGATATTGCCAATTCTAGACCCACTCAGACCCTAACACCTCTATGAAAATTAGATAACTAAAACTACACAGATTTTATCCAATAAGTTAGGACCACAAAAAACCTAAATACAAACATCCTTGCTACTACATTAATCACTGAAGCAGCATTTAGAGGTGGAAGGGACTTTAATTGGCAGCCCTGTAATTTCTTCCTCTCCTCCTGGGTCTCCTATTCCCCTTGCGGTACCACTAAAACTATCCAAACTCCTCTGAAGCAGAAGACTTCCTCCACCTAGACCTTCACCCGCACTGAATTTAGGACACTGGGCTTCAGCTCAATGACAATGGAGAGTGGGATTTGAGCCTCTCCCTCAAAATGTCTCCAAGGAAAGCCATCCAGTTTCCTTAACATGCTGAACAGCACCAATCAGAACTCCAGGAAATCGTGTCAGTACATGCTCATGTTTGATTTAAAGGTGGGCAATAATACATGGCAAGCTCCCTCCTGGCACATGGACCTGTGGCACATTCTCCTTATGCTCTGATTTTTGTGTCCATGGCTTAAGGGTCACGTGCCTCAGATGGAAGGAACATTTTGCTGGATGCATAGACATGATGAGTTTGCTAATGAAGGCTGCTAATTTTGGCCCAGTATGAAAATATGATTTATTTCCTTTTTGAGGAGAAAATCCTGTTATTTGCTGTGAAAGCCATGGGAGCTGTGAACGTAGGAGTTGAAGAGCAGATGAACAGATCAGCACAGCTAAGATGAGGCTTGGCTTTGCTGCTGTACACAGGTGTTCGCTGACATCCCTGTTGATGGGACTGGGGTCTGGACAGGACCCTTCTGGCCTGGCATTCAAATCACATGCACCACAGTTAGCAAGGACATATCACAGACATGAAATTCCATAACCATGGAGTTTTATGATTTTAAAAAAAGTTTCAAATTAAGGTAGACAAAACCATGGAGAAAGTAGGAGTGAGTCAGCTGGGTGAATTCCTAGAATTGTAGAATTCCTACAAAAAAATTATGTCCCCTGTCCATGGACTCACCTATTGCACCTATGCAAGACTCACCATCTGTGATATCGATCCGGGGGCTTGTGGATACAGCGTCCCCGTCAGTGCTGTGGGATACGTCAGTTCGATCTGAGCTGGGAAGTGCTGCTGTTTGGCATGTCAGGGATGGGTACAAACTTTGGAGCAGTTCAGAGGAACCCGACCTACTGTCACAGGTCTCAAATTCACTGGGCTGTGTGTCTGGAATCCTGGGACCGGGGTAAGCAGGGGGATTCTGATTTTCTGTCTGCAAAATATGCCCCTGGTCTGCAGCAGCTGAATATCCAGGTGCCAGGGCATTCCAGCCACTGCTGACAGCTTCATCGTAGGAAGGCAGCATGACAGGAACACCATCCACCACCACAAAGTCGGGGTCGCCCATGGAGCCCTCCTGGTTGCCTCTACGTCAAACACAGAAAGGTTATCGCAGAGAGCAGGAGCATGTCAGCAGCACTTCGGAGCAACTGCTGAACTCCAGTAAGCACAGTACTTTCTATTCATGCCAAATGAAGCTACAGGGTCATTAACATTCACAAAAATGTTTGCCAGACTATGCTTGGGTTGACAGGTGGAATCTGTTATAATCGGAAAAAATGAAACCGGTAATGGGAAGAACAGTTCCAAGAAGGGAAGGTAAACAGGTATGTGGAAGAGATAAGGAGCACCATTCGCTGTGCTGTGCACAGTAGGTGTCATGGATATAAGATCACAGATGTAGTTCACCAGGCAAAAGTGTCTGAACCCCTGGCAAAATGTATGCTAGAGCACAAAAGTGTTTACAGCACAAGTAAATGGGTGCTGAGATCACCACTGCTGGATGACAAGGGTTTGGTAGCAAGACTTGTGGCCTCTTTCAGGTCTTGCTTTCAAAGGATGAAGGCTTCCTTAACCAGTATTAAGATGATTTCTTTTTTAAGCAAAGCAATTCTATTAATTGGGAAGGTCCATTAAACCCTAAAGTTTCTGCTTAATAGCCTATTAAACACAGTATAGTCCAGGCAGGAGGTCCTAGGTACCTTTAACACATGAAAACATCTGAAAAGGAGAGGACTAAAAACCATTTTAGTAAGCAAGACAAGTCCAGGCTATAGGCTTTCCTCATGGAGAACACTATGTCAATCAATGACAAATGCTCCCATCTCCAGGATACTTTATAGAAATAAAGGAAGATGCAGGAGATGTTTATGAATCATGATGAAAATAACACTAATGAAGGTAAAGCAAACCTTTAATATAAATTTGTCCATAGAGAAGAAAGAAATTCTTTCTTAAAACTTACATTACTAAGTAATGTCTACATAGTTAAAAAATTAATCCCCCCAGCACCTGAAAATGAGTACTCAAAAATATTGTCAGCTATTTTTACAGGCAGAGGCAGCAGCTCTCAATAGAAGAGTGGTAATTACTCCCAGAGTTAATCTGGCAATTTTTATCTTAGCTGTGTGAAGGACTACTGCAGATTTTTGGGGGTGCCCTTCCACAGTAGTGGTTCAGGGACTTCTTCTCAGAGCAGAACAAAGTATCTGCAAGGCTCATGAGCTGCTCCATTTCTCCAGAAAGGAGTGCTGAGTGTGAAAACGGAATCAAGGCCCTCAGCCTTCAAAATAAGAAAGAAACCGGTACAAACCGTGGAAGGAAATGCGTCTTAAATTTGGTCTGGAACATCCTGGCTAAAATAACCAGTAGCAGTACTAATAAAACACTGGTAGCAGTAAACGCCACTATTTTCCATGTAGTCAGGAGGGTCTCCTGTGTATTTGGCCAGGTTTGTTCTGTAACAGAAAGACAATACAAGAGTTGTGCTTGTATATTCCCATTGTTATTTTATATTCAACACTACTCAGAAGTGCACATTTTTTATATGTAACTTGTAAAAACACAAATAAGCCCTTTGCCATGTACCAAAAGCAGTCTTAACATAAAGCTGTCACAGAGACTTGCTTTTTCCCCTTTACTGGTCTTTTATACATGCAATCGTGACCTTAGCTTGCATACATATAAAATATCCAAATGTTAAAAAATACATTTGAAGAGGTAATGATCAAAATGATTTAGAACCATTCAGAATCTTGGGAATGCATTATATTTACCCTTTTTGAAAATCTTGCAAAAGAGTTTGAAAATAGCAGCATCTTAAAATCAGTGTTCATCACTTAACCATGAAACAGACAAAGTTCATCAGGCATTGCCAACCTACAAATTTGCTCTGAAATGAGGGGCTGTAGGAAGACAGGGCTGTTAGGATAGGATAGTCCTTTACCTGTTTTGACACAGTACACTTGGTAGGAGGGGAACCACTCTCCGTACTGGCAAGTGATGTATTTGTAGTCATTGGCGAGGGTGTAACCAGGGTCACAGTAGAACTCCACCACTGTCCCGTGGTTGTAGCGCTCACAAGGCCGTGGGTGGCAGATGTAGTCTCCGTGACTCACCATTGGAGGTAGTGGACAAACTTGGGCAAACAAACAAAGGGAAAAGGAGAAAGACATTAATGCCAGCAGTCCACCACTGGGCAGCTTCAGAGTGTCAAAATGCAGCAGGCACACTTTGGGCTCCCTCTCAGCTCCCTGTGGTTCTGGGTATGTCTCAGTGGCACCAGGCCACTGCCCTGGCAGGCCAGGTGGCCATCCACACCAGTGGAGGGATGCACAGGCCAGGGGTCACTGACGTGGGATCTGGAAAGCTTCCTCCCCGCTGTGGGAAGAGGAGGGTGAGAGGAAGACAAAAGGGGACACATTCCCATCAGGTGGCTGCATGAGGATGGAGCAGGGCAGTCAAAATAAGGAGAATCATGCTCTTCACAAAGCATTTATAATTCAGCTGTAACATGCTATTTATTGTTTCATTAACATAATTAAATGGTTATATGCCTTAAATTCCTTTTAAAAATAAGTTTGCCATCAGCAGTGCTGTAAGAGATGCAAAGAACCTAGTGTTGCTTAAGCATGTGCAGATTGTATCACTGTAATTTTATTAAGTTGAGCTTAAAGTCTGCCGGTGGTATCTGTGTTTTGTTATTTCTGAACAGCCCAACTGATCTCAGTGGGACCACTGGTGGAGTGAGGTCTTAAATATAGCAGAGGCTGAGCCTGTGTTAATTAAGTAGACTGGTTTACTTAGGGTTAGGTAAATAAGAGAGAATTGCAATATAAACCTGTGGGACTTTTCCTGTAGGCCCTGGAATCACAGCCCAGACAGATGAACTCCATGGAGAACTGAGGAAGCACTCTGGAAAACAGCACTGGGGAAAGCAGTTCACAAGCAGTATTTTTACAAGAGAGAAAAATTTTCCACGACGTAAGTGTTGGTTGATTACTGCTTTCTTAAGTGCTTCTAGCACCAGGCAAAAAAATCCGACAAAGTGTAATGATGTTTCAAATGACTGCATACTGACCCAAAAGGGCTTCAGTTACTGGATGACTACTTTTATTTCTCTTCAGAGGCAGTTCCTGGCTGGCTCAGTGCCCCATCTACACACCCTTCCCTTCACTTCATGCCTCTCCCATGCAGGCAAGACCTGCTGCATTGATTTAAATAATGAAAATGACATCTCTTGAAAGAAGAATCTTCTCAGAAATTACAATTCAGCTGCTTCTCCCTGTGAATCTTGTTACATGAATAATGCATTTCACAAAAAAATACAAAAGATATTAAATGAATCTTCAAGAGAGGCTGATTACAATGTGCAGCTATGTCTATTCCCCATCCTCTAGAGACACGGTTTTGTTTGCATTTTCACTGGCAAGGCTTAATGATAACTTGAAATCAGAGTAAGTAATTCATATAAAAATTCACATCCTCAATGCTCTGCACACTTTCCAAAGTCTCTGGGCCCACAAGAAAGAGGAATACTTTACTGGGAAGTCAACTCAAGATTGAAAACAATTTTCTTAAGATTAGGGTGAGGTTGTCAGAGTGAAATAGCAGGAAAGCACCTATTAATAATTCTTGTATATAAAAAGAAAACGACCGGTGAAAGCCATGATCCTGGCCTACCAAGAAACCTGGTATATTTTTATTACCTATGCTTAGAGCATGAGAACAAAGGAAGAGAACAATTTAAACTCCTCTGCAACTGAATTTTGCCGAGCTCTGGCAGTGTGCAAGAGATGTGTAGATGCCCACAACCTTTCTAGCAATGAGCAAGTAGGAAACACCTTATCACAAAGAGCAACACTCAGAAAAACTAATTTTCCCCTCCAGCAATATAGCTGCTGCATCATCCCTAACCTCTTCATGTCATTGAGAGCCAAAGCAGCCTGCTGAATAGAAAAATCCCTCAAAGCTTGCATCCCAGCAATGTGGGTCAGCTCAGGATTGACACATTTCCAGTCAGATTTAAAGCTATGCACTGTGGAAACAACCCAGATATGGAGCTGTCAGTCTGTTTACAAACAGAGGTCTATTTTATAACACCCAAAAACGAGAATCACTCTTTGTGTAGGACATGTCCCCAGTACTAAAAAGGGTGCCACTCCTTCCAGGGACATATCCATCTTTCAAGGGAAATGCTTGTGTATTGGTGCTGCCTGGAAACTCCTACAAACAATTTTTTATTGTCCTGCCAAGTATTAGTCATGAATTAGTTGAGGTTTACGGAGTCATACCTGCCAACAACTCCTGCATGAAACACTGGGAACCAACACATGAAATGCAACAGGTTTGAAACTGAGGGCTTTTAGCTGCGCTGAAAAAGTGCTTCATTCTTATGTCAGCTGGACGGCAGGAGTCAGGGATTCTAACTCACCTGGAGTGTCACTCACCACCTCCGATGAACTTTATGTTCAACCGGTTTCAGGATCCCTTTAACACTTCCACGGGCAAACTGGCCCCCATGTACAGTCTGTAGCACTCAGGTTCAAAGCCTCTTTTCACAAATCAAGTCAAAGGTACGTTGTGGTAATCATATACCCTCTGAACAGAGACAGACATAGCTCTCCCAGGATTTTCCTGGGAAGCTGTGAGAAAGCTCACAGAAAGAATTAAAACAATTATTATCTCAATCCCTGCACCTGGAGGCAATCTCTGTTTGTCAAAGATGTTTACAAGAAGGAGTTGTCCCTTCTTGACCAGTAGGTGAGAGAAGATTCCTAAAGGCCAATCAGGTCTTAGGTCCACCATTGTTTCTATAAGAACTGTGAATTTCTAATAATAAAGTGCTTTTCATACCTCTGATGATAGAGTCTCTGTATCACTTTTGTATGGTCCCGATACCCGTTTGGTGATAGTACATCAAAAACAACCCTCAATGAACTCACTTTGAGCTCTGGGTAGTTAGTAGTACACTCAGTCCTTTTCTCCACTCACTTCATTCCCATGGTCATCCTGATCCAAGATCCTTTAAAGCCAGTGGAAAGACAGCCAGCAAGTAGCCTTGGTTTTGATCATAGAAAAGAAATATTAGGAAAGGCTAGAGGGCTGCTGAACTCTCTTGGCTCTCTTGGACAGAAAATTTTTAGTGCAGAGCCGGTTACGTTACAGGGTCTGAACACTTATTTATTCCAGATGCCAGTGAATGATAGTGGTTACATGGATTAAAGGAATGTGTCAGATAAAATATGGAGGGAAACTCCGGTGACAAACCTAAGGCCACTGAAGTTTTTTAGGAAAGTTAAAATTCTAGTATTCCCAGTGATGAGACCTAATTGTGTTTGGAAATTACAGGCCATGGATTTCAGACAACTGTATCAAGCTCACAGAAGTAAAATAGCCATAAACTGATTACAATAAAAGCATATCTGACAAGTACATTTTCACTGCCAAAGCCAATAGCAGTATGCACAATAATCATAGAAACAAGGGAATTCTCCCTCAGAAAGTTCTCACAGATCAAAAAAAGCCCTAAGTGCTGCTCTTAAATATGATACTAACTCTTTACTACCAGTAACTTTCCGCATCTTCACTTCATAAGGCTTTGGAGACTTTAATGCTCTAATTACAGCATCCAGCATGGATAATCTAGTACTATTATCTGGTGACCAGCATTAAAAGACCACATGCCTGTGTCCTTAACTTTGGAGCTTGGCAGAGGGACAGACGTAATTTAAACAGTGTCTGCTGGTGGTCATGCAGCAAGTGATCTCGAGTCTCTGGATCTGTCTTTGTACAGCAGTTGGCCACACACTGTAAGGGGATTTACCGGAACTTTATAGCTCAGCATTCACAGCTGAAAAGTTGAATAATTCATCAAAAAGAAAGAACAATTGTATTTATATGGTAAACAAATCCCTTGCTGGATATTCAAGAGTCCTGTTACTCAAGGAAGTTGAAGGGAAGAATTCCGGATTTGATTTGGTGGAGTTCCCTGCCTGTTCCTAAGAGCAGCTGGAGCTGAGAGCTCTCCTCTAAGATCAGCTTTCTGCTCTGGCTGATTTTAATGAAGGACTAGCACTACCGAGAAAAGCTTAAAACCTGGGGAGCTGAGTCTTGTGTTACCAGCAGTGTGGCACTGTGGCCTGGAGCAAAGGCAAGGGCTGGTCTGCCCCACAGTGTCCTCTCCATCACAGCCTCCACAGAGCCACATCCCTTGGAGCAGGGCCAGGGGAGGGTGGCACAGGCTCCATTCTTCATTAATTGAAGAATTAATGAGGTTCACCCAGTGATTTTTTCCTACCCATTATGGTCAAGAAGCTTTTTAAACTCTGCCTGGAGGATGCTGCAGTAATTCTGCAATGTTGACACTGGAACTGGAGGATGGAGGGAAGACTTTTTGGCATTAGCACATTCTCAGTTAACATCAATGGCACAGAACAAATACATTGCACGACTTTTTAAAAGCCACTGGTAGAGAGATAACAGTGGACTTACAGATATTTGCACTGTTCAAAACTCGTTTTTTAGTCAATGTTCAAAGGCTAGTGGTTTTAGTCTGTGGTACAAGTAGACAGGTGGTAATCACTCAAGTTTTGCCCAGCATTTTTTATATGAGCCAAAAATTTAAAACAAAAATGTTTTGAAGTACAGGACACTTATTAAAAAAAGAAGGGGTAGGAACAAGCAAGCTTATTTTCCACCTGCGATAATTTGTCTCAAGCTACTAGTTCACTTTTTATGTAGGACATTAATTTCTTGGTTAGCTGGGTTAGCAGAAAGCCCCAGTGCAAGGCCAACCATTTCTGTTTGACACAGAGATGGAGAGGATTAGAGACATTTGCACCTTGTAGAGAATAACACTTCTTCCAAATACATTGTGAATGCCTGCTCATTATGCAAAGAATGAGAACAGATTAAGATGAAACTTCCAGATGAGAAGACACAGATAAAAACCTTCCAGTTCCACTGTGTAGGAAAATGCTGGTGTATCTCACTCAGAGAATCATCTGGGAGGGGGAGAGACTCTGCTTTGCTCACAAACTGGAAGAGAACAAGAATTTCTCCTGACCCTCACTTGACAATTTGTACACATCAGGACACTAATTATCACCAGGAATCTGGACACCTGTCACCTGTCTACAGCACCCCAACCAACGTTTAATTCAAGCTGTCACTTACTCCATGAGAGCACAGCTGTGTATGTCCCAGCAGGTCTGACCCTTCCCATCGAGGGTGGCCAGGTCCCCACCTGAAACTTTACTGGCTGCTTCTGGGGCCTAAGGAGGGATCCTTTTCCATATATTTCCATCATACAAACACACGCTTAGGGATGTGAGATCTGAAAATTGTATTTTTTACAGGAACATAGATGATGAAGATTATGTTTGTTCCTTTTCCTGCTTCTTTATGAACACTGTGCTAATAAACTTGGTTTCTTGGTTCCCTCAGTGTCATCACTCTTCATACCTTCAGAATAAAACAAATTATCAACCAAGAAGTTTTTCTTTCATATTCAGAAGGATTCCTGTCCATCTGACAAACCTGTCCATTTCCACAGGTATTACTAGCAAATGAATACACCTGCACTGCAAAGTACAGAGCCTGAGGAAATTAATTCTGCACTTTGAATACTAAAAAAGGGATTTTTCTAAACTTATTCATTTCTAAACTTATTATTCTAAACTTAAAATTCAATTTACAGAAATGTACAAAACCCAATGTATTTTAATTCTAAAATAGCAAACCAAAAATTTCCATTAAAATGTCCACTATTCTAATTAAGATGGAAGAAAAAACTGCTGGACTTAACCACTCATATCCGATCAAAAGCTTGAAGAAGGAATTTAGAGATTTGTAAAAAGAAAGAAATAGCAAATCCAGTTGCTTTAAAATAAGCCCTGTCAAAACATCTCCTTCTAGGAACAGCTGCTTAATGAGACTTTTTTAAAATTACACTATTCAGGAATGTAAGCAGAACAGGAAGCATTACTGGTGTACATTTTCATTGATTGTGAACATCAGCTTAACAATATCCTAATGAAGCATTCCTACAACAAATTCTGCTGGCTTTGTGAAGAGAGACTTCCAGCTGTACTGGAACAAAGTTGGAGGCGTTTGAATTTGTGTTCTGAAAGTGATGCCATGCTTTCAAGAACATTTCTGATTACTTGTTCCCACAGCAAAAAAAAAAAAAAAACAGCACCAAGAGTAATAACAGAATAGAAAGTTCAGTGGAAACAACTGAGCACTCATATATAAAGTAAAACCTATTTAAGCCTGACTGAAGATGTAAAGTAATGAAGATGCAAGATGCTAACTTTGAACACTCAAGTTGCCAGAGAATTTATTTATTGAAAACCTAGAGCAAGAATTATTAATAATACTGGATTCTCAGCCAATAGTATCCAAATTCTTCTCAATCTTAACCTTTCTTGATTACTTAACCTTCACAATGCGACTTAGATGTTGTCTACTGAAAAGACACCTAACAAGTAAGCAATTTCTTCTCAACCACTCAGCAAGTCAATGTTCAAGCAGCCAGGAACATACCCCAGGCCTCCTGGCTCCAGACTGCTGGCTGTACCCCTAGAAAGTCACCCTGGGGTAATTCTAAAGCAGCTTTGACAGTGAGGTAAGCCTTTCAATGCGCACACAGTGAGAAGAACTTCTCACCTTCTACAGAGTGTGAAATGAATTGAATAATCAAGTTTTTTAAAGAAAAGCTGCTTCTCTGGGCTAGCTTTGACAAATACCATCTTAATGAGAATTTCATGAAACAATATAAAACTAATTTCAAACATATTTTAATAATAATTTAATGTTAGCTGATTCCAAAATGGAAACAGACGGTATTTTACAAACACTTATCATACACACTTCCTTCCTGGAACTGCAATTTACACTGCAGGTTTTCCAGTACCAGTCAGTTGAGCTCCTACAGGAGCATTATGCGAAATTCACACTCAACCTCAACAACTCTGCCCTTCCCAGCACTGTGCCCCGTGAAATATTGACATCAAGGCTGAAGTCTTTAGTTTCAAATGCATTTCACAACAAATACACAATGAAGCACACCCTAAGTGATATTTTCCTATAAATTATAAACAGAGAACGTTTCATTTAAACCACAAAAAATTGATGACAAGTTTGCAGCTAGAGCAATAGGACTTCTTTTAGCAAATGGCCCGCAATTATATTTAAGGAAATATTTATATTCATTATTAACATGTGAGTGGTTGAAGCACTGTGGTCTCATTTACAGCAGATAATTTTTTCCAATTGTGTTTCTTCCTTTCCTCATGACTGGATGGCTTTATGATCAGCAATGGTCTTTTCAGGACTTTGAGAAGCAGATGCTGGGGACTACACAGACACTTCGCAGGAAGGACTTAACTCAAAAATAAATCAAGGCTTGGGTATTTGACAGGCATCCCAGGATAACCTGAGGACTAGAAGAGGTCAAAGTGCTTAGAAGTATAGTGGAGGTAGAGAGGAAAGAGAGAGCAGTCAGGAAGCTGGCTAAGAAAACCAGGCAGCCAAAGGCTACTGTCATGAATGTCTGAAAAAGTCAGTACTCACTGAAAGCTGGATGTGTCAGAAGGTTTTTATGTTACTTTAATCCCTCTTTTTTGAACAGCTTTCTCTTCTCTGTTATAAGCAAGAATCCCTTGACTTTGTGTGGGGTTACCTACACCTGTCATCAGGGACTGATGGAGACAAGGAATGATGGAATAGACAAGCTGTAATCCAGGGCTTAGCTGAAGGCTGAGGAAATCAATCTATACCACATAAGGAAGGAAAAAGAACAAGGTCTCATTCCCAATGGAGAGTTACAAGGAAAAAAAAAGAGGGGCAAGGAAAACCAGCAGATGATCTTAGCACTGTAATTTCACAAATCATCTTACAAGACCAGGAAGGCATGGAGGAGTGTTGGTTTCTGTTATGTTCAGTTCCCAAGTGCCTGCCTACACTGATTGGTGAAAGTGCCACCCTTTAAATACTGAGTTTTATCTCTGGAAATGAACAAGTGAGTAGACTTCCTGCTGCACAGAGTCCGTAGCTACAGCTCCCTCCATTTGCGGAAGATGTTCTGTGAGTGCACCATGCGGCCAAATTTAATGAACATGTCCATAAAGCGCAGAGATGTTTGATTTCAAGGTAGGCAATGTGTTATTTTCCCTTCCAAGCAGCCTTGTCAGTTAAAGATGAATATCATAAAGCAACCCTCAGGAAGAATTTTTGTCTGCTTTCCCCCACCTAATCCACAGTATATTCAAAGCACTATGGATAAAACACTACATGCATCTGGCAGCTAATATGGAACTTCAGGGCAGAAATTATGGCTCCATGAACAAATTGGGATGTCTGGCTGATTCTGGAAATGCTAAGAAGTTTCTGAAAGGTACAGCGGTGATAGAGCAGGTGTGAAACAATGATTTACTGTGGAAGTCCTTTGCAACAAGCAATACCAAAGACATGAAAGAAACAGATTACATGTTATTCTGTTGCTTTCTTGAAAAACTATGAACAGTGGAGAAAGCCCAGCCCAAGAAATCAAAGAAGAGTTCTGCAATGCAATAAAGGAGCAGTCACTTAGAAATGTAATGCTATTTATGTTCTTCAATGTCTTCGACTTGGAGCCTGTTCTCTGAGCCCTCCATCCCTCACAACAAGAGCTGCAAAAAGCCCATTCTGTTATGTACCCATTCTGTCTTGGGTTTGGACTATTTTTCTTCATGTCTCACTTTGCAATATAGCTGCTGGAGTTAGAAAATTGGATGACTATTTAGCAGAATAACTTCTGCTAGATTTCTCTATCTAGCATTTCATGTCTCTGTGCTCCTTTTGAATTCAATTCTTTTTCACACCTCTTCAGCTGGGTAAGTTGAAGAGTAACAGATGAAGTTCAGCATTTTCCAACAGCACAAAAATCCAGATACTCCAGGTTAAAGTGTTCGTCTTCCACACTCATACATAAATGCATATAATTTCCGCACTCCTGGGTGATGAATGAATCAACTGTCTACAGTGCAGAAACAAGCAGAATTATTGAATGACTTTTTCTAAAGAAAAATATACTCTAACTTCTTCATCACACTTGCTTTTCACAACAAGCACCCCCAGGATAAGACACTGTCAGCCTATTTAGTCCTTTGGGTATCAGGCTAGAGGTGTCACTGACATAAAGGTGTTGCCCTAGTAAAGATCCTTAGATATATGGTTGTCTGCCGCTATTTGAGCATTTACTGCTGGTTGTAGTTTCTGAGTCACACATTTTGCTGTAGGCAGTGAAATACCACTGTAGTCAGAGCTATTAAAAACCAGGCTATCAATGTATCTGTCCTAAGTTAATGTTAACTCAGTTAACCTGGATGACCTCTTTGGCAGTTGAGCGCTATTTAATTTATTCTCCCTCCTGCCTGCCAGATGAATGGTTGCAAACCTAAAACAGAATCCTGGTATCTACCTCACTTAATTGCTCAATACCACAGTGTTTCATAACTTGCTTGTATTGCTGCCCTCTGCTCCCTCTACAGGACTTCCGTCTGTTGGAGATGTGCTGCATCAACATTATCATCCCCGAGGATACATGTCAGTCTGTCATGTTGAAATTCATCTAAAGCCTTCTCAAAGTCAGCGGAGAAACACAGAGAGAAATCCATTTGTACCAATGTATAACGTCTGAGGCTTAGGATTGCTTACTTCCTCCTGTCTCCAGAACATAATTGATAACAGGCTGACTGCTATCCCTTTTTCTCAGACTGTTGCTCTATGTTCCTTCAAGAATTTAAAAGATTTTAAGTGCCTAGTTTATCAGATAGATAGCTCAGCGTCAATCACTGTTCATAGCATTAGGAATTGTTATGGAAGAATGTAGATCAGTGAAGCTTTCCTTCAAACTGTCCTGCACATAGCTGGTAACAAAGTTTCAACTATTTTGTTTTGAACTATTACAAGGCTATGGCACTTCATCTCTAATACCACCCTCTTCTCTTATACCCTTTACTTTCTAGGTTCTAAGTTAGAATTATCAGCCCCTCTTTATGAGTGCCTATCCCCAGGCTTATAAGAAGAAAAATTTTAAAGCTCTGTTCTGTATTCTTACCTGTCTTTCCAGAGTATTTTTTTCCTCTGCGGCATATTTTGTTGGTTTGGATTTTCATCTGGCTAATCCTTTTTTATTCTCCAGAAATCTCCTGGTGCCCACGTAAGGGGGTTGGGTTCCCTTGCACTTCTGGCTTTGTCATAAAATTTCTTAATTCTTTCCTTCTCCTACCTTTCTTCCACAATTTCCATAATTTTCATAACCCTCTCAGTATCTTTATGGTTGCTTAGCTTTGTATCTTTTCATTTACCCTCACAATGAGGTGGTTTTATATTCCAAAATTCAGAAATACCTTCAGGTTTTTTCTGTGTTTTTACTCTCTTCTGTTTAATGAATCTCCCCTTTGAAGTCTATTACTCATGTTTGTTTCATTTTAATTTCAAATCTACCTACAAAAATTGAAATTTTCTGTTTTACATTCTTTCAAATTTAACCTCCGCTAGAGAATCTGGTGGTCCCACAAAGAGAATGAAGTTTTGATATTGCAATATATTTGATTTCTTGCAAGACCAGCTTTTCTGTTCAGCTCGGATGATGCTGAAACAAGACATTCTAGATAACAGGAACATGTTTATTATTTGCAAATTGAATAAACCTGTTTTCCCTTTTACTCTTAAATACAAAGCTGGGAATTGCCAACGACACTATCCATACAGCTGCTTAACTTTCTGGCACTGCAATCAAATTCTCCCAGCCCTTCCTCTCTTTCTCTGCTTGCCACTCCAACACCCAGTTCTTTATAACAACTATTCTGGAAGATTTCCAGAGGGCATAAAAAATTAAAATACAGACTCCAGATGGCAAGGAATTTAATCATAGGCAGATCATGTTCCCAAAGTACTTATGGCCAAAGGGGGTTTTTTTCAGTTTGGTTTGGGGTTTTTTTTTGTTTTGTTTTTTTGTTTGTTTGTTTGTTTGTTTTGTTTTTGTTTTTTGTTTGGTTGGTTTTGGGTTTTTTTGTTTTCTTTTTCTTTTTGTGTGTTTTTTTGTTTTTTTTTTTGTTTTTTTTTTCTTTTTTTCCCCCCCTCAAAATACAGTGTAGTATCTTAAATCACTTAAAAGCATCATATCATAAAGACTTCCTGGTTTTAAATGTTTCATTTCTCAGAGTTCCATACAGGTATGTTTTCAAGTGTTTGTTCTCCTCTGATGTTTTTGGAAGCTGTTTGATTTATTTTACAATTAATATTTATACCCCATGTGGTATTCTTCACTCATTAATTCTGTACCCATATTTTGCAAACCAGATTTAGAGAAGGGAATCACTAACCAGTTTCTACAGATGGATAATTAACCCCAAACTAGTAATTTAAAAATCATATTAAAAAACCCAAAGCCCATTTTCCTTCAGTTTTCTTGGAAGTGTCTCTTGAGTTTCAGTACAGAAGAAGGTTTAAAAAGTTTCTGCATAATTGTGGAATTCCACTAGAAAAAAAGGAAATTAAGAAAGTTAAAGAATAAGAAAATTCAGTCTGAAGATGATTCATTTGATCCTCTAAATGACTGCAAAATTTTCTAGAACTGCTAAAATAACACTGTTTTCTTCACTGACCTTCTCTGATATCGCTCAACCATTTCAGCTGAAACCGCCCAAATGATTCAGCTTGAGGCTGACACTCAAAAGTCAATCCAAATGTTTTAAATCTGGCAAAGATACCAGCATTTAAGAAAAGGATCTCATATCAGTAGACACTTGGCAATCTGAGCTAGAGGCATCCTTTTTTGCCAGAGCCATAACCAGTGCCTTGGCCAGATGAAAACAGCTGTTTCTGAGCAGTGGCTGCTTAGCTCTGCACTGTTAGCTGCACTTCAGTGCCAGGTGACACAGTCTCATGCTCTGCTCTGACTAGAGCAGCACTGATTACACTTATCAGAAAAAAAAACTTCCTTCACTAATAGCAAAAATTAATGTCTCACCCAAGCTGGTGGGAGCTCCGTGCTCACCAATATTGAGGGTAAAGCTAAGAATCATTAGAAAGCCTGATGTGCAATAGGAGCTGCATGGTCTCTGGTGTGATCTTCTGTTTAAACAGAGCTACAAACCCTTCTTTCAGAATTTATTTGCCCTAACAAAGAAGAAAAAATTCACCAGATTGATGCATAGTATTTTTGTGACTACACACAAATTTAGGAAATCCCTTCTGTGGAGGCTTCAATAAGAACATACCTCTAAATGAGGAAGCTGTAAGCAGCATTGTTTATAGGAAAATAAAAGTTCTCAAATGGTTTGCTGTAGCTTCCTAGCAGTCATCTGTTTTTAATCATTACCATATTAAAATACTGAGCAGGAAATGTCATTATAATACATTTAAAATTGAATATGGAAAGAAATAAATTGAATTAATTCGTTATTTGCAGATTTCCTCTGTGAAAAATACTGCTCGGCGAGATTACACTGCACACATAAAAGGAACACTGAAAAATTAGCTTGATCCTGGAATGCAAGGTGGAGAATAAAAAAATATGCAGGAAAGGAATTTTGTTCACTAACTAAGAGTAGTGGATTGTAACAAGATTCCTGGAGACCGGCACTCCTTGCATAAATCTCTTGAACAAGCACTTTCAAACAAGGGCATCTCGAGTTGATTTACCCTGTCTGGATTCATTTTGGATCACTGCACACCTGCTGAAGCAGCCCTACAGCAGAGTTCACAAGGGGAGCTGTCAGGAGTGACCTTTCAGTGCTGCTGGAAGCTCTCTTCTCCCCCAAAGCTGAGCAGAACCAGCTCTTGCAAGTGTTGTGCTCCCGATTTGGTCTCCTGTGGTTCACTGAATGAATGCACTGATGGGATGCCCACATGAAACCACCATGGGAAGTTTTGGCATTTAAAGAGTGCAGTAAGAAAGTGATTCAAAGGGAGGCTGAATCGAAATCAGAACTCAGGAGGCCTCCCCAATGGCCTTGGCACACACCGATCCCCCCATCACAGATCATCATAGCGGAGAGGGGATTATAATTTTTGACACGTAACTTAAAATACAGAACTGTCAGGGCAGGAGTTTCTGCCTCATGTTTTAAATTATCAAGAAAAAGACCTCTCTATGATTTCATCATACAAGCAAGAAACAATGAGCACATGAGTTTTCTTGGGTATTTTGATAGCAGCTGGGATGCTCACCTGTGTTAAGTGACAATAAGACACAATTTTTCCTGCTTCACATACTTGAGTTTCATGCTCTTATCTTTCTAACTGAAGAACTGTAATTTTTCTCAAATCAGTTATATTGTTTGGATTAAGCCTAACAGGGCCCTTCTGATTTTTTAATGTGTTTTCCATGCTATAAACAACAACAAACAAACCTTCCAAAAATGGCTTACATACAGCTGATTGAGGATTAATCTTTCATGGTAAGCTAAATAAACAAAAAAAAAAATCATCTTGTTTTGTCATTCCAAAATTGTAAAGGCATTTTTGAATTTTGGAACTTGAATTGTCAGCTAAAAATAAGGACAATTAAATTATTTTTGTGCAGTTTGTCACTTTGTTGATGCTTTTGGCAAATTTTTGCACTTCCAGAATGATTAGCATTTAGTTCAGTGACATAAGCATCACATATGAATTCCTATAATTGCTTTTAGCTAATTTCTACATATAGAGAGCTTCCTTACAGGCTTGAAATAGAACAAAAATGTGGGTTTTTTAAGGGAATGAAATGCAGAGGATGTATTTGGACTCTCAAGACTTCCTAGGATGTTTCATTCACGATGTGAAGATGGAGGAGGGTAGTTTATGCAGTTTTAGCAATGTATGGAACAATCCATGCAGTATCGCTGTTTTAAATGTCTGGGTTGCAAAGATAAACACACTACAACACCCTCCATCCCAACTCTAGTCACAGAGCCTTTTGGCTTGGTAGGATCTAGCTGCTTCACAATGAATGGTTTTTATGCTCCTCATCAATAAACTAGCTCAGTTGTTTTTCAGTTGTCAATCCTTCTTTAAGTAGGGGAGACAGTGAATACCCAAGTGTGCAGCACCGTGTGGCACTGAGTAATGACTGCAGCTGGCACAGCCCAAACCAAGGGTTTCTGTGGGGTATTTTTTAGCTGATCATGGAAATCTATCCATATGTGTAGGAGCTTTGACCATCTGCACAGGAAGGTGAGTTATGTAACTTCCTCAGTGTTTTAATCAGAAAGGCGGCAGAGAGTTTTCATTTTAAAGGCAAAGCAATCATTAGGAGCTTTCCCTCTTGCACTGGGACACTGTGAGAGCAAACACTACTTGGGAACACCACGAGCTGAGGGTGCAGTGAAGCACAGCAGGAACACATCAGAACCCACACAGGCTCTGCACAGCCAGTGGGAATATCACTGAGAATGGAATGGTGGCTACAGTTAAAACCACAGAGAGCATGCAGGTCTTGCAAACCAGAAAGAGAAACAAACAGTAAGGCATTTACCTTCCACATCAAGGCACTTAGGTGGGCTATCTGACCAGATAAGGTTATACATGCACTCAAGGATCTCTGCCCCTTCTAGTTTATATCCAGGAAAGCACTGATAATACACCACTGTTCCTATGGGGAAGGAGGCCTCGAACTCAGAAACGTTAATGTAACTATGAGGAAGAACCAATGGCCTCAGGCAACCTGCAAATTAAGAAGAGGGAGGTTTCTTTTATTATCAAGTGCTTATCTCAGTCATCTTCACACATCTCAGTTACCGTTTTTAAATTGAGGAGTGTGATTTTTCATCCTCTCCACTATGAATGGCATGTCTGCATGATCTCCCTCAGACAGATCTGCCTCATTATCCTGTTTCAAACCCTTTTGTTGTTTAGCCCACATGCTTTGCTAGCGTGGGCTTCACTCCCAACAAATCCAGGAAAGGTTTTCCAAAACTGGCAGTATTTTGTTTAACAAACATTTACCATTTCAGCAGATGGCAATCTCTTTTTGAGGTAGAATCTTTAATAAATAAATATTTTCATTTATATAAATGGTGAGTTTTATTCCTCCTCCTAAAAAATGACAGGTATGTAAACCCTCTTACATATTAAAACCGCTTCTGTGACAAAGTGTACGCAACTGTAATAGATTTGCAGGCAGAATTCATGACTTTGAAATTCTAGTCTGAGAAAGTCTAAAGGGACATGACTTCCTAGGAGCAGTCCCATGATAAACATTGAGCAAGGTCTTAGACTAGGTTATCAAAAATTTAAGGTATCTGTTATCATCATAAATTGTAAATGTAGTCAGAATCAGAGACTATGTTCCAGTGCTACTTCTGGAATTACTCCTGAGGGATTTGTATCATGGCTGGTACTGAGCAGTGACAGTTAAATGGTCACCAACCAAAATTTGGGGCAACAAAGAGCAGTGAATTTAACAGATGGCATGTCTTTATAACATGTCATTCCTCATGACCCTAGAAATGACCCTCTGGGTAATGCTTGATACTGTTTAATTTTTTAATTTGCAATAATGTGGAGAAAAGATAACTAGTAATCATGGAATGACAAATAGTATTTTAGAATTATGTGACTAATGGAAGATGCATTATGGCTGTCCATAAATGAGTCTGTCACCACTACTAGGAATTTGTGAAGGAAGTTCATAGGACTCCCATAATTTTAAGCTAGAGGGGGGAAACAAAAATCAGTCTGAGAACTGCTTGTAAGGTACTGGCATTTAAAACAAAAAGCCTAAGCAGCATTTCAAGCAGCCATTTCCTTGCAACAGTCTTTTGAGGGAGAGGAACAAACCCAAAAGAAAATAAAAGAAAAAGCTTGAAAGCTTTTTGCAGCATGCGGTACCACCAGAGCAATGATTTCAATAGCTGTTGAAGCAGCTGGTCATGTCCCTCTCAAATAAAGCTTCAGGCATCCTATCTGCTGGCTGCTGCTTCTACCCTGATCAAGAATGCCCCACACACACCACACTACTTCCTGCAAACTGAGCAGCACATCAAGCAGGATGACATAAGCAGCCCCCAGTGGGACAGAAAGAGCACAGACTGCCCAAGCAAGACCAAGCTTACTCTTCTCTGAGCTGTATCAGGGAAAATTTGGTCCTGCTTGCTCAGAATTTTAATGCTTTTTATGTTCCTGGTCATGCAGGACAGAGATTTATTTGAATTTGTATGACAGCCAAGCATTTGTGAAAATTCCTAGGTCTCCAAACACTGCTTGAAAAACTCAATTTTGACATTATTTTGCTAAGTAACATCATTCCAGACCAGTAATTAATATTATTATCTCATGGCAAAAATAGAGGTTAGATTCTTATATAGTCCACAATCCTTCCCCACTGCTGTGGCAGGGAAAAAAGGCATCTTAGTGTCATAAGACTCCCCTGCCTTCTGTAATGAAAGGGCCATAGAAATGTAACTAACAGCCTACCTAGAGCAAGAAGACAAGTGATTTTGATCTTACCAGTGCCTGACATGTCAAAAAGAAAATTCTGGAATTCTGCAGTAACTTTATGGAATTTGGCAAAATATGGCAGGGTCTTGAATCTGAATTGCCTATTCTCTGCCTACCCGGTAATCACAGCACATGGGTCTTGTGAAATTGATTTCTTAACTTTTATTAGCACTGCTTATATTTTGAAAAGCAGATAATATTGACTATTAAGTAGGAGTAATTGATTGTGTTTCACAATATAAACACAGCAACAGAAGTAACAAGCCAAGGGGTATTTGGGGTACTGCTACTAACTCAGTAAATATTACCTGTCAAAAAGTTTGCCCCTGGATCTTTGGCAAATACAGCATCTGCAAATCAATCTTTTAAGCATTCATCTCCCCCCGCTGCAAAATTTTTAATCTTCCTAAGTTAGATGTGAGGTGCACCCCTACAGAAAGGGGCTGTACACTTCATACTGCCACACGTGATGCTATCGCTGACAAGATACCCCAAAACTGGCACCTGCTTTGCTATGGTTTTGCAAAATCTCCCCTGTGTGGATCTACAATGCTGAGCTAGCCTGGTAATATGTCTAAGTTTCTGCCCCAGTGGAGGGCAGGATCTTGGGCGACAGTCTGATGTGCTACTGCTCCTGAGAAGTGTCCCAGCCCCCCTGGCTGCCTGCCCTGACTCTGCAAATTGGTGTGACAGTGTAATTAAGTGCCTACAGAGAAGCGATAGCTCTATGAGAGGACAGATGGCTTTGAGGAAAGTTGGGACTAACCCAGTCTGCTCCTCAGTTAAAATCTCTTGCTGCTGTTCAGTGGGCCAAGCTTGTTACCAAGATGTGACTTGGTTAAAACAGAGTCAGTGGTACTCAGATATGCTTATTAGAAATATGAAGGGAAAGGGAGCCCAGAGTTACTGAATTTCCATTCACTAAAGCTGGCTTACCCCCAGCCATTTCTCACAGTCTAAGTTGAGCTGGGATCCCATGCTGTTGATATTTCTAGGTCTACGGCTAATGGCTTTTCTGGCCAAAATCATCCCTGTGCACACCCTGAATTTTCAGTCAATACATAAAGGTTTAATGGACTGTGAATCTAATCAACAGCTCTGCTGAAAACTCTGACAGGAGAACAGGTTCCAGTTTCTCTCCTCTACTCTTGCCTTCTACACAAGGTAAAGAAACATAAAGTGCAGTTAGAAGCTTAAATATTTCCACAAATTAATTGGTGAAAAAATGCAAGACACCCATCAGAACTTCTGACTGATTATCTTGATTGTTTTTTACTTTTTGATGCAGTGTATCTGTGTCAGATTTGAGATTTGCAAACAAAAAAGCAGTATTTAAAGTAGTATTATAAGCATGGGAATGTTCAGGAAGTGACATCTTTCCTGCAGAGAGCAAAGGGGAAGAGAAATCAAAAAATCTTAGCAGCAGCACTACTCAAACACTGCACTGTGGAGCTTATCAGATCACTTACATTCTTACAACTGTAGGAAAAAATATTAGCAAACTATGACAAGATGTATGAGCTATAAAACGGGACGTGCTGGAGTACTAAACCTTGACATATGGGTAGATTATCCCATGTTCCATCATCTTGGCATATGGAAACCATGTTGTCTAAGTCAGGGTAACGGATCTGGAATCCTTCATGACAGCTGATTATTAACTTATCGCCAGTCCTGTATGTCTTGTTATGAACCTCTGCATCTTCAACATGTGGAACAAGGCAATCTGTGACTTCATGAGAAAAAGAAACAGTAACTTAATTAAAAAAACATAGCTAACTGTTTAGTAATCAAGCTCTTAAAAAGAAGTAAGCATTTAATATAAGTGCTCTGCTTAAACTGTTTGGAAAATACATGCATTTCAGTAAAAGTGCCTTTTCCCTAGTGAACCATCATTTTACCAAGTCTATAGCACGGTAGGAGAAGCTGAGGTGCTACAATAATGGATCGTTCCCCCAGCCTTTTAAAAACTAACAAAATTAGGAGCCTTTAGGAAGGCTGTGGTTGATTTTGGCCCTCCATTCATCATGTGTGCAATTACACCCCAAAGTCTGACTATCCCAAGGTTCCATGCAAAGGCAGACTCTGACAGCACTAAGGACAGGATGAAAGAAAAGATAAAATACAGATATGGCATGAGGAACACAGAAAAGCTGCAGTTTTAGCAGACAGATGAAAATCAGGTACATTTACAAGGGTTTATCCAGCTCCATTCCAGAGTTTATTATGAGAACGCCTTCACTTTAATTTCCTTGATTATGTTTTAAACCAGATAGTTTTGTGTGGCTGCATTCATATGGCTTTAGAGGACATGATTTTTAGGGTCCTAAGCAGCATCTCAAGTGCTTGTAAAATACTCTCAAGAAGGGACTGCAAACCTGAAGCGTATACAGGTATGGGCCCTAGTGCCTGTCTGTGACACATGCATCAGACAGTCACAGATTTCACTCTAGGTACTAGTGCCAAAGACACCAAAATAAGAATGAATATCAGAACACTTAAAAATGTACAAAGTGGAAAGAGGAAGCAGGGGGAAAATCCCCTAGTAATACTGAATAATTGAGAAAAAAGCCATGAGGGTCTGAGGGAATAATCTGGGTGACTCAAAGTTCATCCTCATCACAAAGGCAAAGTGAGATGAAATGAGATGAAACAGAAGACAGGGAAAGATTAAATATTGGGAGAAAATTTTTGTTTGTCTGCCAGCAGTCAATCCATGACAGAGATGGTAATAAAAGTTTCCAGGCATCAAAACCCAAGAAGTATTTCAAACATAAGAAAGACAGAAAAATATTATAAGCCTGTGTTACTCTGTTTTATACCCCCAACACCTCTACCATGAGAGACAATTATAATAATCTAGGAATACTGTATTTATTAAGGAAAAAAATCCCTTGAGACTTGCATAGAAGAGAAAGTTTCTGCCATTTGCATGGGTAATTCTTGCTAAAGAGGAAGAGGCAAAGCTAAATTTGTATTTAGCACCTAATTGTTAGTATGCACTAAGCAAAATGATAGTGACAGCTTGTTTGTTTCAAAGCACAAGAAGAAGGAAGATAAACTGTCATTTAGCAGAGGACTCAAACTACTAAGAGCAAATGTATTTCATAATGTTTTTATTTAGTTAGGCAAACTGAGATTCCATCACTAAATTTTACTAACCTGAAGGAGGACAGTGTTCCTTCCCCAAAGTACAAAAATACTTTGTACCTTCCCATCACAGGGATGTTTCTAAAATACATTGTACTTAGCTAATTTTTTTGTATGGGGCCTGAGCACATTATTAGTTAACAATTCTTCCATTTCTCTTATTACTTTTTAGCTTCTTGGAAGCTGCTGTAGGTGCCTCCTGCTGCTGGTAGCAGGAAGGGCTGGCAGCCTGCCAGGCAGGGTGAGAAAGTGCAGCAAGAAGTTTTCTTGGAATTTATTTATTTATAAATGCACAAGTCTGGGAGGATCCATGCCCTAACTGGAGGTTGTAAAATACACTGGTGAGGGTACACACATTACTTTCAAAGATGGAACCGTTTTCTCTCTCACTATAAAGTTAATCAGCAGAGAAGACAGCAGAGGATGCCTCAGAAGAAATGCCTTGTGCTAAGCCATAAATGCTGTCATGAAGAGGCTGTCCTGGGCACCCCACAAGGATGGGATGAAATAGATGGAGTACCTGCTTGGCAACCACGCAGTAGGAGACTGGAGATGGATGCCAGAAGATAACGTCAGTGAACAGCTCCCTCTCTTTCTGACATTAAGACATTAAATAAATGTCTTTCTGTTGCTATACAAATAAAGATGGTGTGTGTACACACAGCACAGTAAAACATGAGATTTCCCTTTCAAAGTGGGGGAAATGGATTCTGTAACAATGATCTATCACAGCAACTCCATTCCTATTATTCCAAGGAACAGCTGTAGATGAGATCACTTTAATAAGGTAGATGTTGGCAGAGAACGGAGATAAGTTGCTCACTGCACTGTCCTCCACCTGCCACATCCTGGCTGACTTTGATAACAGGCTTATTACAAGCCCCAGCTAAACACCAGACCAATAGACCACAATATTACAGCTCTTTTTCCTGATGCCTTGCAAGCAAATGTTTTCCCATTGGCTAAATTCATATTTAGCACTTAGGCATAAACTGCAGTAGCCACCTCTCCACAAACAACTGGATTAGCTGGCACAAATTCTGCTTGGAAAAGCTAGAAGGAAGTGACTGAATTTTAAAATGTCCTGTCCTGAAAAATAAACTACTTTATTCTAAGTCCTTCTCAGCAAATCTGTGGAAGCTGCTAAACCATTTAAGGCAATATACAGTCTTTAACCAGCATCGAGCAGCAAAGGCTATGACTTACACTCCCTTCTGGCAGTTTTACATCATCTGCTTAAATCTACTGTGTGAGTATTAAAATGGGCCAGCCAAAAGGACACGTTTGTTATCTTGCAGGGGCAGAAAGAGGTGGGGTAGAGCCAGCAGGCTCAACAGCCTGACAGGCACAAGAGTTCACCTTGCCCTAACTTTCATGAAGATTTGTACGTTAGGAACTCTTGGCTTTAGCAAACCAAGTGTGTCCTCCATCACAGAAGATTGGTCTGAAGAATAAAATTTGTTAAACAATATAGTTAGAGTGTTTTGCTCAGGTGCAAACCATGCAGAACCTCTCAGAACTGTTCCTTCCACCCCATGGGAAAGAAAGATCACCCTACCTCCTCCCAAGAGCACTTGGACCACAATAGCAACTGAGAAGGAAGGCATGACCTAGACAGCATGGAGATAGCCACACCATCCATGGGTACCAGCTGGCCTGGGATGGCTTGTATCTATTGCAGGTGAGCCCTTACCATCCAAAAATTATCCCTGGTCCATGCTAACCCAAGAAGATACTTGCAGGATTTACTTGGGAATACTGCCCTGATGGATGCTGGTCCAAACCATGTCAAGGACCTTTACAACACTGTAAGAGTGTGTACAATTGAAGAACTGCCCAATCCCTGCTCTGGCACTGTTTTGTTTGCTACCTGTATGTACATTCAAATGCAGAGGTCTGGTGCTCCTGTGTATCTTACTGTTGACAAGTTTCTGAATTAGCCTTGACTACATCAAGTCACACCACTGTCTGTGTGGTGTGGAATATCATGAAGAATTGGTTTGATGCAGGGAGAGCTCATCTACATTCTGTTCTCTTCAAAGTAAGCATTTAAGAGCAATATTGTCCCTTGTTTTTTTTACTAATGTTAAATCGATAGTACTGTGTTATTAGGATTGTTCTGTGGATGGCAAACACAGTGTTTTAGTGCATATTAAATAACCATTTCTTTCTATTGTCTTTGCTGGTATTTCAACAATGCAGAGAGATTTCACCTAAGATCTGTGGCCATTGAGCTGTGGCCTGGTTACAAATGTCACAGAGTGCTCATAATCAGGGTTAAGAATCAGCAAACACTGGGCAAGACAGATAAGAGATGGAAAAATAAAAATACTTCCGTCATCTCATAGACTCAGGGACAAAGGCAAAGCAAATGGAGGGCTAAATGTCCTACAGGAAAGCTGTAGCCAAACCATGTACTAGTCTACTACTTTCAATACAGGTTTATCATCCTTGTCAGTGGGAGAATGAGGCACTGAGAACATCTCCAAGGTGTTTGCCTGCAGAAGCACAGGGAGAGGAGGACACAGCTCTTTGCTTTGTTGCCATCTTCATGCAGACTGTAAATTTAGATTCAATCTCACAGGAAAGAGCTAGCATTTGTTCCAAGTAGGACAACAGCCTCAGCAGCCACATTATCACAGTGGGAGAAAATTAGATTAAAGTGTGAACAACATGACATACTGCTCTTAAACAGTAAATACAAAATTCCTACCTCAGAGGTTTGGTATTTATGTGCATAACTGTATTAGAGCTGATGAAAGGTACAGTCACATCATGCTGTAGATCAACATAAGAACGTAAGTCTAAGCATACAGATTTTTGACAGGGCATTTATTGGGCACCAAGTCATACAACTTCATTCTCGTCCTCACACTTAGAATCTCCCGCCTCTTAACAAGACATGACAGATATAAAATAAAATCAAATCGATTGGGTGAAGAGCTCTAGGCAAACATATTAGATCTAAAATCAATTACATTCTGAAACAGGTTGCTTTGCTTCCTTTGGTAAATAGCATCCATTTGTGATTAGAAATTGTGCTAGTAAACACATAACAACAATTAAATGTACATAACATACAGACATAAAATTGTCCTTCTCTGAATCGAAACTCCTGTAGAGTAAATGAACTCCAAAGTACAGTGTTTTCAGTGTTCAAGCTCAGCTGGCACTGAGCTTGACTGACAATTAAATATGCTGGGATGAGAGGCATGTAGAGCATACCATAGGCCATGGAGCAGCCAGCCCCCGCCATAAATGGTAAGTGCAGCATAAAGTTTATTTCACCTTGGGATAGGTAACGATGCGTGGGAAAACATCAACTTCTCCCTTCTCCAGCAGTTGCTAGAAATTTCAAATTTCTTTCTATATATCATTAAAGAACTTCTGCAATGAAAATTTTATGTATGTCATTAGACAGCTGAGAATCACAAACCCTGTTGTAATTCTCTCTTAACTCATATCCAGATGTGCCATGTTTCTACACTGTCTGCCTCTCTACCATGGCCCTCTCTCAATATTCTGCTCCCAGTGTGCAAAAGGATCAGTCTAAAAATCACTTAAGCCAGTGCCTAGACCTCATGGACTGCCACTGAGCCTTTGCTTAGTATTTCTTCTGAATCAGTGCTGCTATTATGCAATGGAAAGAAGAATTAATGCTGTAATCTAATACCTGAGGTATTATAATAATGTTAATCAGGGAAGTACTTAAGCACTTGATTCACTAAATCCTAAATCAGGGTCCTAATCTTTGGTCCAAGTAATAAGAAGCATTTTTGCATCTGCCTATTTTGAGCAAAGAACTTTTACAAGACTAATCACATAATTACAGTTATGTTCCAGCTTAAGTGCTTTGCTTGATCAGAGCATTGGCTAGCAATCTTTTTTAAGTGTTCTGTGCTGGAAAGTAATTATTATCTCTAAAGCAACTGTTGCCACATCATCCATCACATTCTCATCTTCCAATTTCTTTCTTTTTTGAAAACACCTGGTTCGAGTGTTGATCACACTGACATTAGTGGCAGTTCTGTTGCTGATGGCATTGTGATCAGAAACTTCCTCCACAGATTTCCACTGGGATGGAGGGAAGAGGTTTGAATATTTAATAAAGAACATTAATGCTTGTTTTAACAACTGCAGTGGATGATACAGGCAACATTTCAAAGATGCACATCAACCTTCCTAGCTTCCTGCTGTGCTTAAGGAAACAGAATTTCCAAGCATTAAAGCATTTTCTGGTAGTTCCAATAGCCAATTTAGACATAGGCTGCTGTCACGCTATATGTATTTTTTCTTAAATAACCATGAGATGAGAGACAAGGTCATTTATGAAAAGTGGCTGTCACAGAAGAAAGCACGATTTTCATACATAGTTATTTTTAAAGGCATCAGGTTATTTCTTTGACCCATGTGGCCATATGATGAGGTGCTGTTGGCACCCCTTTGCCTTTATTTCTAGACATCAGCTGTCACCTGATGAGACGGCTCACAACTATGTCCCTCATGGCTCTGTAGCCCATGGCCTCAGACTTGTCCAGGAGAACATATTTAACCAAAATTTCTCCTGCCAACAGGCCAGCTGCCTGAAAGCCCATGCACTCCTTACCAGCTGCCTCTGGCTACTCTCTCCATTATCTCATGCATCACTTTCACACTGGCCACTGTTTAGGGTTGTTCCCTTCACATGCACCTCCTGAGTGTGGTCTTCCCAGGCTGTGCTTGTCCCTGTCATGTCACATCCCTGTCCTGGCACAGGATTCTCACACCTACCCCCTAGGATCACAAACAAGTACCTGCAGATTTTATAAAGGCTAAGTGATGCATGATCCTTTGCAGTAAGTTGTTTGTGAGCCACATAAATCTTCAACTACCTCTGAATAAAGTCCATGTATTTATTTTAAATGGTGAAAGGTAATCTGAAGTAGAATTTATCTTGCTCCAACATGAAGACAACGAGGCAATGACTAATGTCTTCAGTGGAGAAGTCACAACACTAAAATGTAAACACTTTATTTAACCAACACTTTTCATGTCTGTTGACTTTAATAGCTCTGTTGACCAAAAATAAATCAACAACAAGGACAGGTTATATCTTTAATATACTTGGTGAAATAAATAATTTGTGCTGCTTGGGTGTACTTTGGCCAAAATTTACAGTTATAAAATTCAAATCAATCCTGCCTCTAAGACCTAGAAGAAGAAAGCAATGAAACATCCTAAGTATTTAAAACCAAATACAATTTCAAATATACAATAAAAATAAATTGGTTATGCCATAATTGTCTGAATTACCTCAGAGTAAACTTCTACCCTGGCTTTAAACTTTTGCAGTCTCTGTGTATTCGATTTTGCGACTTGACTCATGCATACATCACCAAATACTATTATTTAAAATTCCTGATTAGCAGGAGCAGTAGCATTGGAAATTGATTGTATTTTTCTAGTAAAATATTGCAGAAAGGAATATTAAGTGGGCAGCTTTAATAAATAGTTACAGTGAATTTACAATGGAGGTTGTTTTTCCTCTCTGCATCTATTTGTAGCTAGTTAAAAAGGGAGGTTAAATTCTATTTTCACATTTCTTTATGTTCCTTTCAATACACACAGCTTCTCGTGGTACAAATTTAACTGACAAAGGAGGATTATGGATGGAAAATTAAAGTGTGTATCTAACAAGACACAGTGAAATGGACTCCAGCCTGTTGTGTTTTGTCCAGAGATAGACAGACATGGTACATGGACAAGTGAGAAGAACTGATGTGGCGAACAGCTTGAAGAAAACTAACTTACCTTCTTGTAGGCACACAGGTTTATCACTGGGTTTCCAGCTCAGGGAGCCATTAAAGTGTCTCACACAAAGTTTTTTGGAAGTACCATTGAGCCTATATCCTTCTTGGCAATGGAACCGGACCACCACACTTTCAAAGAAAACACCTGCATTGGGCATCTTGTAGCCATGTTCAGGAGCCCCAGGATCAGCACATGCTTGTAGGTCATCAAACCCTGTGTCAGACAAAGATACAATCCAGCTGTGCTCATTTACTTCTCATGCTTTTTCTATCTTTATCCATTATCTTCACAAGGACCTTGTACCTTCCATATTGACCACTAGCAACCCTGCTTGGATACCAGGTACTCCAGGGTTGGAGACGACCCACCCCCAGCTGAAATGCTCAGGTGACAGAAGTACTCCTGTCTTTTCATGCAGCAAGTAGCTGCATGAAGCAAAAGTCAACAACACTCCTTGGTAGCTGCCCTGGATAAAAATAAAGCACTTGACCCAGCCTACCAGTGGGGATTGCTCAGTAATGTGTCTGTAATTACTTCTGGGGACTATGGGAATTTGGAGGCTTCATGCAGTCACTGGTAAGAATAATAATGTGTCAGAACCAGAGAGGAAGAGGAAATAAGGAGGCATGAAACTTAACTGCCATCCAAAGACACAGTAATTGAAATAGGAGAATTGCTAAGTACAGTGAGATTTCAAGATGGGAGAGAGATCTGCCACAGGGGAAAGGGACACTGTGACGTTAGATGAATGTGACCCTCTTATCTCTTTGGCTTGGTGACCCTACCACACTTTCCACACACTGTCATGGGAGTGCTGTTTTACTCCATTAACACCAGAACGGAATTTGTAAAGTCCTTTACCTTTACAAAATTAACTGTAAAATAACAAACTAAACCCCAACAGTTGCAATCAATAAATGTGACTGTTTATCACTTTCTCAAACTCATTTCAATGCCATTTGCATAAGTGGAAGCTTTTTTTACTGCAAAGCAGCAAAGGTTTAGTGCAGCAGTGAACAAGGGCTGCATACAGAAAGAGCAAATAGCTTTGGAACAGGAACAGCAGGGGGGCAATTAATGCTGACAGGAGGGATGCCTGGAAAATGTGAAAATCATTGGATGGTAATTTTAATGTTTTGATTTTAAAAGAATTGTATCAGACATCCTCAGCTACTTCCTGCATAATAAGAATCAGATGCCTCCACAGTGCAGTCAGAGAGAAGGAAGATATTACAGTAAAGGACTTTTTGAAATAAATCTCCATTTCCCGAAGCTAAATCATTCCCTCTGCGAAGGGCTCATTGTGACGCTGTGGCAGCCAAATGGAGAGCACTAAAAGTGATGAAGGGCTCTTGCATTTGAGCACTGAATGTCTCTGCTCAGTCCCCTAGCTGACAGGTGCTAGTGAAGAAGCAGGAGACCTACATCAAGCCACTTGTGTCCTATGTCCCGTCACCTGTTCCTGTGAGCAGAGACAGGACACACTGTGGAGTCACCAGGGTGGATTGCACATTCCTGGATTTCTAGATCCTGTGCTGAACTCCCCAACTAGGCTACAATTCCCAGGAGGTGATGTGATGGACAGAACCCAGCCCAAATTCCATGACCAACAGCCACCCTGCACCCCTCTGCAGTGCTCCAACACCCATGGATCTCCCTCTCCACTTCCCCAGCATCCCCTCCCCTGGCTGAAACAGCACAAGAGCAGCAAAGCAGCTGCTCTTGAGCAGCTTCACTCCTCCTCCAGTGCAGTTCATTCTGGGAATTGAAGCATCAGTGCAGCGACCAAGTAAAACACATCCCTGAATTCCACCCACGCCTGCTCATCTGCCTCAGCTCAAGTCCTCCAGTGTAAATCACCCCAGACTCTGTCATTTGCCAATGGGATGAACAAGGAGAAGCACAGTCATTATGATCATGGAATTACACGCTGTAGGCAATACTTATTAACAGAGAAAGGCTGTCCATTTTTACTGGAGATTAAAAAGAAGCTTCTTATGCTCCAGACAGCAAGCTCACGTCCTTTAATAATGTCAGTGAAGATCTTAATTATTTCTCATTAAACCAAGGGATAACATGACATTTAGATCAATTTTGTTACTTCAGTAATCTCGGAATTTGCAGTCAGGTGAGGAATACTGTAACTCACCTTGAGATATATGTCCTTTCTCACTAGCTGCATCAGGGAAAAGTACACTGCTGCCTACTACTTTGCCTCTGCAACAACACAGGAAAAGGAAAGGTGCTGAGGTCACACACAATTTGCCTGGTAAAAAAAATGAGCCAAGCTCATTTCTCAGTTTTCATACAGTCAAATATGCAAAGTTAGAGACTTTTATGCTTGTCAGCACAAAACCAAACATGGAAGGCAAGAATGTTTTCTTCCCTAGAGCAGGCTAATTCTGTGACCCTACTGCCACTTTTCTGGTGACCCTTCACAAGCAAAGATTTCCATTCTTCCTTGAAATCCTTTTGCAGTGTGTGGGTCTCTCAGGTTCTTTTTGTTGAGTGCGGTTAGCAAGCAGACAAATCTATCCCCAAGGGGAATTCCCAAGTAGAAACTGGAACACGAATGGGAAAATTGAATTATGCACCTGTGACTGTGGTCACAAGGGTTTTCAGGATGAAGAAGAGACGAGAATGTTGACTCTATGATCAGAAGGCTTGATTTAATATTTTATGATATATGTTACATTAAGACTATACTAAAAAGCAATAGAAAGGAAAAGTTTCTTCAGCAGCTAGCTAAGCTAAGAATAGAAAAGAATGAATAACAAAGATCTGTGTCTCAGACAGAGCAAGAGCCAGCTCTGCCATGAGTGGTCAAGAAATCCAAACACCCACAGGAGACCAATCACCTGTTGCATTCCACAGCAGCAGATAACCATTGTTTACTTTGGTTGCTGAACTGCAGCTTGTCACAAGGAAAAATCCTAAGAAAGGATTTTTCATGAAAGATGTCTGCGACAATGCACCCTCTGGTTTCTACAGAGCCAGTAGCCAGCTGTTACTCAGTTACTGCGTAAGAGATGACACACGGACTCAGCAGAGGATCGCCACTTCCTGGCTTGTTCCTGAAACAAGGAAGAAGGAAAAAGTCTCAGGGAAGAGCCAATTAGGCAGATGGCACACACAATACAGTAGCATCTCATGGTAAAGCCATGAAGGCAAAGCAAATAAATCCCTAAGCCCATCTTAGCTCCATAGATAGGAACAGTAGATGTGGCTCAAATCAAAGTCCTGCTGGAAACAGTGGAAGGCACCTGGATGTCAAGCTTCAATATGAAAGTGTAGATGATCCAGGCACAAAGCAGAGAAGGTAGGGCTGTGCTGGGGCTGGGAAGAAGGAGGTATGAGGAAGGTATGGGAAGGCTGCCCCTGTGCTGAGGATCTCCCAGCACACAACAGGCACTGCAGGTGTTCCAAAGGGGCAATTGCCACCATCCAGAGAATCCAGGAACTGCTCTGATTTTCACCAGGCCTGCTCCTCTCTTGCACAAGAGCTGTGGTGAAGTTTCAACAGCTTACTTAGCAGACAACTAAGTCCATCAGTCTTTTCCAATTTAAGTATAAACTTTCTGGTACAGTATTCAAGAACAATAATGCTCAAACATCCCTGAGAATTGCCATCTTCCATTTCTTCCTAATAATAGCAGAATTAGACCCTTTACATAATAATTCTATCCATACAATCTCATCTAGTTAAGCTCCACCCTATCAAAAAATTTTAAATATATGTCTTCAATGAGATACAGATACAGCTTGGTAATTTTTTTTCCTCACAATCTTTTCTTTCTTTTCTTTTTCCAAACTATGCATTTAAGAGCAGCTACTCCCAAGTTGTGACACAGTAACTTTCTAATGGTAGGAGTAATCGTACATTATAGATGAGATGCTATAGCCATCTTATGCTCTAATCCCTTTAGAACCTGATGAAAAAAGCCAAAAATCTTCTCAGCCAGAGCCATCATATAGGTCTTTGGAAGAGAAAGCCAATCTTTCGGCTATAATAAAAAGCTGCTATCCATCAGGTAAAAGATATATCAGATAAGATAGAAAGTAACTCAGAACTACAATGGATTCTTTCTTGACAAACCCTTCAATGAGTCTTTGGGGAAAAGAAGATTACTGGGCTTTTTCTCATGGTTAAAAGGAGGGAAGGGGAAATCATCATCACTACCTACTAGTAAAAATTATACAACACACTTCTTAAATAAAGAAGTAAACTTTCATGTTGCCTATATAGTAAAAATTTAGTAAGGCCAGCAGCCATCATAATCAATACTACATCATTAGCAGCAACTTTATGGAATGCTATTGCATGGCTTTAAATCCCTAAAGTAAACACTACACAATTACTGCTGGAACTGACTATTTCAGTAATCAAAATAGGTTAATATTTGGTCCAAGTCGCAGACTTTCTGTATCGCAGTACCTTTAAGGGACATTGTGTAAAATATCATGGACAATAATGTCTTCTTGGCAAGATTAATGAGCACATAAGGTCATCATCATCAACAAAGCATGCAGTTGATACAGAATATATTTTGGGTTTGGTATTTACCAATTTACCACATTTCTACTCTTGGACCAACCAGAAAATAGCAATGCTCTTGATTTGGATAACCCTCAATCAGATTATATGGTGCTTACTTTACCTAAATTTCTTGGTATTGTCAGTCAGGTAAAATAATGTAAAATTAATGAGAAGACTGAAAAATAGCAACGTCCTCCTTGGGGTATAAAATGAACCATTGTAAATAACTTGATCAAATTGCTCCTAGAATTCTGCATTGTACATTCTCAAACTTAAAATTATTCATCTCATCCCCAATGAAAAGCCTGAAAAGTTGGAATCCAGGGGAACATTACATATGTGTGATGACAAGAAATCGTGACAGCCACAACTGAGCTTCAGACATGCTTAAAAAAAGGCAGGAGGAAGAGCCCCTCAGTTCAACCCATAAATCTATTTTTCTCTGTTTCTTTTTCTCAGTTTCATGTTTTGTTTTCCTTGTTTCACCTCTTCTCTCACCTCTGTATCTTACAGCTCCTTGTAAATTCATGGTGCTGGCAAGGTGATTTCTAATCTAGATTTGATGGACTTCTTTGCCTCTAAAGCTGCTATAAAACATTTCACTTACACACTGATGATCCATGTGAGCTCAGAACTGGCTTCACTCATTCTTAAACAGAGGCATCACTCTCATTCCATTTTGTTATATACACCCAGTGAATGAAAAGTGATGTATAATGTGCAATAATATTCAAGATAGAGAGTATTTTCAGTGTTTGTCTTCAGCAGGATGGAGAATGGGCTTCTTGTACATCAACACCTGCATTTTGGTTCACTAAATCTGTCTCAACTAGAAGCAAGGGGAAGCAGAGGCTTCACAGACTCTGGCAGGACCAGACTGCCTGCACACACATTTTAGAAGGAGTCTGTAAACACTGCAGGAGCAGGTTATCTTAGGCCAGCTCTCAATAAAAAGCCATTCTGGGACTAAAACAGAAGAGCCACAAGTGCAAACATGATAAGGGCTTGCTTGTCTTGTACAAAGGAAAAGTTGTTTTCATCCCTTCAGGAGTTTCTGCCCTGTTTCTGTGAAAGCCATGCAGTCACAGCATTGTGTGCCTCTGGCTGTTTATGCTTCCTTGCTGCTGCTGATGTTAATTGAACTATCCATGTACCCTAGGAACAAGAAAAGGAAGGATGTGCTTCAATTAGCATCTAGACTTGGAAGTGAAATTTAATTATAAAGCTATGATTTCATTAGTGAAATGCCTGCTAAAATTTAAACTCTCCTTAATCCCTGAAAGGTCAGTAATGCTTAAGCTTCCCTGAGACTTCAGCAGCTTTGCAAAGCCCTGCCCTGTTCAGGATGTGAATCACAGCCTCCCTTGCTACCCTTGCAGAACACGCTCCCAGCTCCCAGCATGGCTCCATATCCCTCCTCACTGGGCTAAGCCTTACCCAGGGCAGAATAACAAGCCACTGGAAGAGACAGAGAAGCTCAAATTACTTTGTAGGAGAAACAGAACAGCAAAAAAGACCTCCAAGTGCAGGTATTTTGCTTAAGTCACAAGCTGATCTATCAAATCAAAAACACCATTAAGCTACTTACAACACAACATCCTTCTTATAACACACGAGCTTCATAGCAGAAAAAAAGAAAATCAGTGTGTAATGCAGCTCCTGAGCACCAAATTGACCCATCTGCAGTAATAAATGAACATGCAAGTCCTGCATGAAGGGCAGCAGACTCCAAGAGAGGCAATTGGTCATTCAAAAGGCTGAAAGGTTCACTCATTTGCAGTTCTTCATTTTTCTAATCTTTCATCTTCTCCCACAACCCCGGCCTCCCACCTGTGTTCTCCATCCTCCTTCACCACAACCCACTGTCAGCCAACACCCGACCTGCCCTTGCACTCTCCTAGAAGATCACTGTGATCCCAAATCTTGCCCACCACTATGCCCACCACCTCTCTCTCTCTCCTCTTCTCAACGGGGCCTTGGAAAGGAACAGACAAAGATGCTCGTAAGGGCAATGATCAGTTCAACCTTAAAATCCCTACTCAAGTATGACAAGTCCCTGGGCATTTTTGTGCTAAAACAAACTGATATCTCCCTAGAAAGCCCAAGAATTGTTGCTCCCTCCAGAGAGGGTACAGGGGATGGAATGTGAGGAGCCACAAGCAGGACAAAATGGATCTTCTAGGAGCCACCCAGGAACTGCTTCTGCCTGGGAATATCACCAGGGAGAAAGAAGCACAAGCTGCAATGTCAGCAGGGCAGGTTCATAGGCCCTGCATAGATGACTGCAGATGTAATAACAGCATCTTTCTTTCAGGGATCATGCCACCAATTAGTTACTCCAATTACCATTCAACACTCACAGCTGACAGCACATCCCAGCTGGTGCCTGACCGTGTCAGGCAGCAGGGAACAAGCTGAATTTCCTACCCATAGAAACCCTCACCAGTTTGAATTTTGGATGTGAACCTCGATGCAGGATTCTTTTATTGCCTGGACATTAGGCTAATACACACAGAAAAACCATTTAAAATTGCTGGAAAAAGAAGGTGGTTCAGAATACAATCAGCAAAGCACTTCAGTAAACCCACAGCAAACTAAAAAAAAAGCATTTGTTTCTTTTGGAGAAAGAGTTTCTTCTAATTTATATGTTAAACAGCACAGGCTTATCCCTTTAATCACAACTTCTCACACTTAATATAGTTGTGCTATCTTTGTAAATAAGCCATTTCATTTATAATGCAAGAAGCACTTGTTGGATTACAAAAGCCTGGGAGTAACAAGTCTGACTGCATAATTTATGAACCCTTATGAAATGTCATACGCTGCTCTGTGATCCTCTGAACTTGCCATCACTTAAATGAAAAACAAGAGGCAGAAAGCAAATGTACTGCTGGTTCTGCTGACAGAGCTCACATCTTCTGTGTTTTTGTTACAGAAAGTTACCATGGCTATTGTGGGATATGATTCAGGGTGAATAAAAACCCATTTACCACACAATAAATCCCACAACCTTCTCCCAGCTACTAAACTCTTAAACTGGATATTTATTTTTCCAACAAAGCCATTGAAAATTATTAAACTGGTACTCTGAGGCCTAGATTGGGGTGAGCTCAAATCAAGTATTAGGCAGAAATAATTAAAAACCTGAAGGCAAAGTTTGGTCAGCTTTCTGCAAATATAGAGTGAATATTTTCTGAATCTCCATTTATCCAGTTAATTCAGTTTAATGACTAGTTTTATTCAAGCTGCAAACTCCACAAGAAATGAAAAAAGGTATAAAACCAGAGAAGTTTTTTCCTATTCTGTAAAAAAGAAGCATGTGAGAATAAATGACATCTTCAATTTCCAATAATATTTCATGTTTCTAAGTTAATTTCAAATAAAAAATGTGCTTAAATAAGCTTATCTGTGTGCATATTTATTATCCTTAAGGTAATTTAAACTACTTTAAAGTGGTTCTTCTTGGAAATGGTAGTTCCACATTTCTTATCAGAACCTTGAATATCTATGAATTCTAATTTCTATCTATTTTATTTATTCTAGTTTCTATTTCATTTACTTATTCTAATTTCTATCTATAAAAAATTGTAAACATGGTTTGAAAAGGATGACTAATTTTTTAAACAATTCAGTTTTAAGAAACAATCAAACACCACCTTTTACCATAAGAAAAAACAAGAATGCAGTAAAGGCTCTCTATATGCTTCAGTAAATGGGCAAATACCTAACACATCCTCCTCTTCATTTTGCTGATAAGGCACTGTAATAAAGATGATATTTGCCAATGTGTGCTTTTGGATGGTGACCCATAAGCATCATCATAAGGAATTAAATATGTACAAATCCAGACTATAAAATATTAATACATCACTTATGCCAAGATTTTCTTTTTACTGATTTAAATGAAAAAGTGAGCTCATTACTTGGATTTAAACCAACCAACCCCATTTCTGTTTTCATCCTCAGATGTAACATTTTATATATTAGATGTCGTAGGATTTCATTAGAGTTGCAATACTGTTAATGTGGAAATCCAGCCTTAGGTCACTAAACTGGATCAATAACAGCATAGAAAGCTACTAATAAAAATGTGACAAATAAAACAATAGACCCATAATTTCAAGCATGTTATGGGCCTGCTGTGTTTTTCAAAAAGCAGTATCTAAGTATTGTTGTTTATCTGTCCTATATACTTAGCACTCTGGAAAAAATTAATTACCATGAGTTAGTTTAAACAGTCAGTCTAGACAGGCAACGCTTAGGAAATATACAAAAAAAAACCCATAAAAAATGAATCATGAGCTAGTAACTATAGTAATACTTCTTCTAGACCAATAGCATATAATATTATTCATCACAGCAAATCCAAAGTGATGAAATGTCACACTGTTCTGCAGAGATCCTTGTTTCTGTAAGATGCAGGAATCAAATACTCAAGGGTATGAGTTGGGGTGTTGATATTTATGCTTTCAACAGCTACAGGCTTCCCTAGATAACACTATATTTTTACTGTATACCACAGTATGGTAATCCAACAATTTTTTTGCTTTTCAGCTGTGCTGTATAAATCAATTTTATACTTTCCCAAGACCAGGCCGAGATGGATATGGGGACAATCAGGATTAATGTGTGAATATTGTAATATTAAACTTTTAAATGAAGTGCACACTAGAGAAGACTGAGAGACAGGGGATTTAGAAAACTGGTACATACTAAAACAGGAGAGCTGACAGACACTGTTTCCAGCTTTTGCACTGATTCCTTATCACTATCCTCTTATGCTTCTGGGTACTCTGACAGCTCTTATGCCCTACAGTAATTTTTCTCTATATGTACCTACCCATGAAACCATGGCCTTTGCTCTTAAATGGGGACCTCATCACAGCCATCCATTTTTTATTAATCTTTTCCTCTGCATATGTTTTACTTGCTGATACTTATTCACTTAGCCTTGCACAGTTGGGATATTATTTACCTACAGGTCTAGGAGATGTAAAAGAAGACGAGGTGGCTTAGTGGGTTCACCAGGTATTTTCCACATGAGAACTTGCATTGCACTCCAACAATTGCTTCAGATCACCCTGCAAAGCATTTCTATTTTATTCTAAGTAAAGCTTTTAGAAAGTAAGTAGATAATATCCATTGCAAAAAAAAAAATAATACCCTTATTGATTTTGGTCCTAATCTGAACCTAAGGAGAACTGATTTTCTTCTATATTGAAAAGTTCCTGTATGTCTTCTGTGCTCTGCTAGTACTGTTAGCATAAACCACAGGTTTTACTCCATTTCTCTTCATGAGAATGCATTTTCTGAAGAAAAATGGAACATAATCATCTTGCTCTTTTCCAAGTATGTGATAAATCCCAAAATTGTACAGAAGGGTAGCAGGAGTCTGGTTGGGCACTAGCAATGAAGTATTGTCATCACATCCAAACACTTTTAACTTAAAATACTCATTTATAAGTGCTCTGTCCTTGAGTTGTTCTGTCCACCCTGAGAAGACTGGAAAAATCAGTGGGAGGTTAAGATAATGCAGATGCATTTTTCTTCTCTTTTTTTTTGATTCATAATGGTGTTATACTTAACCCTCATGTGCCCATTTTCCTCATGAAGTCCTTCCAAGGAACTCCCAGCTGATAGAAGGTAATGGGAGGCTGCTCACAGAATCAGAACAAGCAACTCAGAGCAAAGTCACAGAAGAGCCAGTGAACCAGATGGAAACATTTATAATTAAAATGCTGTGCAGCTCCACAGGCACCATGTTAAACCCCCTAAAAAATTCCAGAAAAATGTCAATGACAAATTCCACTGGCACACTCAATTTTTGTGTCACCACCAAAAAATCACTGGTGTACAAAGTCTCCTCTGGTCCATCACTTCCCCTTTCAATACAATCTTTTTACCCTCTAGTGAGTTTTCTATCAATTCCCCAATTCTTCTGTGAACCCAAATCTTCACAAATACTTTCCCTAGTAGCAGTTTACAAAAGCCAAGGTGGACAATATCTGCTAAATTTTTCATCCTTGGGAAACCAGCTGTTTTCTCAGGAGAGTAACAGATTATTCTGACACAAGCTTTCTTTTAATACAGCTATGCTTTATTTTATATCATACCTCCAATATTTTTAACCTCACTGCCTTAAAACAACTCTAAAATCACAAATTTCTGAAGTGAGAGAACCAAGTCCCTGATTGCCAGATCCTGTGGTTTTCTTTCTTTTTTTTTCCTTTAATCTGTGAATATGACAGATAGTGTCTTAGGGAGATACTGGAAGTTGCTTCATTTCAGTTCTCTGGCAGTGAACTTAGGCAGAAGAGGAGGAAGCTGAGGACAGAAGTGAAACCAAAGGAACTGGATCAGGAACAGCAGGAGATACTTGGCAAAGGAGATACTTACAAAACTGGGATGTAGGGACACACAAAAATATGTTAGCCTGGAAGGTGACTGACAGCTTTTGGACAGTTTGGATGGTAATACTACTAGCAGGTCAGACAGAAGGAGATGGGAACACAAGAAGCAGCCCAATAGGGTTCCTAGAAAGTTAAAACATGGAACTGGAGAGGGACAAGAGGGAAGAGAGGGAAAGAGCCTCAGTTACAGGCAACAGAGATGGGCAGTGCCTCACAGGACAACTTTGGAGGCTGGTGACACATTGTGAGAGCCTCCTCAAAGGTTAATGGCCTACCCTTTTGTATCAGAAAAACCTGATTTTTTTTTATTTTATTTTCTGATGACACCTCCAAAACATACAGACTCTGTAAGGTACTCAGCCTTGACAACATTTGACACTGTTGAGACAGGGGCAGAAATACTCCAGTCTTCAGGTGGATCAGAAGGCAAAAGAATAATATTTTTTTTTATTTAGCAAGAAGTTGCAAACTTTATAGTCTCACTCGCTAAGTGGGACCTGATTGGTCTCAAAGTAGAAACATCTCACATTATTGGTGACTATGAATAGCACACTGTGGAGAACCAAAACTTTAAACAATGGTTACAGAAAGAGAGATGATAATTGTTTGAATTCTTTCATCTAAGATTCCCAGGCTCAGCCTGGGATAAATTGTCTCTGTTCTTTCTTCAACTGAACTGAGAATATCCACAAACACTGAAGTCGAGATGGTCAGATCAAGTCTTGTACAATTTATGTAATGTATACACATCATTATTAGTCAGCTAAAAGATTGAGAGTTAGGGTATTCTTGTGTATGGGTAATAGGTATTGCTAAACTACCTGATGCTTAAAATATTTTCATAAAAGCCAATCTGAAAATCACATATGCTAGTTAAATGTAAAGATTATGGTCTTTTGTTCTTCAGAAAGCATTTATGTCCCTACTTTTCATGAAAATAGGTTCTCATCATTTTGAAGAAACAGAGGAAGAATAAGCTGTTATGAAATTGTTATAGTACTGTAAGTTGATTAACTGGGAACTAGGAAAAAATCTAGAGCTAGTGAAGGGATAGTTCTTTGTTCTTATTCAAGGGACAGGAGTTTTAACCATATACACAAGAAATTTATTTGAGACTTATTTTTCTTAATAGATATTCATTCGAGGATTTCTGCAGCCTCTCTTTTCCCAGACTGTTAGATAGTTCTTTTCAGAACAACAGCTGCAGCAAACCTAGTTAAAATAAAGAGCAGGCAGCACACAGATCCATACATATGCTTTGATGCTTTGTGAGAAACAGGCAGCATATCCAGATTTATATGTGTGCCAGTCTCCTAGGACATCATAATTGTGTTTGTTCTTTTAATAACTTTAGGCTCCAGTGATCAGAATAAAAATTCTATGCTGAAGCTAATGCTTCATCCTTAGTTCACCTCACTACCCTAAATTATATAGTAAGCAGACTTAAATAAATGCTGGAGTCTGGCTCCTTCCTTACAGCAGACTCCAGCCACACATAATATGTTGCCTGATTTAATTCAGGGTCTCTCTCTTCAAATCTTACTTTGTTTTTACAAAACATTTGGCTCAGCCATTTCTTTCCGTGCACAGCTTTTCTGAGCCCGCCTTCCAGCATGCGGGGAATTGCAGTCTCCCTGACAGGAGCAGCACATCAAGCTTCCTGACTTGCAAGAGCAGTTGGCTTATTTAGACAATCTTATTCTTCCTAATTATTATATCTACACTTTACATTTACAACCTCTTCCTATAAACGTACCCCAAATAACTGAGTTAATTGAGCAGCTTATTAAGCAGGCATGGCCTTCCAGCAGCTATTGTGACTACAGCATGCCAGTCGTAATCTAATGATTACATATGATTTTTTAATTTCTAGAACCAGACTGTAATGAAAACAGACTTACAGATTACCAGTATCTATGAGGGGCATTGAGACAAACAGAGGTCATAAACAGCACAGGCTAATGGGACAGTGGTGGGCAGAAAGCCAAACCCCACTCAGTCAGTGCTTAGTCAGTGTGTCATACAACATAATGGCTAAAAGTAAGCTGAATATGCTGAAATATACTTCCACTTTCAGTTTCTGACCACCTTGAAAGATTTTTATTTTACATGATCTGACATTATCTTGAATCTTGTTTGAGACCAGAGATAACTGCTTTAGGTAGGTCAGAAATTATAGAATCATAAAATGGTTTGGGTTGGAAGGAATTTTAAAAACAATTTAGTTCTAGCCTCTGTACTATGGGCAGGGACACCCTTCCACTAGAGCAGGTTGTTTAGAGCCCCCTCCAACCAGGCTTTCAATACTTCCAGAGATGGGGCACCCACAGCATCTTTGGGAAACCTGTGCCAGTGCCTCACCACCCAGTTCTTACAAAATTCTTGGAGGCCTTGCTGGATTAGGCAAGGCTACTTGTCTCTGCTACACATGAAATACATAGCTATTTTTTTGCCTTCAAAAACTCAAAACCAGTTTCACAATAAAATTCTGAGCTTGGTTGTTGATAATGCTGGTGGAAAAAGAATATTGATATGGTCCTTGCACCAATTCCCTGACCACCACCTTATGATGATCCTTTTCTCTTTATCACTACCCATCTTACTGTCCTCCTAAGGAGAATAATGCCCCTTTGTTTCTCTATGTCCTCTATCCTTACTCAGCTTTCTTCTGTGGCTCTGCTGGTTGCAACCTTCCAAACACCTCTATTCAAATATTTTCCTTTCTTCCTTTCCATTCTGATTGATGGGAGTCACCCAACATGATTGGATCCAGTGCCAAAACTGCCTTTCTAAAACTGTCTTAAATCCCATGTCTCTGATATTCTCAGTAAGGTCTCTGCCATTATTCCCAGTAATAATGGTATTGGCTGTATTAAAATCAGCTGTATTAAAAGAAAGGTTGTGCCCTCCCTGAGGGCACTGACTGGCCCCACCTGGAAGCTCTACTCACATCCTCTGCCCATGGCCAGGAGTTCCAGGTAGCTCAGCTTTGGGCTCCCAGACCATGTCTGGGCTATGCTGCAGCTCTGCCTGTCTCCAGTCCCATCTTCTGGGTGAACCTTGAACCAATGCTGGACCCATCAGCATATTCCGCTGCTCTTACTGGGTTCATCTCCTGTCTGCTTCTGGGGCTGTTCCTGGACCCCATCACCACCCCCCAGCTCTGCTGAAGCCCTGTGGGACTGTGCCCTGGTCAGTGAGAACATAGCCCCAGTTCCCTTCACTGTTTTCCTTTCTTTTCCTTCTAAAAATCAAGCCCCTCAGCCTGTCCTCCCTCAACATATGTCCCTATTCTCCATTTTTTCTGTGTCCTAATTTTCTTCCACATTCTACCCAGGATATAGTTTTGGTTGCTTTTTTTTTTTTCTCAAGCTTGAATTTATCTTTTTATGACACCTTCGTATTTCCCCATTTTTCCCCTTTCAAGTCCAGTTGTCTTTTAAATCCCACCTCAAAAGTCCATTTAATTCATTTATTCTTGCCAGACCAAGCTGCTTTCCCCTTTGAGGATTGTTCTCCATGAGGTCTTTTGAGTTTTGGCAATAAAATCCACAGACAAGAAAGCATGTTTCCACACTTGGTGGTCTCAGACATAGTCTGCCCTAACCTTGGACTGAAAATGTTGATCTTTTAACTATTTGCTTCTGGAAAAACCACCTTTCTCACATGTCATTAATTTTCTGTGAATATGTTGCTGTACCTATAAACAGAGAGCCTTCCAGTGATCTGACCGGGCTTATTGTTAAGAAATACTCGTTCCTGGGATGAAACAAAGTCTCTCTGCTCCTGATTTCTGACTCAAGCCACTTGGTAACCCACATGCTGCTCACCAAAGACATATCAATCATCATACATCAGGCAGGAGTGACCTCCACAGGTACTTGCAAGTTCCTTCACTGAGATATCATGTATGGCTTCACCTAAAGTTCTCTCCCACTCACAAAGCAGCCCTGTCCTCCAAGCATTTACACCTTCTGCTCTCATAAAATGCAGCATCTTGTGCCTGATCAGCAACCTGCTGAAACTAGGCATGGATATGGGAATGATAACTCTGTATTGTTTTAATTTTTCACTATCTTAATGGAGAACCTGTATATATATGTCATTGTGCGTTTTAAAACTCAGTGTATTTCTATGACATAGTCACAATTTTACACAGTACACCACATACATATGTCTAACTGGAAACTGAGTGAAGACTGAGGTAAAATAACAGTATCCCATGGAAAAATTGAGGAAACTGCTACTTCTCAAAGTTTCTGTACACAATTCTGGCTGAAACATCTCATCTTTCTCTCAGGAGGCAAGGGATGCCCTCTCAGTGTTATCAGCTGTTCTACATGGTATGGAAAAAATACAAGAACAGATACTCCAAATTGGGATGAGTTCAGCTTTTTTTTTTTTGCAATTCATTTAATCAGTAATCACGTAAACTTGTGGTGCCAAAAATCCACATGGTTACACTTACTTTTGAAACCCAGTGTACCCAAATGAAGGAGGAAATTGCTTTTGTGTGATTTATAATGGCAATGAAGAGTTATATTATTTTTGGTAATGACATTGTGTGATGCATTTTCTCTTTGGGGAGAAAGGTTCTGAAGTGTTTTTAAGCTGTCTCATCTACCATTACAAACTCCAGCAAAACTGTGAAATCCTCACAGGAATCACAACTGCATAAAAATCCAGTTATAACTCACAAACTCCTCTGTACTTTAGTTGTGGTTTTTTGTTGTAGATTCTTTTATGGAAAATTTGACAGTTTTATAACCCATTGGGCCCTTTAAAGGGTTTTGGTTGTGCATTATGGCTGCTATGTTTGTGGGTGGCTTTTAGAGCAAAAGGGGAGAGGCAGAACACCACGAAGAGGGAGTGCAGCTTGCTCATGACCTAGAGAAAATTAATGAACTGGACAGCACAAACTCCCAGTGTACAAATGCGAAGGGCACTACTTAAAATCAGCTGGGAGGGTCAGTGCCACTTCTAGGGCTGGCAGAGGCTGCCTAGAGCTGGTGTCTGTTCCATCCCCTTTACACAGGTAGCATGTGGAACTGAGCTGCAGCAACAGCCACTGCACTCTCTTTGCCCATAAGACAAAATGCTTCGGCTTCAACTTCCTGCAGCCGCACTATTTACCAGATGGATTCCTAATAAACAGCACAACCCAACTGCTGAATTATTTTACATATGCTTGAAAGGCCTGGGAGGAAAATAAACATAAAACAAATTACTAATGGGAATTGAGTGATGCATTTTTGAGAGCAACAGATCCCATCATTATTTCAAAAAAACCTCTATGCATTACAATTCTATTAAAAATAAGTAAAAAATCCAAGTAGTTTCCCACTCTGAGATAATGGGTCTAATTTCCGCACAGTAGAAATATGAATCCCATTCCCACCTGAGCACCCATTCATTAGCAATGGTGTATGAATGTGTTAAAGCTCATATGGTGCTGCAAATATTCTTCAGCTTTGCCTGCAAGAAATTCCCTTTTCGCTTTTCACTATGAATCTACATTGCTGCTTCTGTACAACAACTATTATTATTATTATTATTACTACTACTACTTTTTCTTTTGGTTTGGGCTTTCAATATTAGGAAGTGCTCTGCTTTTTTCAGCTTTTTTTTTTTAAAAACAAAATCCAAATGAAATTAATGCAGCCATGAGAGGGAGCCTCTGATGTCTTTGTAGAGAAGGAAAAGCTATTGACAGTGACAGAGAAATTAATGAAAATAATTATAGCTGAGAAATTGAATTCCAAGAAGCAGTGACTTTGCCTTAAGACCAAATTCTATTTCAGTGTAAGGTTCTGTGAAAAGATATAATTTATGGCGTAACTGCCTCCTTTCAATATGCAAAGTATTGAGAGGAAGGACAAAAATCTGACTGGGATGAGAACAACCTTGATTAACAATTGCTTAAGGTAAAAATGCAGCAGCTCTTCAGCCACGGTGAGTGGCAGAAGCAATTCAGGCTACTCAAGAGAGCCAGCCCTTTGCAAGCAGATATTAATATATAAATACAGAAGGGCAGTAGAATAGTACTAAATTTTCATTATCTAGACACAAACTTTTAAAATGGATTTTGCAAAAGCAACATGCAGCTTCTTTCCTCTGTGTGAAGTCTGTGTGAATATGGGTTTTATATATGTCACAGTTGCCTTGGCGAGAAGGGGGATGAAACCAGAGCTCTCCAGAAAAGACAGCAGAGCTTTCTCAGACCTCTCAACATCTTGCATAACCCTATCATATTCCCTAGACAGCTGACCTTCAAAATGTCATAAAAATAGCTAATATTAAAAGTACACTTCTACAGAGTAGCATCTGGGCTTTATATCCTATTCTTGCCATGGCTCTTCAGAAGAAATCTGCCTTAAAGCATATTTTGCTTAAAGGATAAAAAAAAGGATTCAGTATGTTTGTAACCAGTATCTTCAACAGTACATTTAGTGAAATATTAATCACTTTTTCTAGTCCCTGAACTACTTATGAATTGCTTATGTCATTTTTTAGAAGATACCACATAAAGATTTTTTATGTTGGTATTTCTTAACTATCATCCTTCTAACCAAGAAATTTTGCCAGAGGGGCTTTACTTCACAGTTAGAGAAACTCACATTTTAGTTTACTTGGTCTGGAACAGTGACACTTCCCTTTCTCTTCCTACTAATGGAGGGAAATACCAGACTGATTTCTCTGAGGTATGGTACTTACCATACCCCCTCAAAATGCTTCTTGTGCATGCTAGGGGACTCAGTACTGGCCTTTTCTTTCCCATAACTGACACAAATATGCTACTGGAACCCACACCAGTAGCACTCATCAGTTGAAGCTTTCATTCTCATATCCAAAATAACTCTGCACAGGCAAGCCAAGGAGGAACACATTGGGCACAATTAGGTATTTAAAAAATCTAATATTTCCTGGAATCTGAAGCTATTAATCCAGAGATAAAACAAGAATGGAAAATTTCATTTAAATGCTTGTAACAAAGTTACAAGGCACTAAAACCAAGGATTCCAACTGAAGCAGCTTTAGCTACAAGCCTCCCTGCCAACTCTACCTTCCCCAACAGAGCACAACCCCTCCCTCTCGACTACACATCTGTTCATCACACCTAATATAATCTCAGTTATATAAGCAGCTCCAGCACATGACACTTGATATAAATGTTGATGTCATGGTGATTTTTAAAAACAACATTTCTATTAACATTCTGTCTTCAGCCTTCCCAGCTGGCCGTCTGCAGACCATTGTCCAAGATGTTCAGTTCTTCCCTGCAGAGCTTTCTCATGTATCTAATAATAATTCATAACATTTCTATTGCACCTTTTACTTTAATTCCCACTGACACATTCAGCTGTGACTTTCAGAGCAGCAGTAATACTGTTGTACCTGTGATTGCCTCCAGGATACATCAAGGCAACATTTGTCAGGAAAAGAAATATATTTTACTAGATCAATTATATCAACTAAGATAATTATAAAAAACAGACGATCTCGCAGTCACACAAGGCCTTCCTCACAAAGTTTGCTGTATTGTCTCACCTGCAGTTATGAACTAGAAAATGCCTGCTTAATGGTGTGCTGGCCAGAAGATTGAATTGATTTGGAATATAACCTAACCTTGTTACAGGAGTTATAAATTTGCAAAGATTTTATAGTTTGAACCAGGACCAAATATAATCAAACTAGAAACATATTTTTAAAAGCACTTTTCCTCTCCTTCTCATCATTACACTCTTCACTGACCTCTTTCACCTTTTCATATACATGTGGATCAGTGAGTAACTATTTACATTTTATGCTGAAAATTAAGAGGCCAAGAAATGTTGTTCTATTATTTCTCTAGAGTCCCATATTGTTGTTATTAGATTTCTAAAGTCTATACCTCTTGGGTGTATTCTCATGGCTGCAGATCTTCACAGCATGGACTCTTTCTTCTGCAGGCTGTTCTCTCTCAGGTCAGGGATCCTCCAAGGCTCTCCCTGACTGGCTATCCCACCCCCTTTTATCCCGGTCATCTTCATCGGTTACAGCTGCAGCCCAATTAAGGACATCACAGCTGCAGCCCATCGAGGGCAACCGGGACCTCTGGGGCAAAGCTTCTGTACAGATATTCAAATACAATACATATCCTCTACTATAAAGAAATGCATGCTAGAACAAAGAAGAGAATGTAAATCAATCTAATGCTAAAGCAATCAAGGAGAAAGTGAGGTAAAATCACTTGGCAGATCTGTTCCTAGCATTTTCCCTCCCCAGTTTCAGGAATGAGTACAACAAGCAATCGCATGCCACCACAAATTAGCCTACTACTAATAGCATACACACAAGGCCAAAAAACAGTGAGCAAATATCAGTGAATATAATCTAAAAAGCAAAAAAATTATTTTCCTTTTGGCATGGATGTAAGATGCTATGAAGTAGATTAACAGAACCCTTAGTAGAGGGTGATTGCAAATTTCTCCTGTTGCCCCAGTAACACGCTCTGATCCCAAGGAGTTAAAGTCTACAACCAAGCACGGTTCAATTTCCACAATCTCATCCAAAACTGGCACCTCTGGTGAGATCATGAAAGGTCAAGAGGAAACCATGAGGGACACAGACATCTGAGCAACCGGAAAATCCATTTTACATGTGTGAGTTCATTTAATTGTCTACTTAGATGGCAGGAATCTCTTGTCACTGTTGAACTAAGGTCACTGAATCATGAGCTTAAAATATTCTTCATCCCTCTGTCCAAATTCAAAGTTTCAAGGCCATTGTGGCTTTTATGTAAGCAACTATGAGATGCTGCCAACAGATCAGTTATTTCTATACAACGAAATTGTTCAGAATCAGATATGGGAAGAAATGCCTCAAAATGCACATATGGCTGTGAAATCAGTCACTTTGCAACTTCTGAAAATCTTTATTTCTGTGTGGTATGCACTTGCCATATTTGAGAGATGCTTGATATAATCTGTGCAATGGAGAATTACATCTAGGCCTGATTTCTAGACAACACCTAACTGTAATAGCCAGCATATTCCAATGACAGCCAGTTCATTTGACCTTCTGCATCTTGTTTTACCCAAGCTGGGAACACTCCTGCTATGCCATCTGTTCCTACCATGGAAGCAGCAACACAAGGACACAGAAGAAGATGAGCTGTGCTTTGGAAGTTTGGTCCTGCTTGAGCCAAGGCAGCATATGGTTATGTTGTGTGTTCATGAAGACACCAGTGCAATGAACTTCCTAATTTCCATTGAGGATGGTAGCCAGGCTATGCTAAAATCAACTTTGTCACTCATAACAGCAATAACAAGGATGGTAACAGTAACAGCAAATCACAATAGCACTGCCGTGCCTAATGTCTTTATAGTTTTAATTTTCTGTCATTTCCTTCACTTACATTGCACTATTGATCTTTAACTCTATATTGAAAGGGTTGCTAAATTGTTGTATCCTGAGCAGGTGGTCTGGACTACAGCTAGAAGAGATATAAAAGGGGGAAAAGGGTAGTTACATGTGACCAAAATTAAGTAGTTCTTAGGCCACATTTCCAGACTGGAATTAGCCAGGTTCTGGAACATGAGCAAAAATGTCTTTATCTGTGTACACAAACCTTGCTGGATGCCCTTAAAATTCCAAATAGCAGTCTGAGATCTTCATCTGCTTCTTTATGTTTTGAGTACACCACAGCCTTGCCACATAAGACCATGTACTTTGGACACAACCTGCACATTACATTGAGTCATACCATAAATTTACAATGTCTGTATAACGGAGTGTGTCTCCTACACTTCCCGTTTACCTGACAGGACTAATGGACAAGTCTGACAGGGAGGTTTCCTCTGATGTGTGTCGATATGTGGTATATCACAGAACAGTAGAACTGCTGAGGCTGGAAGGGAGAGGCCTTTTGATCATCTAGTCCACAGCCCCAGCTCAAGCAGAAGCAGCTAGAGCGGGCTCCCCAGGACTGTGTCCAGTAAGGCTTTAAAAATCTCCTCAGCTGGAGACTCCACCACCTCTCTGGGAAACCAGTGCTTGGTCACCCTCACAATGAAAAACTGTTTCTAGATGTTCAGAGGAAACCTCCTGTATTTCAGTTTGTGCCTTTTACCTCCTGTGCTGCCACTGGGCACCACTAAAAGCCTGGCTCTGTCTTCCTTGTCCTCCCCATTTAGGTTAGTTTTACACATCAGTAAGAGCTTCCCTGAGCTTTCTCTCCTCCAGGCTGGACAGTCTCAGCTCTCCTGGCCTCTCCTCACAGGAAAAAAGCTCCAGTGCTTCTCTCTTCCCAGTACAGCCCAGGATGCTGTTAGCTGCCTTTGCTGCAAGGGCACACTGCTGGTTCATGGTCACCTTCTTGTCCACCAGGACCCCAAGCTCCCTCTCTCCCAAGCTGCTTTCTATCTGGTCAGCCCCAGACTGACTAATAAGATTTGTAAGTGTCTGAAAATGAACTCTCCTTTAAAATGTGTGCCTGCATAACACCAGACTTGGATGTTGATGCACAAATGGCAAAGAAAAAAGAGATCCTTTAGACTAGACCAGGCAGTGGAATTTCTTACAGCCAGCTGTGAAGCGTTGATGAGTCAAACATGGGACTTAAAGTGGAGTGCTCAGCTTGCAGCTACCCTGACTTAAAACATTCCTCTCAGGCATTCACACAGGACCAGAACAGGAAGTCATAGTCTTCTGCTTTGAAAACATCTCTCTGGTGTAGTTTGATAAGTTTCCACTCTCTCCTGCACAACAAAAGAAGATAAACATGCGTGAACACCAGTCTTATGCCTCCTATGAAACACAACTCATCTTCAACCTTCTACATCCGTCATTTCAAATACAGAGATGAAACTTTCACTGGGCTATCTCAACTCCCAGGTCTTTCCAAGGGAAAAGAGAATCCTTGAAAAAGAAAATATTCTGCAGAATTTATTACATTGTGGAGTGTTGCAGTGTGATGCCATTTCCTGTTTCACCTATCCCAACCCCCCAGGTGTGCCAACCTCTCCTTTCCCCTTTGCCTTCCTGCTAAGAGCTGTCCATCAATCTTAACATTCCAGCAAGGGCATTGTGTGGTTGGCAGAAGTTCAAAAGATGCCCCTCAGGTCCGGGCTCATTGGCCTATCCAAGCGTCTTTATCCCTTGAGCCTTCCCCTCCTCCCACCTGGTTGGTCCCTCACCTGTCCCTTCCCCTCCCCCTGTCCCCGGGGCTTAAAAGGAGATGAGACCATGCAGTCTAGATTCTGTTGGGAGCTGTTACAAGATTCAGGGGTCTATCATCCTGGAATAAAACTCTGGATTAAAACTCTATGATAGAATCCTCTCCTGTTTCTCTTCACCGTCGCCTGAACCTTTTCCACCGGAGGTAAACTTTCTACTTTGCCTGGATTTGTTCCGAGTGCCCAGCTGCAGCATCCAGCCGGCCAAATGTATCTCTGAGGTGAAACACCACAGCTGCCGCCTTTGGCCCAGCAGCAAGGGTCAGACGAGGCCAGGCACGTCCCACCCGGAAATATTGGAATTAATATTCTAAAGTGGAGATTGCCTCCAATCAAAGGCAAGTGATCAGTAGCCTGTTACAGTCTGAAGCATCTTCTGGATTCCTAATTCAATATCCACATGGCTTCTGTAACTATAAAACCTCTTTCCACAGTTAAAGGCTTCTTCCATGACCTGAAGACATGGCCAAAGCACACTACATCTTCCTCTGGATCAACTCTGGATCTTCTGGATCAACTACCCTATCCCACTGTACATGACGGCAGATGGAAGCTACAGAGTTCATAACTAAGGGAAGGAAGAACACATTCCCAATGACCCAGTCAGGAGCCAAAATCAAACTGGTCTTCCAAACCACACAGTGAGAAGGTTGCACCCTCTCCTGGTGCAACCAGGATCAAGATTCCAAAGACAAGACCTGCAGTACAACAGATGCAGTGACAAAGGGTGGCAGAATTCCACCTCTTCTGCTGAGATCTCACCTATGGAATATGATTGTGATCTCAAAACTTACTCTTACCAGAATGAAACAAAAGGCTCAGGTCACAATAACTCACAATTCTATAAGATTTTTTTCAATGAGAATAAATGGAAAAAGCATCAATAAAAAAATAAAAATTTTGCCACGTTGCACTCTTGCTCAATGCACTGCAGAGGAAAGGGGGAGTATATATGGTCAATGTTTCCTTTTCTGACCTTTTTTTTCACAGAAAGCTTTAGTCTTAGACATCTGAACACATTAGACAGATGCACAAGGGTTAACGGGTTAAAAATGTGAAAGCCTAAGTGCATGGTTCACAATACTTCTGCAGTTCTCTCTCAAGGCAAAATTCTACTGAATATCAGTCAGATTAATTCTTTTGTTGAAAAATGAATGCAGGATTGATTACCTATGACCTCTGCATCTCAAAGGATTGTACCTAGTACAAGGAAGACAAACTGTAAGCTACAAGTGAGCACACCCTCCTTCCAGGAGATTGAGAAGACAGGGATTTAGAAAGTCTTCAAGAAGCATTCAAAACAAGAATCTTGAATCTTCAGTTTTGAGGATGATTCTAAAGAAATATATTATTTATTTAACATATTTCACAATTTAAATCTTTATAACTCTAGACCCATTATACAAGTCAGAACTTCCCAGAGTCTGAAACAGAGAAATCAGAAAGCACGTGTGCATGATTGCTTATAAAACCAAAATGTTGTATAAAACACATACAGGGCATTAAGAAAATGAAACCAGCTCCACTAATTTCTTCAGCCTGCACAGACATATGACCAAAGGATAAAACTATCATCTTCTAGATATTATATCTATTCTTCACCATTTTAATTTCTAAGTAGTCAAATCTTTTGCCCAAGGAGTCTTCTCACTTGGCACCACTAACACATCCCTGAAAAGAATCATCTATTCATTTCAAAATTGAATAGGAACACAATTTACTAACAATTACTTCAGCTACTTATTCCTCCAGATTTCAAATATGAAGCCACAGCTTTGTACCCCTAAAACAAACTCATCGTGTGGGGCAGGATATGGGTTGGATTCTCACCACTGTGTCCCAGTGCACCAAGGTGCACAGGGACATCTCAGCTGCTCCTGCACGACAAGTCCCACACACAGTCGGATCGCAGTGGATCAGCCCTTTTGGGGCAGACCAGGGACAGGCACTGCCTTCCTTTCACACAGCAGCTGTTTGTCCTGGCCATACAAACTTAAGAACAAGACAAATCTAACAGCATGGCAACTGGTTCCAAGGGTACCTGGAGGCACAAGCAGTCCCTGGTGAATTCCCATGGTGAGGCCAAAGCAGGGGCAGCATCTCTGAGCAGAAGTGGTGACCACTTCAGAATAGAATGAATGTCCTCCTGCACATGCAGAAGACATATTCATGAATAAGGAGAGGTGTTCATTCTGAATAATCAATCTTAGGAACTGTCACCTGCGAGGGTGGAGTTGATAGGAGATTCACACTTAAATAAATATAACCTGTTTGATTTAAAAAATCACTGCCTCCAGCAAACACTTGAGTATATATTTACATGAAGAATAGAAGAATGAGTAGGCAGAATACAATATTCCACTCCATTCCAGAAGCATATTGCATAAAAATCCCACAAATACAAGCTGGAGCAATGTCAAGATTATTTCACTGCTTTCTAAAAACCTGCAATTTTGCTGTTAAGCTAGATGTTTGGAGCAAGATTCATTAATGGTCTAACAAGAGGCAAAACCACTCACAGAACACAATCAGTTTTGGTAGCAAGGGACACATGACCTCATCTAGAGGCCATAAGAGAAGTTCTCAATGCAGAGTCAGATGCTGGATTGAAAAGCAGGGAGACAACACTAAGAGCCACTGCTGTTAACAGGGCAAGATAGTGCAGACGCTGCCCTTGTTAAGCAGGCCCCAGGTCTCTGAACAGTTTTGCAGACAGAGAAAAGCAGAACTGAACAGAGTGGCTGAAGGAGTCCTCTCATGGGCTTGGCTAAGGGGATCAGACTGTGTAGTTCCAGTTCTTAATATTTATCCATTTAGAAACCTTTTCAGCTTAGGTCGTTCAAGTCACAGCATGTACAGCATTATCTGTGGACAAATAACCTTTATAACATTTAAGCACAAGAGCACAGCTACTAAAAAATTGTCAGATTTAATATTTTCCTGCTTGCAGCTGACTCATAATGTGACTTGAACTTTATATTTAAATCCCATGTGTGTGTGCATAGTGTGTCTCTTGGTATTTGCTTTGGTTTTTCAAATATGTTGTTAAGTGAAAAATGTTCTGCTGTACAAGCCAAAGATGCTGAACATAGTAAGCTACTGTCAGTCTTAAAATACATGCTAACTTTTCAACTGCTACATTGCATAAATAGGTATTTAGAGGCTGTTTAATGTGACGGTGTTCACAGGGGTTTTCAGATGAGAGAAGAGATGAAGATTTGATTCTCTATTTCAGAAGGCTTGATTTATTATTTTATTATATATATTACATTAAAACTACACTAAAAGAATAGAAGAAAAAGTTTCTCAGAAAGCTAGCTAAACTAAGAAAAGAATGAATAACAACAGGACAAAGAGCCAAGCTAGCTAAGCTGTGATTGGCCATTAATTATAAACATCTAAGATGGGCCAATCACAGATGCACTTGTTGCATTCTACAACAGCAGATAACCATTGTTTACATTTTGTTCTTGAAGGTTCTCAGCTTCTCAAGAAAAAAAATCCTAAAGAAAAGATTTTCATGAAAAGATATCTGCGACAGTTTAAAAGCAGATTATTTATGTAACAGTTCATAACAAATCCTCTAGCAACAGTACAATTTTCATGCAAATTTGAACTGAACGCCTTTTAAAAATATATTTCTTTTGACTAATATACTTATTACAAAGGTAAAGCGTTCAGAAAACAAAGTGTTACTGAGCTGTGAAGTTTTCAATATATTACATCAACTTCAATTTTGTAAACATATTGGGTCAGATTCAGCTGTGTCAAAAGTCCAGAGATGTCAGAACATTCTGTAATTAGTATTTGCTGCCTTTGCATAACACTGGGCAGATGGTCACATTTTAAAGAGATTTCAGTACAGTGGCCATAAGTCCTTCCTCACTAATGGTGCTGTATGATTGATGTGTCTTAGGTCAGGATCTGCTTTCAAAAAACGGTAAAAAATCACAACTTCCATGGACTTTTACTAGAAATTTGGGATAAATCACATCTGAAAATAAATCCTTAAATTAAATAAGTGATCTCCAGTGCTTTTTTTTTTTACATTAATAACATTTGATCTTGAAATGCCACTTCATGTGTCAGGGCTCAGCCCCAGGCAAAGATTTTTCATTAAATGGGAAAATAAATGCTTAGAGGACAAACTCTGGAACATAAAAGAAATTCAAGCCATCAGTTGTGCAAATAAACTGGAGTCATAATCTAGTCTTCAGAGAGACCCAGGGATTCCCTTGCTCAGTTTCATAAGTCACAGACAGAATCAAGGAGGGCAGAAAAGTTCTGCTGTGCAGGCATTAGCCTGCTACAGCTGAAGTCTTTTGAACAAAAGTAACAATTTCTAAATTGGCACTAAGTTAAAGAAAAATGATAAGTGAGCTAAATTTTATATTTTCAAATGCTTTCAAATGCTTAGTGCATCTCCAAAAGTATGATCCTAAATGGATTATCCATGAGACAATCTGTGCAGAGCCAGGAGTTGGACTTCCATGATCCTTATGGGCCCCTTCCAAATCAGAATATTCTACAATAAGAAATTGTTCTATGAAAATCTGGAAACTGAATTTCTCTACTTAATTGTGACATTTTACTTCTGATGCAGAACTTCTGTGGTCTTCACTGAACCAGGCAACACTCAGAAAACACACAGGGGAGGCCACAGCAGCCTTGTGTCAAAACTGGTGCTAAATGTAACATTTCCAGGGACGGCAGAACAATTCCCTCTCTTCGCTGACTCAGTGTCAGCTTTTCCTTCAACACTGACAGCAATTACTGGGAATTAGTGTCAAGTGGCCTAGGGCTGTGGGACAGACAGGTATCCTACAAGAGTATGGTAAGAGAAGGCCTCCAGGTGAAAGGAGCTTCAGATTTGAAGCCAACAAGTGCTGACCTACTGAAGGAAGATGAATCAAGTACAAATCCCTGTCGTGCTCAGCCCTCTTGAATATACAACCATTCAATATTAATTTTCCATTTTTTTTTACAAGCTGACATTTCAACCCCCTGCTCCTATTTCTGGCTGCATAACTTTGCATCCTGCATTCCCCATGTATAAAGAACAGGATTCTTGTGTACAAGTATATTTTTTCCTCCAGCAATGCATAAAGGAGTGGGTGTTCACATATGTGTAAAGCATATGTGTGAGCATTCACCCACATTAACATTTTTGAGTTGTCAGTGGCTAGGTCTGTGTGCAAGTAACCATAAGACAGGTTGAGACACAACAGGTAATCATAAGACAGGTTGAGTCCCATCTGCAAAATTGAATCAATCATGTGCTGTCAGCAGAGATTTAGCTCACAACATATTATTGACTTAAAGGCCATGCTGGTAAAGCAAATGGTATAAATTAAGCCATTTCTCACCAGAGCATTATATCCTTTAAATGTCTAACAGAGGAGCAAGCAAACAAAAAACATGGCTGTCCAAAATTACAGGTCTGTAATTCAGTCACCACTGGTAAACCAAAGGGACTGGGATTCTTCGAGCAACTCACACACCACAGGGATACTATCTGGGTTTTTTTTACCTGCCAGCTCAGAGTTTTTTGCATCCAAATAGTGTATTGTAGTTGACATAATTTCTTATCTCTGAATTGCAGAGAGAAAAGAAGTCTTCTGAGTTGTGCTTCTCTGTCTGCTCAGGAGATCTGAGGAAGCAGGGAAAACAGATGGGCAAAGTAGCATGTGCAAAAGCATCTCTGAACACAGCAAGTCACTCAACAGAAGATCTAGAAGGGACCCTTCAGCTGTCACTTTCCCAGAGGTATCACATAACATTTTTGGGCCAGGGTTTTTATTATGTTGGTGTTTTTTTTTATAACAGGCATTTTAATATATTAAGCTGAAAATTATAGTATCTGTGGGAGTTTTGACATTGACAGCATTCAGTTAGTGCAAGAAACCAGCAAGATCTGTCCACTGGGCCACAAATCCAGGAAAGGGCTATGACTTCAGAACAGCCCAATTCTGTTATACAGAAATCACTACAACAAGCATGGGGAGGGTGCAGCTGAGTTCTGTTCTCACCATGGCATTTTATTTCCTGAATCTGGGTAGCTCCTCACAAAAAATGGGAATTACACCCTAGCATTGTTTACCACCCACAGACCCTGACAGATTTAGCGGGTGGTATGGTGATTCAGTACACAGAGGGTGAATTAAAAATAGCGACGGTGTGGCTAAGTTGCCTCCACTGTGTCTCTAAACACTGACAGCCTCAAAGCAGCCACTTACAACACTTGAAAACTAGCTGTGCTATTGGAATAGTGTGTCCACATACCAAGGTCATGAAATTTCTCATGGACATGAAGGCAATGAGGCCAGAAAAAAGACAATCTGGCCAAAAATCCTGACTGCACGGTTACTGAACCAAACCACTACTTCCTACTCCATGCATTTCAGCTTTAAAAACAGATGAGTCAAGAAAGTGAGTGGAGAGAGCAGCACAGCACAAACTCAGTAGCATCACTACGCCCCTGGGTAGAGAAAAGCTCAAATATACAGACAGTTCTACTTCCACTGTCTGCAATCAGTATGTTTGTTCTGGGATAAAACAAACAGCCATAATCAAATACTGAAGGAATGCTGGACTGCATCTCATATACTCGAGCAACTGATCAAGAAATAATTTATCCCTGTGCAAGTCTTGCCCTTGTAAGTCTGCCAAGGTCAGTGTCACTTTAGGTTATCAGCTGTTGGAAGTGCTGGCTAAGTTAAACTGCCTAGAACAAGCTTTAAACTTACATACCCAACTTCTTGGACAAAATGTGTGTCTTACTTTATCTGAATTTGCAATCCCCTGATAATGTAAGGCACATTCTTCCTCTGTGCTCCTTATTCTCTGCCCTTATTTCCCTTTTTGGCTCAGGTAAGTCTTCCATATGCAGCAGACCAAGACCTCACTACAGAGAATATACAAGTATCATTCAGCTGACATTCACCATCATATGTCCCTCTTAAGAGATAATTCAAATTAGATTTAAATCCTAGTAAGGTGGATTTTTTCCATTAAAAGGTTGCTGCATGTGCAGTCTCCTAAAGTGATTTAAAAATTATTTTTTTCTTCAACTCACCTCACCATAAAACCAGTAATCTCCTTATCAAGTATGCTGCATCACCATTATGAGCTACAGACTAGGACCTAAATCCCACTATTCAGTAATCTGAATGCAGGTTTTTGCTCTGGTCACAGTCTTAGCAAGTGTCCCAAAGGCAGTAGCACCTCTCTGGTCTGCCCTGCACCTTCACATCAGCTCAGGCCCTTTGTTTAATTGAAAGTTTAGGGACTTTTCTGTGCTAAAACTAATTCTAAAGGAGTTCTTAAATTCCAAAGTCATGTCACTGCTTTTTTAGGATGTAAACATGTTTTTTTATTCAAATCTGACAGTATCACCACTCACTTTTACTTAGAAATTCAATGTTAAAAACTAGAACTGCTTGGATGCAACAGAGGATTTTAATGACCAGTTATTCCCCAGGTAAACCTGTGTCCTGGTTTGAAAAGGAAGTGAGTTTTTTGGGATGCTGTGGTCAAACCAATAGGTGCTCAGATTTGAATATTGGCACCTGGTGTGGCCACTGAGGACATGGATACGCCTCTGAGAACACAGGGGGTTAAAAGCAGAGAACTCCCAGGGGGAAGCTCTCTTGGGCTCTGTCAGTGAAAGAGGTCAGAGCTCCCGTGCCCGGCTGTGGGCTGGGTGGGGGAGGGGAAGCCATGCGGCTGGGTGAGGTAGGCCGGGGCCTTGGACAGAGAAGGGGGGTGAAGGCCCCTGCAGGATGGAAGGGTGGAGGAGCACTGAGACCCATTGGGCAGAGAGAGAGAGAGAGAGAGAGAGATGGTGCTTGTGCCACCTTGAAATTTGGTGCCCAGCAGGGCAGCCGTGGGCGTTCTGGACAGGCAGAGCCTGAGATTTTTAACCCTTTTCTTGGATGATGGAAACCTTACAAATGCTGATCCTCCTGGAGTTGAATGAGAAGAGAGATAGAGATAAGAGGAAATGGGCCACGAGAGAAGTTGAGAAGAATCTTAGGTGAGAGGAGGTGATGAAGTGGCCTTTGGCTGGACTTTTCTTGTATAGCCATGGACAGAACCATTTTTTCCTGTGACACAGAGACTGCATTTAGGGGGAGGCAATGGCTTGGCACCAAGAGAGTGCAGTGATGTTACATGAAGGAGTGTGTGAACAGAGATGACGGGTGAGGATGGTGGTGGTGCCCTCCGTCTTCAGGGAAGAAGACCTCTGTTCTCGAGACCCCTCGGCCCCAGGGAGTGAATCTGGGGGGGACAGGTGTCCCGAAAGTGAGAGACTGTGCTTTTTTGGAGCTGGGCAAAGCATCCTTAAAAGGGGAACCCTAGAAGCAGCTCTGGTCCATGCGCAGTGGTAAAAGCACCGGGCATGGAAGGAAGATGTCACAATGGCAAATGATCTCCGAGCAGTGCCACATGTGACAAGAGGTTTCAACTGTGTTTCCAGGGGAAGCCTATGGTACAAGAGGGACTCCTCTCTCCTTGATGAACTGAGAATTGATTATCTGAAGGTGGTGATGGACTGAGAGTTGATGATCTGAGGGGTGGATGTATTGGAAATTTGGTGGAAGAGGAGGAATGTTTTTGGAAGGTTTTCATTCTGAGTTCTGTGTGTGTTTCTTTTTATATATACGTGTAGGTTAATAAAGTTTTTCTTCTATATTCCTAAGTTGGAGCCTGCTTTGCTCTATTCCTGGTCACATCTCACAGCAGACACCAGGGAGCATATATTTTCATGGGGACACTGGCATTGCGCCAGCATCAAACCATGACAACCTGGCAGGAGCAGAGCCCATGCAGCCTGGTAGGCTTTGCAGCACTCCATGAGATGAGGAACAAAAGCTTTTGGAAATCACTTTTCCAAATTGAATCTGGATCAGTTATTCCATGGGAAAATGTGATTTTTCCTTTATTATTCTGTACTACCAAATGTCTAACCTCTGAAAATCATTCTTTAAACGTAAAATAATTAGCACTCTGAAGGAAAATTGAGAAAATATTTATACTTGAAATAGCACAAACCAAATCCACAGACTTCTGTGTTGCTGTTTCAGTTAAATCAATCACATTTTCTACTTTGGCTGTTTCCAGCAACAATTCAGATTGCAAAGTCTCTGTCCTGTGCAAGGGCCTGTACAGTACCACAAGAGCAGAGAACCATTCTCTCAAGGAATGAGCCTATTATGAATAGAAGCCAAACAGATGCATGGCATCTTACAGAACCTGGTTAAAAAAAAGGAAGGATGAACATTAAACCTCTCAGCAAGATCAGATTGTTCAACAAAAGGCACAGTTGGTATGGAAGATGAACCTTTGCTCCACTGTCTCCTCTTCAGAGCTAAAAATATAGTGAGTCATAGCAGTTTTGCTATTTAGCTTTACAAATTCAAGTCATTAGGCTTGGATGTACAGAATCATTCCCTTCCTACTACAGATCATATGAACTGATACTAAGGAACACTCAGGACTGGACACTGACCAGCCCTTGCTTTCAAAACTCACTAAGATAACCCATAACAAACCAAATGAATACAGTCAAGTTCAATAAGAGAGGCAAGAGTGAAACTACCATTACAACTAGGAAAAAAAAGGAAGTCTTACATAAAGCTCTGAATAATATATCCCTTGATATTTTCCCCATCTAGCACATCCCCATCTTGTTTTTCTGACTTTTATTTTGTATTTCTGATCAAGGCAAATGGTTTAAAAGTGTGCATGAAGACATTTTTTAAAAGCTAGTTGATCTAGACAGCAGACAGACCAGATGATCTGGAGAAGGCTGAATGGGAGCCAAATTACAAAAAGAGACATATTAAACATTTTTAATTGCCTTGTAGCGTCCCAGAGAATCTCCCAGAAAAGGCACTAGTCCACCTGTTCATTTTATTTTCAGGTAAGTACTTTTAAAAATAAGCCAGAGGAGGAGATAAGTATAGACTGACAAGGATGTAAGGGAGAAAGAATGAGTGATCTTCAGACACTGAAAGGAGAGGCTGTACATCCAACCAGAAGGACCAGCATCATCTTGTGTTGTAGAAAAAAAACCCGGATTTTCCTCATCCCTGCATGTACATTGAGGGGGGGCATTATTTTAGAACTGTTTCATGAGGTCAAATCTCTTCATCTCATACAAACTCTTCTCACCCCTACCTCCTCCATTCATTATGTCAAGTGTAGGAGGTAATACAGAAGATCCACATTTGCTCTTGTAGGAAATTTGGCTGTGGTGCTGGTGACCAGAGTCCCCATAGTCTGAATTTCCTGCCTAGGAAATTCACAGGAGAAATGGAAAGCTGATGAACAGGAAAATCCCTATGTCATCCAATTTCCAAACACGTTCAGATCAGGGAAAAACTAGCAAATGGACTTCGAAGCGAACAAACAGCAACCTCGTGTTAACATTCACAGTAAGCTGCCAGTCCCACTGGCTCCTGAAACCCTGCTGCAGCTTCCTGCACTGCCTGGGCTTTGTACTTCAGAGGAGATTATATGATAACAGAATCACTTGACAGAAAGGACAGAAAACCTCAGCATATGGAAAATATTTTTTCTAACACTATAAGTATATATGCACTACCAAAGGACTTTTCCCTCTCCAATAAAACAACCAAAGAATTAAACTGAGATTTAGTATGGCAAAAAGGGATCATAAACAGCAAATGCTAAGATGACTACAGAGCTGCAGCTGGGAGCTGCTACATTGTTCCTTTGGAAAAAAATAATTATCAGATCAGATTTATAAAATATATTAAAAAAATTAGATCAGATTTATAACTGTTTTCCCTGAAAGTCTGCATTCTTAAATCACAGCTTCAAACTGGCCAAGATGGCAAAAGTCATGAATCATTTACCTGTGATACTAATGCACTGCAGCAAACCCTCCAGTTGACATAATTCTGAGCTGATTCTGAGTGCCCCCTTACATTTATTAATATTCTAATAGATGTTGGCATGCAAAAAAAAAAAAAATTCAAAATACTCTTTTTTTCAGTCCTGTAACCTTGGCTTGGCTGACATACGGACTTCCTGAGCAGCATAGATCTACCTGCTCGAAGTAAAAGGTTTCTCAGACAGCCTTTTGGAAGAACCAAGAAAACTCTTTCACATACAGAACCCAGGGTTAAAAAATACACCTATTAGTAGCATCCAGGAAACACACCTCCTAGTACATCAAGGCTACTGCAGAAAGGCATCTTTCATCTTGGTTTTGACAAAATTCCTCTCCCTCCAGTGAACGCAATTTATCTGATGGATTTCTCTTTAAAATGAGGAATGAAGTACGTCTCTGTAACTTTACTGAATATGAAATAAAAATGAAATAGAATCTAAGTATACCAAACACTTTCCTGCTCTCCATCCCTCACATGAATCCAGTATCACTCTTGTGTCTAAACAGAAGCATTAGAGGCAGCACTCATCCATTTTTCAGTGTAAAAAGCAACCTTGTAAATGATAAGAACCAGCATAAGAACCTTGTAAAGACTGTCAATGAGTGTAGGGTATTTTTTGCTGTTTCATTCCTGGGTTGTGAGGTTTTTTTCCTTAGTTTCTTACTCTTATTCAGCATATATACATACATCCCACTACTAATCTTCCTCCCTACCCATCCACCTATCCAGAAGATTAATAAGGGGCATGCTAAGTGTGTTAGTGCATGGCTGCATACCAAGACAGATATGTATCCCTCCTTTATAACCAGATGCCCCTTCCTGCAATTTCTTCCACTGGCATCTCTTACAGCCACTGTGCAGAGGCATGTCCCATCTTGACCTAATTTCCAAGAGATCATAGGCATAATGGAGTTGGGCTTCATCTACACACATTGTGCAATCATTTATATATATTTTTTACTGGGATTTTCCCCTTGAACTAATATATCCTAGCCTCTACAGACCAGCCTAGTCTTGACAAAATCAATCCTAGACTGTACCTTCCTTGTGCTGGTCTCTTAAGACAGATGCAATGGATCAGGGCAACAGTGACAGATAATGCACAGGCTACCAGCAGCAGGGAAGAACTCTGCTAGACTTGAAAGCTGGATTCTTCCATCTGGGCAAACATTTCTGAGTGTCAAAAGAGAAGAGATAAGGCCTGAAACAACAGCCTCTCATGTTGGGACACCAATCCCACAGGACAGAGTGAGGGGGAGTTTTAAAATGTGGGTACTGTGCTGTCACAGCCATGTCACACCCTCCAGCTCACCCATGTAACTCCAGATCGTATTAACCTGGCATTATGTCTGAAGATAAGAGACTGTATCCTCCATATTTCTTCCCTGGCCCCACAGAAGAACCCCAGGCCTTGGAGAAGAGAACAAGGAGTGAAGAGAAAAGAGCATGTGATGTTATGAGTCCACAATGGAAAGAACTGCCCAGGATGATTATCTCTAAACCCAAGGAGGGATAAAGCAGGACCCAGGACTGTGGCTGCAGCAGCTTGGTGCTCCTCCAGAATGGTTGTGACTGCACTTTTGGGAGGAGTCATGGTCCCCCTTCAGAGGAGAGAAGAATGTTCTGCACTTCTACAAGATCAACACAAATGTCTGTGTATTTTCATTTTTACTATTGCTCATGATAACACCATTTTATCTTAATTCCTTCAAGATTACTGCAAAGCTGGTAATTGCAATCAAGCTATTTTATAAGTCCAATTTACAGGAGACCAAATTATTTTATTATTTATTTTCAGTTGTAAGTGGAACATTTGTGTCCTCTCAGAGTAAGATGATGTGTACAAAATATGCCTAAAAATGTCAACTAAGTGGAGAGATACAGAAAAATGCCTCTCTCTCATAAGTGCCCATTGCTTTCAGAATACAAATCATTCTCACACAAACACAGCAATAGCATGGTAGGTTTCCACTGAGTATTAGAAATACATAAAAAAACCCCCTCCACTCTATGCCATGAAGTTCTTACAGCTAATAGATTTACCCAAGCAAGTAGGGCTGTTGACTTCCATCCCCACACCATTGCAGATCACCTCTTGCTAATTCACCTCTTAGTGCTGCTCTAAATCTAACTTCCAAATTAGCCTTACCAAGCAACTCCTCCCCATGCACTCTCGAATATCCCTTGAATATCCCTCACCTCCCCGCTGCCATTCCTGAATGACACAATCTTTCTGGATACCCACAATTACCAACCATTTCACTGGAAATGGGAATGCAGGCACTAGGGGTGACAGCTGTCAAGCAGCTGTTTATCAAAATTCCAGTTAAAATTGTTTATTTGCAAACACACACGGAAGTCTTAAGCTATTGACTGGCTTTTGTGTGGATTTAATCTATTACCACAGGGCTGTTCAGTATAAACAACCTCACTCAGTCTGCAGAAGTAAAATACAAATTCACTTGGGTGCAATTTACTGTGGCAATAACCATACTGTTTACATCATGATCAAGTACAAAGAGTAGGTCTAATACCCCCAAGGAGAACAGACTGTGTAAATAAGCATATTTTATAGGAGGGCTCTGAGATTTATTCCTGATGCTTTCCAATTGTGACTTTGGAAAATGCTTGCAAGCCCTTCAGAACAAGCAAGGTAAAGCTGACCTTTTTGATAGCTGCTAGTAAAATATCTGATCTTGTGTTAAGCACAAACTTAGCTGTGACCTTCACTAAACCAGAAAAATGGAAGTTCCACCATCAAGAATCACAACAGCTCCTTCTGTGCTGGCAGCAACACACGAACATTGGGGCAGGTCCAGCTAAACTTCAGGTCCCAGGATGTTAAATAATCCATAACTTTTGAAAGACTCGTTGCTGGGGCAGTCTTCATTCTTCCAGCCTGACCCAGGAAAGTGACAGCAGCAGTCAGGATGGCCCAAGACACAGCACTGATGGATTTCTATTGACAAGCAGCACAGGAGGAAGTAGGAGGAAGTAACACTTGGGAATCCCACACTAGAGATGGAAATCCTCAGAGTCCTATGTTACAGCAACGACAATTCGAGTTAGACTTGACAAAAACATTTATAAAGGTTTGAGAATGAAGCATTTGGTTAGATGGTACAGTTTCCAACCTAAAGTCTCAAATGGTAAGATGCCTGAGGTAATGTAAAATGTGTGACTCCCATGCTCTGGGCAGGAAGAGAAACTACAGGCACTTCTGAGCTCTTTTCCAGTCCTATTTCTGTGACTCTGCTCTCAAGTGTGTTGTCCCATGTCTTGAAATGTCGCAGGCATCTTTTTGTGAAAATCCTTTCTTAGGATTTTTTCTTCCTGAGAAGCTGAGAGGCTCCAGGAACAAAATGTAACCAATGGTTATCTGCTGCTGTGGAATGCAGCAGGTGGATCCATGATTGGTCTCGTGTGGATGTTTGGATTTAGTGACCAGTCACGGCAGAGCTGGCTCTCTCTCTCTGTCCGAGCCAGCTACCTTTGTTATCATTCTTTTCTATTCTATTCTTAGCTTAGCTAGCCTTCTGAGATGAAACTTTTCCTTCTATTCTTTAGTATAGTTATAATGTAATATATATCATAAAATAATAAATCAAGCCTACTGAAATATGGAGTCAGATCTACATCTCTTCCCTCATCCTGAAAACCCCTGTGACCACTGTCACATTGAAAGATGTAAATTAAATTTTTAAATTTCTGTTCCATAGTTTTCTACTGCACAGACTTGCTGGTACTAATGACAGAAGTGAGAACAGGACCCCATGTTTACAAGCTTCTTTTTCTGAGCATCTTCTCCTCCCTCCCAGCATGTATGACAGCTTTTCTCTTGAATCTGTATGGTGTTCTCCAGCCTCCTGATACATAAACAGCTATGAGTTCTGCTGCCTTTCTGCAGTACTAAAAAAGATCTGAAGGCTTTGCATTTTCAAAGACAACCTCTTCTTTTTAGTGTTTTCTCTTGGTCTCCGGAATGGGAGTCCAGTGATATAACGATTCCTCTGATTCATATACATGCCATATCTCATTTTTTCTTTAGCAGTGTACTAGAGAGTGTATTTTTAGGATATTATCTCATGATACCCTTGATAACCCAACTTCTACATAATCTAACCCCTAGTAACATAACCTATTTTCTTCCTCAGGCTATTGTAAGCTATTTCCTCTTTTCAGTTTGTAAATTTTTCTAGTTAAAGAATCTCAACACAGAAACTCTGCTGCACCCTTACCTGTGCTTCACCATGTGCAGAAAGGATCAAGGGAGCAGACCTGTTTCATCCTTCTGTGTCCTCTGCATTACATCATATGCTTCCATGAGCAAACATTTGTAGGCTGAATCCATATTTTTATGGGAACACATTACACATCCACTGATTTCTAAAGAGGGACAGGCATTATAAGGCAATGGCACTCAAACCACAGCCTGCATGGACTTGCCTGTCATGCAATGATTTTCTCCTCTCTAACTGTTCAAGTATGTTTCAATTAATTTAAAACACATGCAGAACTTCTCTAATGTTGCTCTTTTGTGTAAAGTGTGATCATGAACCAAATGACTGAGCAAGGCAGAAATACCCTTCTTCTTAATATGGACTTTACACAATTAGAAACCTGCATAATACCACTTTTCAGGGCTCTACCCAAACTCATGACTCTTTTTTTGTTGTTGTTGTTATTCTGAAGATGTTTTTGGTGTCAGGAAAAATGCAATGTGATATCTCAGACAAAGGAGTGACACAAATAAATCACACTGGAAAAACTCTCTGTGATTTGCTTAAGTAGCAATTCAAGTGAATAGGAAATCAGTTGCTCATTTGCTCATCTCAATTAGAAGACAGTCACAGCCAAAAAATCCTATTATAGAGACCATATTATAAAAATGTGGATTAGGAATTCCCCTAAATTCTATTTACAGAAGAAAGTTACGGATGAAGATCCAAAGGATCTCTTCCCTGTATATGGCAACATCTGTTTCTTACATAAAATGCGTCTTCAAGACATTTAATCTTTCTACAGTCATTTCTCCATCTACAAAGGAGCATAATAATACTTACATTCCTTTATAAAGTGCTTTAAACTCCATGGATGAGAAGAACTATATAAAAAAATAAGTCACATTTTTATTACTGTTGTTACGATTAAGCTACCACAGTCAAGAATATTTGTCAAATTATGGGTTTAATGAGATACGTTTATCAAAAGTAAGCAGGGGTGCTGGCAGAAAAGCCCCTATACTCCTTTCTGAAGTTGGTCATCAGTGACAAAATCAATTAATACAGAAATGTTCCTGATAAATTCTAGACTCTCCCTAGCTAAAAAAATGCTTGACAACAAGCAGAAGAGCAACCCAGGATGGACACTACTTAATTTAAAAGAATCAAAGGTCACAAATGTGGAAACACATTTGCCCCACAGGATCTCAGTGAGCACAGATGGCACCACCAACCACTTCCACTGTTTACAGTACGAAAAGAAAGAAACATCCTGACTCAGATGAATCCCATCAGCAGTCCAGCTGAAAAGCCATTGGGAGCCCCCTCTGAAAAGCGAGAGTTCAAGCTTGGTGCCAACAAAAGCAATAGTGCAGTCAGATAGATGGTGAGTGTGGACACCAAAAACTGCTGTTATAAACTACTGTGAGAATTAATAAATGTACAGCCCGTAATTGGTTTCATAATGCTCTGCTTGTGCCACCTCAAAGGAAGTAGCTGAGGAGACATAAAACCAAGTGAGGAGATGCCAGTTTCACAGTTAAATTGCTGAATTTGTTAGGATCCTTGTATCTTCAGTCCCTTAATATGTTAGCAAAGCAAATTTTTCCACTTAGTGAATCAAACTGTACACACTACACCACTTTATCCCTCAAGCTTATTTTTTGACTAAGCAATGCTCACCAGTAAGTGTAGCCCAGCCTTCATTCATATTTTCACCAGCACACAGCAAATATGAATTCAGGCCATATTTTGTGGTCCTTTTCCTGCCTAAAACCTCATGAAAATGCACAGCACAAGTGCAAGGTTTCCTGCTTCTAATACTGTGTATTTTGTTATAAAAGTAAATGAACTGCAATCAGAGTTCAAACAATATTTGAAAAAAAAAAGGTTGAGTACATGATCAATCCTGTAGAAAAAAATCTGTAAGAATCTATAAAAGTAAAAAAATATAGCATTTTCCCAATTCTGGTAAGAATATTCAATTATTAAACCCCACAAATAGCAACAACAAAAATAATGAATAATAAAGAGCCTTCTACTTTGATAAAGCTCAGTTTATGCTTTGCTAAAATTTCTATTTCTCATTCTGGTAACATTTTCTTTGGGAGGTTCTCAAACTCCCTCATAACATGCCCACAAAATACATCACTTATCTACTTTATAGATGAGAAAATCAAGCAAGGCATAATTAATTCTCCCAAAGTTGTAATCATCCCTAATACAGAGATCAAAGATACTCTATTGCAATCCTGGGAGTAAGGAAGCAAAGCAGCAAAGTGAAAGTTAACCTCGGTCTCCAAATGACACAGCACATCAGTGATAAAGCTCCTTCTAGCACAGTGCTAAGAAACTGATTTAAGATTAATCTATCAAATATGCCCACTTCTCTCAAGGCTGTAGGCAGATGGACGTGCCACTAAGACAATTGATGAACTGTCATCCTCTGATGTCACCGGCCTTACCACTTGCAATCAGAGCAGCACCAAAATAGTGATTAACTGCTGAGAACAGAGGTTGCATGAGGTACATATGGGATTAAGATCCTGTCACTGTGGGAAAAATCTTTTCCTTTCAAAGCATTGAGCTTCTCCAATAAGCTGGAGGTTAAGAAAAATCCTACACAATAACTGATGATTTCATCAAATGTACAAGGAACTCAAGGCTGAAACGTCTATTTTGCTTGACAAGAAAAGCAGACGCACTGAGGGAGACAGTAAAATACATTAGCTGCAGACTTAGTGAGAGGGTATCAAAAAACATTTAGAGTTTTCAGAAAACCTTCTTTATAATCCCAAAATCACATGGAAGGTACTTAGGGCAAATCTCTGGCTAGCTTTTCTTGCCAGAAACAACCGCAGGTTACCAAAAAGTCAGCCCTATCAAAGATCTGCATCATTATCATCACATATCAAAAACTTGTATTACCCCAGGGAAAAAAGTCCACTACCCTCAGAAACCTGAGGGATGTGGTTTTGATGGCCACTACATCCAAAGTCAATGGTTAGTTACCATAACCATGGCATAACCAAAATTTCAATCAAATGTAATACAATCACAGAGCAGTAACAATTCAGCCTTAGTCTAGAGAAAGAATCTCACCACTATTCTTCATGGAATCACTAATACTCAGTTTTTTTGACGGTTTCACAATATGCCAGATTTCTTTGCAATTGTGCATGATGTGCTTCCCAGCTTAAAAGCACTACTGATGCAGAGGGATGTCGCCTGCAGAACATGCAACCAGGGAAACACCACAAATTGATTACTGTAAGTGCAATACAACAGATTACAATGCCAAAAAGAGAGCATTTTCTGCCCTGAGAGCTACAGGGAACCAGAAGCTGAATATAATGCAGCATCATCCTATAATGACAACAAAGGAACCCAAGATGTCTGAGCAGGAGGAGAGCTCCAAGGCATAGGATATTCCTCAGCTCTGTTCAATGCCAGTGAGGCACATTCCACAGAGAAGTGGTTCCATGAGAGCAAGCTCATGAATGACCAGCAATCCAGAAAGTACAACAAAAACTTAGGAAAAGTTCAGAAAAACTGGAGCCATCCAGGCTTTGGAGGAACTGGAGTGTGCATTTCTGCAGCAGAATGTCAAAGAGATGAAACAGACCGCGAAATACAGCCAAAATGCTAACACTGCTTGGGGCCAGGAGGCAAAACAAGGTCATGGCCCTATCCAAGCCTGTGGTGATGTGTGCTGCAGCCCTGAGACTCCCCACTGGGCCCTGCAGAAGAACAGAGCTTACCCAACTGACCCATGACAACAAAGCAGACACATGCCCAAGTGACATCTGGGTACAAGACAACATAACAAATCTCGAAACCAGAATCTTATTGAATTTTTTTTTCTCCCTCTCCTTTGAGATTTCATCATCCTCCACTATTTTAATATAGCTACAGGAATTTGAAATATATTTAAAAATTCATCATTACAGCTATTTTCTCCATACTAGTTTCACGGTGAACTCTGTACAATACCTTAAAACTCCAGGGTAAATTGTCATCGGCTTCATCCACTAACATTTCATTTCTCCTAATACCAGACTTCTCAGCCTGCTCCTGCTTTGTCTCTTTTTTTGTACCTCCTGATGAGGAGCAGCTGAGGGAGCTGGGGAGGTTCAGCCTGGAGAAAATGAGGCTGAAGGGAAGACCTTATCACTCTCTACAACCACCTGAAAGGAGGGTGTAGCCACGTGGGGGATGGCCTCCTCTCCCAGGTAACAAGAAACACGACAGGAGGAAACGGCCTCAAGTTGCACTAGAGAAGGTTTAAACTGGATATTAGAAACAATTTCTTCACCAAAAGGGAAGTCAAGCATTGGAACAGGTTGCCCGGGGAAGTGGTTGAACCAGCCACCCCTGGGGCATTTAAAAGATGTGCAAATGTGGCACTTGGGGCCACGCTTTAGTGGTGGCCTCGGCCATGCTAGGTTAACACTTAGGCTCCATGATCTTAAAGGTTTTCTCCAACCTAAATAATTCTGTAAACAGAAATGACTAGATGAAAGGCACAGGCTAAGTATGAGAGATACACTTTATCCTCAGTAGCAACAGAGTTTTTAATACATCAGGGATGAATGAGGGATATTGATAGCTGAAAGGTTTGCTCATTTGAATTCACTTCTACAGCAAATTTTTTCGCTAGATTCACTTTTGCAAAAGTCAAAGTGTAACAAACAAAGTTATTCTCTGTATGGTTATTGACAAGAAAGAAAGAGTTATAAGTAGTATTGATTTGGGGTGAAATCGTAGAACATGACAATCAATAGAGCTTAGTCAGATATAAGATAGACGAAGACACACAAGTCATAACAGGATTATTACAGGAGACAAATCCTGGTATCACCCAAGGAAGGGAAGAAGCTGTAAATGGGATCCAAAATACAAGCTGTAGATTGCTTTTTAGAAAAAATAACCCTAAATTATTCATTTTAATGTTTTAATATATGAGGCAGTTTTTATTTCAGCATATTGTCAGTGCTGTTTTTCTAAAGCTTTTGAAACTAATTCTTTCCACCTCCATAGTATTTTCATTAAATGTCATCAAAACTCTTTTCTAATCTCTGAGAGAAGTATGATTATCCTCATTTAACAGATAATGAGAAGATAGAAGGAGACTGGAGCTACATTTTCCAAACTAGTCAGTAATGCCATGTGCCTTGTGTCTAAATACACAGATCCATAAAATGAGAGTCCTACAGAAATGAAATTTTCAAAGGTACCAGAAAATCACAACTTTGGTCAACAGCTGCTTACAGAGTTCCCAAACTCTGGGTCACAGGCTGGGGAGCCAAAAGCTGAGCCCCCACAGCAAACACAGCAAGCTACATAAGTACAGTGAGCCTGCTCACAGATACAACGGAGCCTAAAATAGGAGGGATGCTAATTCACAGTCATCTGCTCTAATTACATAGCTCATTATTTTTACCACTCAAATGACTCAGGGTGAAAGAAACCCAACAACTGTATATTCTACCACATGAAAGGACTGTACCTTTGCTGGGATTTATACAGTGCCTACCTTCTGAGCACAACCACACTGGAAACTAATAGCAATAATCAGAACAGCAATGAATGTTTTTCACTAGTGATTATGGCCATGCACAATTGTTCAGTGCATTGCCTTTCCCTAGACTCTGTCCAAAAATACCCCCAAATTATTGAAAGATACTGAAGTGATTTACAAATGAAATTTGATACAGAATTAGTTACACCACTGAGGTGAAAGGCAGCGGCATTACTAACGATCAGCATCGCACAACGATTTATTGCAGGCCAGGATGAAAACTATTCAATTTGAGGGAGATATAAACCATATTTTGAAGAACCTTTTGCACTAATTGGCCAAATAAGTGCTGACAATCAAACTGTGGGATATGCAGAGCCTCAGGGAGGAGGGGGCCTTGGAGCAGCTTCATTTTTATGAATGGAGCCATAAGAAGGTTAGAGAAGGACAGAAGCACACACAGCTCCAATCCCAAGAAAGGCACAGGACAGGCTGAATAGCACCACCACACTGAAACATCAACTGCCCAGGAAACCAAGGTTGCACAGTTGTAATAAAATAAATTTTAAAAATAAAAAGGCATTGATTTCTAAAGAGGGGTATGTAGTGACTGCAATGGTTTAAAAGCTTTTTTAGCTGGAATCACATTTGCAGTCACGGGATTTCTATTGGAAAATGGCATTATTGTCTCCAGAGAGAAAAATAGGACTGAATCAGGAGGAGGATGGACAAGATGACCTTTTGAAGCTCTCTTTAGCCATACTCCTGTAAGTCCATATTGAGTGACAGAAAACACATCTGGACTAGAGCTGTTGGGCTTAGGCATTCAAGTTAGAAAATTTTGGCATAAATCTTTGGCACGAGAAGAAGAAGCTCAAGCAATTTTTATATCGGGCTCTGCCTGCCATTAGTGATGCAATTCAATCATAAAAATGGCTTATTCCCCCAACACAAATATATAATACCATGCTGGAGTAGGAATATGAAGCTGCTCTCATATCACAGCTAAGTTCATTTTGCAGCAAAGCAGTTTACTTTAAGATTTTTCCAGTAATCCAAGTCTAATTATGAAATCAATTTAAAACAATTTTGTAATTAAAAGTACCTCCTGAAATATCTCACAGGCTCAATAATTTAAATGATAGTGTTAAAAAGGTAATTAAAATTAAAAAGGTCAAATAAGGCTGGGTCGCTCCTCCACTAGGAGAGTGCTGAAGGACGTTGTTGCGTTTACAAACCCGAATCGCCAGCTTCCTCCCCAAATTCCTGCTTTCCCCAGCTGCACGGGGATTTTGCACTGAGAGTCATCCAAGAGATATCGGAGCGGACCGCGGCGAGGCAAGGCTTTTTTTTTTTTTTCCGCTTTAGATTCAAAAAAATTACGTTGTTTCAAAATGAAGCTGTACTTACAGAGAGCCAGTGCTCCCTCCTACCGGCGGTCCCCACGCAGGGTGCCAAAAGCTGCGCGTCCCCGCGGCGGGCACGGGAGGGGGTGGGGGGCGCAGGGGGGGAACTTTCCTGCTCTCCCCGGGTCGGGGCTGCGGGGTCGGCTGGGGATGGGGTAGCGCGGGCCGGGGCCGGGTGGAGGAGGGGACCGGGGACGGGGCCAGGGCGCCTCGCTCACTCACCGCCCGCCGCCAGCCCCGGGCCGAGGCTCAGCGCCAACTGCAGCCACAGCGCCGCGGCCAGCGCCCGCCGCCGCGCCGCCAGGAGGGCACCGCCGCCGCTCGGCTGCTTCCCATGACACATCTTCTGCCCGCCAAAGGCATCCGGTTCGCCGCCACCTGCAACGAGAGAGCCGCTCCGCCTCGCCGCTGCCCGGGGCTCCGCGCCGGTTCCGCGCCGGTTCCGCGGGTAGCCCCCGCGCCGCCCCCCGCCCGCCCCGGGACGCGTTCCTGCCCGCTCAGCCGCCCTCCCGGCCCCGCGGCTCCCCGGCCGTGACCCCTGCCGCCGCTACCTGCTGGCCCACCCCCCGCCAGAGCCAGCGGTACCTCCGCGGCTGCTGCCGCCGCCTCCGCCGCTGCGGCTCGGCAGCCTGTCGGGGCCGGGCGGAGCGCACACGCACACTCACACACGTTCACACGCCACACAGGCGCACAGGGACTCCTGCGCACCCCGCAGCCGGCCGGCCCTACCTGCCAGCGGGGCAGGCAGCGGCAGCCGCAGCGCGCACCGGCCCGGCCCAGCCGCTGTGGAGCGGAGGCGCGGGGAACCGCAATCGGCGGGAGCGCAGGCAGCCCCGGCGCTCCAAGCACGCATGGCAGCCGCGGGCACGGCCGAGCCGCCGCTCCCGCTGTGCCGCCCGGGCAGCCCGGCCCTCAGGGGCACTCCCTGTCCCGGGCCGGGAGGCACCCCAAAACTGCCAAAGGTAGGGGAAGGGGAAGTTAAGGCTTCGCTCCCGGTCGTTTCTGCTCGTTTTCACCTCAAACGGGGTTTCGTGGTGCACAGCACTGACGGAGCATCTTTGGAGTGTCCTGTGCTTTGTCACGTAGACAGAGCGTTAGATACGAGACACGGTTTAGCAGCGCTGGTGCCAGTGCCTCATCTTTCACCGGTTTTGGGAGTGGAGAGGTGTATTCCTGAGCACTCTCGCCCATCAGCTGCCTCTGGGGAAAGGCAGGACGCCTAGGCCTGCCGGCTGGAGCAATTTACTGTTACGAATCAGCATCCAGCTATATTTAGTGAATCTGTGAAATTCACAGCCACAAATCACTGAATCAGAGACTCGTCTCGTGGCTCCAGCAGCTGCGGTAGCTCTGTGTTTCCTGGTGCCATTCCACAGCTGGGCATTGCGCCTCTTCCCTTGCTCAGAGGTAGCAGAGGGTGTCCTCTAGCTGAAAAGGACTCTGCTAAGCAGATTAAGGTGCTTGGCACACTCCTGAGACACAGCAAGGTGAACAAAACCAGGGACAAGAGAATACACATTTACAATGAAGCATGCCTATGCTTAGTACAAACGCGGACCCAAAGGCACGTGGGGTAATATTAACAGCATGTGGACATAGCACATCCTGATGCTTCAAAGTTAATCATAAATACTGGTAACATTGAAGTTCTTTTCATGTGTCTCAGCTATCTGATGCTCATTCCTCCAAGTTAAAACTTAAGGCTCTTCAGGATAGATTTTAGTTCAAATCATGTATCAGTTCAAAGGCCAGTGTAAGAAGCAAAGTACTTTATCTCCCCTGGAGAAAATGGGCATCTCACAGTGAAATGTAGGTATTCTGCTAAGAATAGGGAAGTATTGGCCAATTTTCAGCTAAGAGAATTTTGCTGCTCCCCTTAAACAGGAAAATTTGGAAACCATAGAGCATTTTCACCATGCATAATTTCCTGATCAGGTCAATTTTCATGTCCCCAGCCAGCCCAAAGAGGGAGTTCAGAGCAGTAATAGCTCTCATATGCCATGCAAACACAGACAGGCACAGTTACATGATAGAGATGTTCTTCAGGGGCAATAAGCCATTAACTACTACAAGTGGTAGGACAGAGCAATAATGCAGCAATTCCTGTTATCTGTAATAAGAGGATCTTTATGGTACTGATTTGGTTGCTTTCATTTTTGAAATCAAAATCGCAAAAGATAATGTCCTGAGCAATCTGACACTATTCATGTTCTCCATCAATTGAAATGCAAAGTGGTGGATATAATGTCTACCTTCAGTGTGGATGGAGCACACAGACACTTCTGAGGAGGAAGAGGCAACTCATCTGTCAGTGTTGATAGGTATTACTTAACCTTTGTTTCTGCCTTGTTTCTATCCCCAAGTGTGCAGCTGCACCTCTGACACCATTCAGCTTGAGGAAGGACAACTGAGTGTTCCAGACACCTGTCAGCCACCCCACGTGAGTGGGAGCACCCCTGCTCCAAACAGCACCAAGAAATCAAAGTTTTCTTGTGCAGCAGCTCTTCTTCAAAATCTTAATGAAAATTCTCCTCTTGCTGAGCAGGGCATGTGTGTGCAAGGTGGCAACAGTGGCTGAAGGTTTGGGCCCCCAGTGGCTGAAGGAGTTTAGCAGGAATCCATGTCAGCCAGGAGCAGGGAAGGATTCCTGCAGCCCAGGAAAGCCTAAACTGAGTGAGGAGCAGCAAAAGGTGGAGGAGGATGAAGCCTGAAGCAACCCCAGCCACAGAGAGGCAGAGGGGAAGGAACTACTTTGCTTTGGCTTGGACTTTGTTTCTGGAAGGGGTGGATGGATTGCCTGAAGGGCTACAACCACTCTGTGACCAAATCTGACATCTGTAATCAATTTTACTGCATCCTCCTGAGCTGAAGTGGGGCCAGAGCAGTGATCAGTAGGCTGGACCTGAAGCTCTGAGCTGCTGTTACATAGCACAGACTGTAAAATACAGGAGGATTTGTCCCCTGGTTATCCCACCCAGATGTCATGATTTCTGTGCCTTCATACATTTGGCTGCCCCTCCACCATTTTTTTTTAAGCAAGTTACAGATGAGCCTCACACCTGTGGGGACTAACTCTGAATTGCCTCTGGTGGGGAGAAACCCTCCCTGGTGCTGGTACAGACAGGCTGCAAACAGGTCCAAGAGATTATGTGACCTTTTTTTTTTTTTTTTTTTGCTTCATATGTACTCACAAAGCTGCTTCCATCTCCCTGCACTGCTTCTGCAGCTAAAAATGCCACCTCTCAGAAAGAAGATGAAAAGTGCCAGTGCTCATCTGCACTCTCCAGACTCAGGTTCCTGTTGTTTGAGCCCAGGAGCATCAAGGTGATGGTGGGAGCAGGGGGAGATCAAGTGTTCCTTGTGGCAGGTTGTGGGTGCTGCCATGTGGTGAGAGGTGTTCCTGGCCAGCTTCACTCTCCTTGGAGGAAGAGGCTTCAGCTCTGCTCCAGCTGGTGCATACAGTCAGCTCCTGGCTGTTTCTAGCAAGTGCAGGGTGAGCATCCCAGCCAGATTATGACTGGCTGTGGGCTTACAGCTCATCTTCTCCTGGGGTTTTGTAATTACCTTGAGAATAAACAATTGTGTGTATAACTCCTGTAGTTGCAGGATTTTAGTTTTGTCTTGCCATACACATTGATCTGCTTCATTCTCTTATTTTTATCTTCTCACATGCCCTCCTTTAGTTGATTATCTTATTCTGAAGTCTGTACTGGATAAAAAGCTAGATTGGAAAATTCAGTTAAATGCATCCAACCCAAAAATTGGCCCCTCACTCCAAGCAAAGTGACAAGAGCAGCAACACTGACTCTGCCCAGGACTAGGAGTATGAAGGCATGCCCACCCTACACAGCATTTGGCCTTGAGTCCTGGATACAATATAATAATTTTCTCTCTGTGTCAAGAAGTAGGGACTATCTTTCAAAGCATCCAAGGCAATGTCTTTGATGTCTGTGGCATCACCAGACCAAGTGGTGACCTTGTAACATGAACCTGTGTTGCACAGTTGCTGCCATGGCACATGAAAGTATTTGAGAATGCTCAAAAACGAGGACCAAAATGGGAACAGGAGCTGCCAAATCTGCTGTAGTCTCATTCACACTCACACTGCTCAGTGGGAAGGTATCTGGACTAAACTATTTCCAGAACTGCTGACAGGTATTGTTTCAAAGGGAAAAAATTCATTCACTCAAAAAAAAAAAAAAAAAAAAAAAGAACTAGGGAATGAATGAGCTCAGCCAGTCCTCCATCATCCTATCATCCTGACAGGAATGGGAGGAGAACTGGAGAAAAAAGAGAAGAAACTCATGGGTTGAGAACAGAACACGAGTTCTGAGTTTAATAATTGAGATAAGAACAGTTTAATAATTGAAACAAAGTAAAATATAGTAAGGATAATAATGCTAAGAATAATTAGACTGAAAAAGATGGACAGAGAGAGAGAGGAATAAGCCCCAAGAGAAACAAGTGATTCATAACACAGTTGCTCACCACCCTCTGAATGATGCCCAGCAATGATTGGTCCCTCCTGGCCAATTTCCCCCAGTTTATGTCCTGAGCATGACTCTTTATGGTGTAGAATATCCCTTTGGCTAGTTCAGGTCATCTGTCTTGGTTATGCTCCCTCATGGCTTCTTGTGCAGCTCCTTGCTGGTAGAGTATAGGAAACAGAAAAGTCTTGATTTAGAGTAAGCACCACTCAGCAACAACTAAAACATCAGTGTGTTGTCAACACTGTTCTCATACTAAACTCAAAATGCAGCATATACCACCCACTAAGGAGAAAATCAGCTCTATCCCATCCAAAAGCAGGGCACTGTGGTAAGAGTCAGCTGGAAAGGAGGTTTTGTCCAAATTCTTGGGTACCTAACACTCTGATTGGCCTCATTGCATGCATGAGTGGCCATGGGCATCTTTAATTTGCTAGCAAAATGTAACCCAAAATATTGGGTATTAGATTAAGTGTTTGGGGGTTTTAATTATCACATTAAGATATTCCTTCTCCATGTTTTACCTGCTGAAAAGCAAGGCCAGAAGGAATAGTCCTGGTGATGTGGCTGTTGGGTAGGTAAGTTTCATCCTTAAACTGGACTCCAGGAAGGAGTGAAAAGGAAGTGCTGAAGCTTGTAGCTGAGGGTAAAGAGAGAATTTATATTTGACAGTGTGAGACTTTAAAAAAAAGACCCCAGGGCATGTTAGTGGCAGCTGTATGAGCAAAGGGGTGGTCAGTCCCTGGGGAAAAGAACAGCCTAACACAGAAGTCTGCAATCAATTATTTTAAAATATAAAATAGCAATGACTGGCATTGAGATTTGGCTGCAGAACATCAATCCAGACTGTAAGTACATATTGTTGCAAAACATCCTCCAGACCTTCTGGCCACAGACCAGCTTCCCATTTTATTGGCCAGAAGGAAGAGTTACTGCCTCAAGCTCACATGTATTTACTGGTGTAAATACAATTCTGCACACAAAATTAGGAAAAAGAGCTCAAGCATCATCTTCCAAAATGCAGGGAGTTGCTAAAGAGAGTTCCAAATGCCTTGGAAGGCGCAAAACTATTCAGGGCTAAGATTCATAATGACCGTGTTGTGTCCTTATGAAAGATAATGGCCTTAGATATGCTGTACTACTTGTAGTCTAAACAGGCTCAAGCTTTCAAGCATTTTCAAGTAAAAACTCATTTGTTGAACACCCTTATATATCAGATAAGGCATTCAGTCACTTCCTTCATACCTGGAGTACACCGTATTTCCCTTTTAACTTAGAAATATTAATGAGCTGATATTTCACCAAAAAAAAGGTTTGCATAGGTGATTCTGGGGAGGTGCCCCTTATTAAACCATGTAAGAACAAATAGATGCTTTGCCAAGAAAGATTTTGTCTTCTTAGATGTTAGTGGTGATGTCTTACAGTTAATATTCAAGAATTAATGAGTTCTTAAGTGCTTTCCAATCTATTCCCAAGTGTGCCCAGAAGGATACTCCTGGAGACCCTCCTCTTCACCATGACATTGCCTTTGCTTGATTCTGCAGGAGACTGACCCCCTACACATCTCTGGGTAGATTTGCACTGGAAACCTTGATTTCATCATTTTCCTCCATTAATGGCTAAAAAGGCCAGCTCTCTCACCTACCTCAGCCTGAAGAGGGTGATTGCTGGACACACAGTAATTGCAGGGATTGCAGGAAAGCAATTATTCTAAACAGAATACTTTAAGGTGACTGCTTATAAGAGAGGCTTCCCTCATAAATGTGCTTTCAAAAACAGGTAAGCCATTAGGAGGATAATTATTTTGATGAATTCTGAACCACTAACAGTTATGATGGCTCAAGAAAAGCAGTCATAAAAGTGCAGAGTCCTGATTCTGCAGATGTTAAATAGTGCTGGCTCCTTTCAACTCCTACCAAATTGAAAGGAGAGCTGAAGGCATTAATTTTCTCACACAGTCAGGATTTAAAAACCTTTCTCTTCCCTAAACATAATCACTTTTTTTTGAAGAGAGCAGGGAACACCCTGAAGAAAATGATAGGAATATGAAAGGAGAATTCTCTTTCCTTCACTGAGCCATTAGTACTGACAGCCATAAACTCACATCTGGGACCAATACACAAACATTAATAACCAGCCATCAGTGTAGTTTTACCAATTAGTGCTAATTACATTTCATTAGAAAAACTGGCAATGTAAGGAGGATGGAGTTTGAACTACTTTTTTGTTCCCTACTGACCTACATAAGTAATGAAAAATTTTAGTTAACAGAAAACCACGCTTTATTTTTATTTCCATCAACATAGTTTAGAGGACATCACAGAAATAAATGATATCTGGCTAATTGGAGAACTGGACCAAATCACACTGTAAGACCAATTCTACAGCTGAATGCATGGGGATTTTTGTACTCTTCTGATTACAGCCAAATTGAACTTGCCACTAGTTCTGTGACTACATTTGGCCCTTGCTTTCCAGTAAACAGTAATTTCCAGCAAAAGGATATAAAACAAACAACTCCAGGAGCTCAAACAATTTAAATTGGTTATAAGTGCTTTTCATTTCATCCCTCCAGACCAGAAGAGACTTGAAAATACAAAATACAATATGTAGTGTTTGATTTGCATCACCATTCTAAGCCCTGAATGGTATTCATCACCCTTAAGTATAAACTCATGAAGAATTTCCCTATGCCCACAGTACACTTGGCACAGTCCATTTCCTTTGCACTATGGTACCTGAAGTTCTGCATAAGAGGACCCCAGTGTCTTTCACCTCCAGCTTACAAGTTCATTACTCACTGGTCTGTTTAAATTAAGGTACTCAGCCCCATCCATTTACTCCCTGGAAAAGTTCCCAAATCCCACTTTCTGACCTTTTCATCAGTCTGGCAGATGCAGACGTGAGTGCCATGGTGCCTTTGGCGTAGGCAGCGCAGGGACAGCAAGACACAAATTCCTTCCCACCACTGCCTGATCTTACAGCTACAAGCAAGTCTCTCAGACTCAGCTCCCCCAAAAGGTACCTACATTCAAAATTGCAGCCTCCAGACCCCAGCTCAGCTGCAGTTTAAGTCAAAGGAACTTCACTATCTCTTAGCAAAAAATCCCAAGAGTTTGCAGTTGTGTTTCAGGCTGTGAGCTCAGCCCTGGCAGCAGGGATCTTATGGCTTGGTTGGTAGGGTTGTACCTCTGGATGCTGGATTCACAGAAGCTTTCACAATGCTTCTGATAAGCAAAATGTCTTTCAAACCAGAAGGCATGTGCCTTCCTTTGTCCAAACAGAGAAGCTAAGCTTCCCATTCAGGTGCAGAAGAAATCAGCCTCCATGGCCCTTGGATTGTTGCCCTTGCATCTTATTTCTCTGCAGAGTTGATTTAGACAGAGTGTGTTTGCCTAGAAGCATTTAACTAAGCCATGTAGAAAAGTAAAAAAATGCACACTACCTTTTTCCTTGCATGGAGATCAGCTTTATGTATTCCTTGAGGACACAAGGAGAGAAGAATAAGGAATTGCAGCAGAGTCTGCATGAGAGAAGAGAATGAGAGAGCTGAAGCAGATGTGTTCAAACATATTCTTTGAAAAGCTGTGACAAAAAATAGAGCACCTGGTTGAGAACCCTTCCAGTGCAAATATCTATACCTTTACAATCCTAAATGTAAAATAAGAGAAGTTAAAATGTCACAATTTTATAGCACTGCATCATAACTTCCTAAGATGTTGAGATTTTTTTTATATTGAGTCCTAATTAAATGCCATGCAAAACCCTAGCTTCATAACATATGGTCAAATCTGAATTCAGAGAATTAAGAATTAATTTACATGCATCTTAGGCATTCCATGTCTACACATTTTTTATATTTCTTGGTGGGCATAGAGCAATTTGCATTAACTTCATTTCATAGCAAAACCATAGAAAAGCTGCAAGAGGATAGTTCTGTCAGTGTTACACTAGAATTTTTGTAACTTCCTCTGTCATCTGTTCTGATGCACATACTAAGAACCACAGTATTGGGCTCCAAAACTGTTCACAAAAGCCCATGTGAAGCAACAGCCATATAGTGTGAATTAGTGCAGCCAGAAGAAAGGGAGCAGAAAGAAATATCCTAGACATAGTTTGATATGAGCAGACCTTGAAGATGCAGAGATTTGGATTTGAGCTGTTCTCATCTTTAATTTCCATGTTTATTTTCTACCTTTTTCACAGACACAAAAATAACTCTCTTCTGCTGTAGCCACATTACCACTGAGTTGTGCCAATTTTATCAGCTGTTCATCTGGCTCTCAGTACAGGCAACAGTTCAGGTTTGTTCAGGTTTCTCCCGGCATGTGATCCTTTTCTTCCTTTTTGCTAATGCATTTTTGTAGTTTTATATCTATCAGCTCTTATCAGTTGAGATAATAACAAATCTAAAGCTGTCAGGAAAATACATGATCACCATTCCTGCTTGCTGTTTCCACCCTGAAATTCATAGCAACAAGAGGATTAGCTTGAATTGAAGACTAAACTAGATTAGGTTTGATTAGCTATTCTCCTTTAGCAAAATAAACTCTAAACAAAACAAAACCCCAAACAAACAAAAATTAAAAAAATATGTCAGCAGTTCCGGAAAGGAGAGGTGCAAGAAGGTCAGGACAGATCCAGCCAGCCCTGAAGGTTATGCATCAGGTTGTGACTGGTGGCTGTCCCTGCCCTCTCTGGTCCATAGAGGCAAAGCTGTGGGTGGAAATCAACAGAAGGTGGGAGAAGAGAGTGAGGAAAAAGGAAATAATTGGAACTGGTGTGAGTTACCCTGTGATAATCTTTTTGGTAACAGAAAACACGGGATTGAGAGCAAGCCCTACACAGTCTGGAGAAGGAGAGGGCAGCAGGAACATTTTGTTGCAAGTGGCAACAGCATGGATTGGAAAGATCTCTGAAATGGTGATGCTTTCCTCTTTTCTTCATGTCCCTGCCTTTTCTGCACAAGGTCTACTGCATCCTCCAGGGAAAACAGCTCCCCAGAGCAATGGCTGAAACCTAGCTTAGCTGTACAGAGAAAGGAATTCTGCTTTTTTTTTTTTTTCATGTATAAGATGACTTTCAGATATTTAGATCCCCATGGGAGTCATCTAATTCTTCATGCTTGCTAATGAAAAGCAAATCCAGCCAGGTTTAGTCTTCCTCAACAGATTAACTGTCATAATATTAATTATTCCTTTCTATGAAGTATAGGGCCATTTAAAACTTTGTCCTTCTCTGTACTTAGGTGTTAAGGTTATATTATTTATATGTGATTGTTCTGTTTAAACTGTAAAACACAAACTGAAACATAAACTAACTCTTTTTGGTATAGCAATGCCAATACATTTTAGGTACAATAAAGCATCAGGTATTAAATGCAAGGATGGGACAATGTGTGGTGGTGAGATGGCAAGAGCTTCACATGACAGGTTTTCAAAATCTAATGCTAATTACTTCTTCATCAGCTCAGAACTTCCATGTGTCCCTGACCTCTCTATTTCTCTCAGTGGGCCCAATATATTTTATATGCTGAAGCTCTTTAGTGTCTGGTTAAACCAAAGTTTCCAGGACATCCAGTTTACTTATGTTAGTTGTTCAAACACTTGGTTACTTTCCATGCGAAAATAAAATTTCCAACTCTCCAAATTGAAGTTGTCAACTTCAGCTGACAAACAATGATTTCTCAGAGGTTTTTTCACTTGGATTTCCCCTTACCCTCATTTGGGTTCCCTTCATAACTACTTTTTTTCATGAAAATACCTCAATAGCACATTTGAAGCACTTCTCAAGATTCTTTAAGGCAAGGTCTTCAAATGTCTTACACTGAGAGTATTAAAAAGGAGCTTGTTTGAGCAGCTCCAGGGCCAGCTGGCATGGAGAAGGCTGAGCAGAGGCAGGACCCCTAGATGGTCTAGATGATCATCCTCTGATCCTATGATTCTATTCTGTCACAGGGGCATGCCTGAGCTGGTGGCCTGTGTGATCTGAACCTGCTCAAGCCACCTCTGTGCTCATCACTGCTGTGGCACTAAAGGTAAAGCACTGCTGGGCAGAGAAGGCCTTGGCTGAGCTTGCTCCTGCATCAAGCAGCAAGGAGAGGAGGGTTTTGAGCCCCCATCTTTGCCAGCCACTGCCAGCAGCTTGGCTCTGCTGAGCTCCTGTGCAGGGAGGGAGAAGCCTGTGCCAGGGTGGAAAAGGCTTTGCTCAATCCTACACAGGAAAGGGCAGGAAGAAACAAATATTCTTCTCTTAAGAGGTGGTTCCTTCTCTTCTTTGGAGCTGCAAACTTCAGGCTTGGTTTCACTGTTGAGAAGTTCATAGTCAAATAGTCCATTTTTCAAAGGGATTTCTCCATGCTGATGAGGGCAGCCACCAGCCTGAATGGTGGGCTGTCTTGCCCTTAAAGAAAAGCCCAAACTCCCTTGTGCACAGCCTGAAAGGTGAGACAGAGTGGAAATTTTCCAGAGTAGAAATCCATTTTGATTTAGGTGAAATGTACATCTTATAGTTAAGTCTGTAAGCTTGCAAACATAGCTGTTTACTCTGACTGCCTGTTCTCACAAAAAGCCTATGCTCAGAGAAACTGCTTCAGCTGAAGGACAAGAGGGGGGCAGACAGAGAGACTGTCACGAGAGAGGGCAGCCTGACTCAGGAATTCTTCCTGATAAAGAAGAATTAGCAGCAAATGTCATGCAAAATCAGTAGAATGAATATGTATGAACCTATTGTGAAATTGCATGCATATGTATTTGATAGAGAGATCTGGAGTTCCCAGAGGTATGCATGGCTTTTGAGGGGAGCAGTGAGCACATGTGTCCAGCGCTGTAAAAAACATACTGGCTTTACAACTTTCACCAAAGTTGTGGAGTTTGTTTGCTTCCGCAAATCAAAGGAACAGAAAGATTTCACTGTCACGTCTTTTTGTCCCTCCTCCATTCCCCATACTTCATAAATTCTCATCTATAATTGATCGTTATATGTTGCCCTTATTTATTGATTGTATATCACTATATATTCCTAATTACTGCTTTAATTTTTTTTTCACCCAAAATTTGGCTTTCAGGCAATGCTGTTATCTTTCTTAGCACTGGAATCACAGCTTTTTGGCTGTTTAATGAGCTCTTCTTGAAAGAGCTCAGCATTCTCCATCACATTTGCTCCTGCTGGGTTTTTTTCTCACTCTCACTCTCTTCATCTGTGGGAAACCAGTCCTTCTGAAACACTAAAAATGTATAAAAGTCTGTTTTATTTTTGTCCATTGTAAATACTGGCAAGCAGTGATTACCATTCCATGGCTGACCACTTAGCTTCACCTGTAACAGAAGGGTCCAGACTGGATTTGTTTGGGATGAGTGTTCAAGATTAAAAAGTTATACTTGTAACTTTTAGAAAAAAAATGCCTTCAGAATAGTCTTGAAGGATATTGCAGCTCTTTCCTTACAGAAAGATTATGAAGAAAAGGGGGACTGTGAAATTTTCTTGTAACTTATTTGAATGCAGGAGTTCTTGTTCAGTCCATCATAGTCAAGTCAGAAATTATTTTTCTAACACTTGAGACTGATAGGGTAGCAGGTTGTATTTCAGCAGATGATTTATTTATAAATATGAGCAAAATTATTATTTATGACTGCAAATGCAGGATAAATTGTGAAATTTTACCTATAACCAGAGTTACAAAACTTCAGCATATATTTTATTCACAAAACTTCAGCATATATTTTATTCACAACCTTTCTTCTTTATACATTATTTAGCAAACATAACATGATCTCATTATATGTGGTCTTTGCCCCAAAGAGTTTGCAGTCTCATTCAGGCACCAAAGATTTTTTTAGCAGAGGAAAGCATAATGAAGTAATTAGTTTTGAAATAAACAGACATCATTGCAGATTAGAGAGGATGCACATTAATTAAGGCATCATCCAGAACTGTTCTCTTGCAAGGCACGTGTTCTGCACCAGTCATGGCTAAAGATGTTACAGAAAGGACTTCACTGAAAGCAGAGACATTTCCCTTTGGATTATGACTGTGAAGTCATTTTATCCACACCAAGATCTGAAGTCCATCCATAAAACTGAAAGGAAAGTGATTTCAAAAGCCTTACATTATGTTCAGCCCTCCTTATACTCAGAGCACTTCCCCGTGGTTTGTATTGCTGGGAGCTGAAACCATTGAGGTGCTCAGTCCTCAGGCAGAGTTACAGCACCAGAAATTATTCCACGACAGTTCAGTGCCATTTACCGCGCCTCATCATACAGACAGCCTCTGAATGCAAATGGGAAGAATAATTTCATAAAATCATTTCTGGAACTGCATTATTTTAGTAATTAAAACCTTTACTTATACTTATTCAGGAATGAGCAGAATATTATATTAATGCACTGCACTTATTAAATTTTTGAGGCTGACTGGTAAATTTAGAGGTGATGCAAGACACCGTTAAACACCTTTGAGGAAAAAAATGGTCAGTGTTCTGATTAGTACAAATATGTGGGAATTGTCTCCTCAAATTTAGTTTGGTGGGAACAGATGGGCTTTTCCACATACCTGATTCTATGGCTATTTTGCTGTGCTTCAGATGTTTCTGAGGCACAGGTGTTTCTAGGCAACATTTACAGAATTCTCAGAGGAAAAATATCTGCATAGGAAAAACAAAGCTAAAATCTGCCTGACCCAGCCCCTGTACTGAGTTAGCATGTTGTCTACTTCTTCAGTCATTCAAGGCCGAATAAATATGCTTATTTATTTCTTTGGCCTTTGTGTCAAGCTTTCAGGTTATGATTTGTAAAAACAGTGGGAAACCCAAACAGAGTGAGAGGAAGGGCAGGTTTGCCTTTAGAAACAAGCTGTGGGTCTACTGGTAGATAAAACTAGCACTAAGAGTTAAAAGAAACAATGGGAAGGATTCCACTGATTGATGAATGGAAAAAGATATATGCTTTTACAAATAAGCTTCAGGGTTGCTGATAAATTAAATTGGACATTGAAAGATGAAAGAAACAATGGGGAAAACCCTAAATTCCATAGGAATTAAAAATGAAAAGGGAGGGTTATACTTTAAAGGGAAATCTTTGGTATCAGGCATATAGGGAAGTCTGTACCTCTCAAGTACCTCAGCCAATAGGGAAAGAGAGAAGGGAAATGTGGCCGGGAAATTAGGATAAAAAGGAGGCTGCGTCCTCCAAAAATTTGAGACACCCCAGGGGAATGCCCCATGGCCTCTCCCTTTATTCAAATAAAGTAAAAGAACTCCTCTGTCTCCTTTTTGGACATAAACCTCTGATGTTTGTGGATTAATTTTCCTATCAAGAGCAAACCCCAAGAGATATGTAAGGGAGTGCTGAAATGAAGACATTCATCAAATACTGATAATCATTCTGTTATCTCCCTAAGCATGGACAGGACACAGAAAACAAATGCAACAAAGCACATGCAGTACATTAAAATCCTAATTTCATCTATATTTTATCCTGCCAAAAAAACCCTGGATATTTCACAAACACACAAAAAATACGTATACAAAACTACACACAATACAAAAAAAAAAGGGAGCAAGGCTTATTACTCAATAGAGTTTTAGTTACAATGTCTGATCCCAGGTTAAAGGAAAATGAGAGAAATCATCTCACTTTTCATAATTCATTAGAGAAATGTAAGACACTATAATTGATTCAGATGAGTACATGACACTTTTTTCATTGCCTCTTTTCTATTTCTCTGCCAGAAATCTCTTGTATCTCAGCTTCTTACTTAAGATTGTTAAATTACTAGTCAGAAGAACAAACCTTTCAAAAGATTTAGAGGTTCTACCTTCTGGACTATATATCATAGTAATTTAATGGTAACAAGCTGCAGTGCTGACTAAGTCGCTTTGATTCATAAGAATTTATGAGCTACTCAGAATATATCCAAAAACATGATTACAATTATCTGATGTGAGAAACAACTGCTCACTATGAAAATTTAAAAAGGTTTACTAAACCTTGACAAAAACACAACAAAATGACTATATAAGGAAAATTTCACAGTGCTGGGAATTGCCCTCATGGATACCCCATGACCAGTTCATCTTCAAGATGGATGCTCAGTCTTTTATACCCCTGGGGTTGCATCAGCCAGCCCTGGCTCTGCCCAAAGTCTGACAGTCAGCTCTTCTTTGCCATTTATCGGTGGAGACTGCTTTCTTGTAACTTGATTGGAGGTCAGGTGTTGCCATGCCGCACCCCCTAAGCAAGAAGCTTTTCCATTCCCAACTGCCCCATGCAAGGGGCACATGTGCAAACCTTCTTTTTACCTGTCCTAGACAACCCCGGCTGTCTGATGGTCACAGTATAGGGGAAAAAGGAACTATGGGGAGAACAGAGGACATCTAAACTACAATAACATAACTATACATCACTAAAAGTTTTCTTAATATTCACACAATAGTTATCCCTTAATTGCGAGAGCCAATCATCTCATTATCCATCTATAACAATGCCCCCTTTTCTATTTTGTAAGTTATTTGATTTGATTAATTACTTGAGTAATTAACTCATTTTTAATAGTATATGTTGATATATACGGGCGAGGACAGTGGAAGAGGGTTTTAAGTAAAATGATTGGTAGAATTTGTGAATAAAGGTCCAGTATGGCTTTTACCCCCACCTCCCATGCCTACAGTGTTGCTGCCTGCAGCAGGGTTTTTATAATCTTCTTGGTGGCGAGTACAGGGGGGAGTACCTGGTCTTGCCCTCTGGTTCTCACTATATTTCTGTTCTAAGCAAATTAATGTTTTTCATTGTTCCTCCCCTTTACAGATACTTCCTATTTTCATAGCACAATTATATTAATTACTAATACAATTTAAATTTTCCGTTCAAAAATGTTAAACAGTTATCTAAAGCACTTAGAGTAGTGAGGTTTTCACTTGTCTTTCACAAAGTACAGTGTACATTTATATGTTTTAACAAGTCTACAACAAAATTAAGGCACAAGGTAAGAATGTAAATAACAGCAGTTTGAATGGGTTGTTTGTATTACTGTTATAAACTAAGTTGAACTCCACATATAGTACACAGGGAGTCAGGGGCTCTTCTGGTCAGTAGAGCTCAATAGTGATACATATATATTGACACACACAAACACACACATTTGTTTTCTCAGGTGAGACAGCAACCGAATGCACAGAGCCATGCACCCAGAGCCGTGTTTCTGGGTGTGCTCAGCCCATGTCTGCATGTAGGGGTATGTACAGAACTAGTACACACATGCACACAGGTGTGATGATGGTCACAGGGGTCTTAGGATGAGGGGAGAGACGTAGATCTTACTCCATGTTACAGAAGGCTTGATTTATTATTTTATGATATGTATTACATTAAAACTACACTAAAAGAATTGAAGAAAAGGTTTCATCTCAGAAGGCTAGCTGAGCTAAGAATAGAAAGGAAAAGAATGATAACAAAGGCGGCTGCCTCAGACTCTCTGTTTGAGCCAGCTCTGCTTTGATTGGCCATTAATTCCAAACATCCACATGAGACCAATCACAGATGCACCTGTTGCATTCCACAGCAGCAGACAATCGTTTACATTCTGTCCCTGAGGCATCTCAGCTTCTCAGGAGGAAAAAATCTTAAGGAAAGATTTTTAATGAAAAGATGTCTGCGACACACAGGTATTTGTTTACAGGTATAGAGCCTTGGCATACAGAGGTACCTGTTAGCAGCACACACCTGCACATACTCCCAGAGCTGCGCACACTCTACTTGTACATGCTAGCACACGTTTACACACGTGTGAGTGCCACAGAGACACTTACGCACAGTCTCTACCAATGCACACATGCTCACAAACACGAGACTTGCTTGTATGTAGAACTTGTATACATTAACACAAGCATATATATCTGCGCACACTAATATGTGTAATGTTATTAACACACATATCTTACATAGGGCTATGCTTACACTTGCAGAGCCTGTGCACACTCACAAACACAGGGCTGTACACGAACTTACTCATACCTGAGAGAAAAATTTAACACACATGCACAAAATAATGCACACAACACGTGTACACTTTGGTACTTGTGTGTGCACTCAGAGCTGTGCACACTGGCACACACAGGTATTGCACGTGCAGACTCACACACTTGGTACACATGTACCCATAGATGCACACTGGCACATATGTGTAAAGCACTCCCCCAAGCTCTTCTGGGAAGAGAGTAGTAGGATATCTACTGTTTGTCGCTACACTGTAGTGTTTTAGCCTCTGTGCCTTTGGGGTGGGATCAGACAGTGTTGTTTCAAAGGAAAGGTTAAAGAAAGACTGCTGGACTCCTGTCCCCCATCTCTCACTCCACAGCACTGGGAGGGCACAAAATGGAGCACTTGTTGTTGTTCCGTCCTCCCGCGGGGTCTTGATTGGCATGAAGGAGAGGCTATTTATTTAGACTGTGGAGACTTGGACCAGCACTCCTCCTACAAAGTACAACTTCAGCATAACAAGCATAAAAAAATTTGGCTTAGCTCCCTCACAAGGAAAAGAGGCCTTTCCCTTGAAATGAACACAAGCCAGAACCAGAGGGAAAGGCACTGAAATGAGAGAGAACAAGGCACAGCACCGGCCGCCACCCGCCCCCAGAATGATGAAAACACTGAGGCATTTCCCAGCAGACAAGACTGAAAGCTTTGAAATGAAGAGGCACCAAACCCTCAAACTTTCAGTGTTCCCAACATCTCACTCCATACCTCCACTCTTCTAAGGCTAAGTACAGATCCGCTGCATCCTCTCAGAAGAGGGCAACACAAAAACTAAATTCAAGTCCTCTTCCCCCAGCTAGTCAAACAAGAAGCCATCCCTCCTCCCTTGCCAGGTAAAATTTAAGAGGATTTCTGATATAATGAACAGTACTTAGAAACACAACACAAAGATTCCCATTGAACTAGTCCTTGCACCGCCTAACCCATTCAACACAATCAGGCAGTCCATCAAACCCCCCACACAGAGAGAACAGCTTGGCTCCAACCCTACTAAGATGTGACGCTGCCCACAGCACCCCTGTGCAAAGTCTCTACAAGGTACCTGGAAACTGCTTTCCCCTGAAAGCCCTGCAAGTTTGCAAATGAAGTGACCCCAAACACACCAATGAAAGTGGAATGCTAGCAGAGGCCTCCCAACCCATGTCAATCACAACTGGATCTGCACACAAAACTTACCCGTAATGTACAACGTCCAAATATGTGATAGTGAACAAGAAATCCATACAAATGCACTGCTCAAAGAGTAAATAAATAGGTTATGGTATTCTCTACCCCTTTCACACCTATACTGTTGTGTTTTGTCAAGGGATACCTCTTACCTTTTTACTAAAAAGGGGGTGCTTTGAAATAACTACCAGTTCCTTCGACAGAACCTGTCTCCCTGATTAGTTAAAAGGAGAGAGAGAGAAAGAGAGAGAGACAGAAAGAGAGAGGAAGGAAGGAAGGAAGGGAAAAGGGAGAAAAAGAAAGAAGAAGCTCTGCCTTCTTGGAAAGTAAAAGCAAAACATTTTCTCGGAACACCAGTGGAAGCAGCTGCTAAGCCACTCACGCGGTGCTCTTGAGTTCGCGCGTCTCTACGCTGATGTATATCGCAGAGGAGTTTCTGCAGCTCGATACCCTGGCCAGCCTCTCTGGGCACAGCTGCCCCCCACCGGCGCACCCGAGTTGCTGCGGGCTGTGGCCGCCTCAATTACAATGATTTGAATCTCCCAAGACCGCTGCTGGGGAGGGGGGGATTTCCCGCCTCTCCCTTGGCCTTGGGATTCAGCAAGACCTGCTGCCTAGGGGTTGTAACACTTGCCGCTGCTGACTCGGGCCCGGGCCACCTGCTTGCTGGAAGTTTTTTTTTCAGTGGACCTGGAGCCAGTCACAGCACACCGCCGCAGAGGAACTGTGCTCGGACAGGGCTGGCCGCTAGTCCCTGCCCTGGTCCGCTCCCGCTCTGCATCTGGTCAGCCCCACACTGGTGGGCTCTGGAGAAGCTCTAGCACAACTAGAAGTTTTTGACTCTTAGTGGTCTCTACTGAGACAGAGTGGAAATTTTCCAGAGTAGAAATCCATTTTGATTTAGGTGAAATGTACATCTTTGAATTCTTTGAATTAAGTCTGTAGCTTGCAAACATTACTGTTTAGTCTGACTGCCTGTTCTCACAAAAAGCCTATGCTCTAAGCAACTGCTTCAGCCGAAGGACAGAGATAACGGGGGATGGCCCTTGAACTCTGAAAGAGAGAGGCTGTTACAGAAAGAGGGTCTAAATGACCCAGGAATTCTTTCTAATTGTTAAAAATGCCAATCACTTGTTTTTAAAATTTTTAAAAGTTTAATAGTAATAAAATGGTTATTAAAATAGTAATACAATTAGAGTAATAATAATTTGGACAAATTGAATTAGGACAATATGAGACAGTAAATACAAAGAGTTACGGACGTCTGGGTACCTTTTTCTGGGCAGCATGAGCCCGAAAAAGGACACCCATTAACAAAGGATTAACCCTTAAAAACAATAGCCTGTTGCATATTCATACACTTCATACATGATGCATAAATTCCATTCAAATACAGGATTCTGTCTGGTCATCGTCAACTTCTTCCTCCGAATCCTAACAGCGCCTTTGAGGCGGGAAGAAGTTCATTTCTTCTGATAAGAGGGCCATAAATTCTTCTTCTCTGAAAAATTTAAGTGTCTTGTGGCTGCTATCTCACTGCGAGTCCTTTCTTTTAAAAAAAAGTATCCTACATAGCATCGTTTCTATTTTAAGAATTTTTATAACCTAAAACTATATTTAACACAGTACTTAAGAGAATTAATACAGCATTACTTTCTAACACAACACATATAGTATTCATTGTAATATTTGCGAAAAGCCAGTCATAAAATACACGCATTTTTCACACTGATAAAGAAAAAATAAGCGGCAAATGTCATGCGAAATCAGTAGAATGAATATGTATGAATTTATTGTTAAATCGCATGCATATGTATTTGAGAGGGAGATAAAAAAGGATCTGGAGTTCCCAGAGGCAAGCATGTCCTGTTTAGGGGAACGATTCCCACGTGTGTCCAGCACAGTAATAAACATATCGGCTTTATAACTTTCACAAAAGTTGTGGAGTTTGTTTGTTTCTGCAAATCACTACGCAGAACACGTCCCACGGCATTGCCGCCAGGCTGGAGACTGCTGTGATTTGCAAGGTTACACAGCTGAGCCCGCTTGCTTCCCTGGCGGCACCACACCTCTGAATGTCTCGGTCCACAAAAGCGCGTGTCCCATCGCCGGCAGCCCGACAGACCTCTGGGCTCTAACGCCCTTCCCTCCCTCCCCGCCCCAGCAGCATCGAGCTCAAAGGTACTTGGCGCCAGCAGTCCAGTGCCTCCAAACTCCCCTGGTCCATGAGTGTAGATTTTGCTGCCGGCAGCCCTGGGCTCCAGTGCGTCTGATGGCTGCAGTCACCCTCATTTGGGTCAGAACCGCTGAAAGCCACTACACCGGACATTCTTGGCTTGCTACCACCCATGCAGGCCCGTGCGGTCGCCGGCCTGGAAACCCCGTGCACTCGGAGAAAGCCGCTGCCAGCAGCCCTTCCGCCACCTCTGGGCGCCATCGCACATGTCCCAGTCCCACGGCTCCACAGAGGAACTGTTATGAATAAGAAGCTTGACTAGGCCAATATTCAAGCAGCAATCAATTTATTATTTAATATGGTAAAGTATGAGCAATACAGCGCTGAGTACAGTGGGGGAAGTTTTCCCTCCAACTGCACACCGTTAGTTGAGGGTTACAGGTATTTATAGGGGTAGTCATCAGCTTTCTCAGCAGTTTCTATTCCAATTTTTACTCATCAGCAGTTTCTATTTCCCAATTTTTATGTCACAATTCTATACACTGTTGTGATTTAGTTTTTCTCAGGATGTATCCCAAAAGGAGTATCCCCAGATGGTGGTGGTCCGGTTTCCGAAAGAAGAAAGACTAATCCCATCTGGTGGAGTCCAGTTCCCCAGATGTGGGTCCACCTTTTAATTGCAGAGACTGTAAATCTCATAACAGTGATGTCCAGCTTCCCTTGGTCGAAACCATAAATCCTTGAGGTGATGTTCATCTTCCTTTCTCAAGCTGTTTTCCCTGCTTTATTAAGGCGTGAGATAAGCATATTTCCTTTATATATATTCCAAATCTATAGTTTCAAGGATACAAGTAATATTCTAAAATTATACTTCAAAAGGTTATAATTGCAGAACTCTTTAAGGATTAACTACAAGCAAATAAGCAACATCCTTAACGCTTTAATTCCAATGCTCCTAAATCAACCAGGGTTCATTGCAAACAAAACATAGGTTCAAAGGCCTTCTTCCATGCTTTATTTTCCTCAGTTATTATTAGAATTCACAACTGTCCCACTGTTGGTCTCCACACATATTGCAATCACAAAAACACACATTGCCTGTTTGTACCTGACACGAAACACAGCCATGGCGAACCCCATGCTCCAGCCACTCTCTGACCGCCAACAGCACTGCACAGGCATCGCGCCTCCATCAGTCTTCCCCTGCCCCTACTGGGCCAGTGCGCACCAGAAACTCTCCGCACCCACTACCGCCCACACAGGCCCACTCAGCCTCTGGCCCGGAAACTCCATGCATTCGGCGAAAGCCACCACCGGCAGCCCTCCCAGTGCCCATGGTACTCCGCCGCCTCCAGGCACCATCACCTATGTGGCATCTCGATCCCACAGCTCTACAAAGGAGCCACGGCGGACTCTCTGCACCCAGCATGGCTGCAGACAAAGGTCTATGCAAACTTGGCCCCTGGCCATGTCCACACCCACTGATCAGGAGAGCCACTGCAGTGGCTCCGTGAAACCCTGCTCGCCCTCTCCTGCAGCCCCTGCCCGGGGAACCTGCGCACTCCTCCTGAGTGGCGGCCTCACCGGTGCCAGCCACCACTAAGTCATTGTGGTCAGGCACACCTCGGCTGATAAGCTCTGCAAGTTATTGTGCAGCTTGCACACCAGGAGCTTACAGCAATCAGTACATCCATGTGGAGCAGCCACGCGGTCCTTCCCGCCCCCCGCTGCCTGTGGGCTGGGAAAGTTACCTCAACTACCCGTCCTGACACAGGCCATTTTCTGCTAAATGGGGATTTTTGCTATCACTTTAACACTGTGGCTCTCAACTTGGTGACCTCCAAGTGCTCTTGAGCTCTTACAAATCCCTTAATCTTAAGTGTCCTGCCAGGCTGGGGGTTCCTGCTTTTGTCTTTTATGCATCCCACCTGCCGCATTTCAGCCCTTCCTCTACAAGCATCTTGCCAGTGCCAGGGTTCCCCCCTTTCTTCTCTTACACGTCCCGCCCTGTTTCCAACTGTCCACTATCCTGAAGCTTCAACAGACCAGGACGGATCCATATATTACTAATGTGAAGCTCACGTTCATATACTGGAATTACGGAACTATTTTCTGGCCAAAATAATATGAGGATCTTTTACCGTAAGCACACTCCCAAAACTACTTCACTCGCACTTCGGGCATACACACATGTATACTCACAATCCTCTCCTTCTTCTTTTTCGTTATATAGTCCTTTGTAGTCCCCAGGTTTACCTGCAATCACTGATGGTCCCAAGGGAAGTTGTTACATCTGCTGAAATCAGCAGCAGCACCATTTGTCCTAAATCTCCTGGGTCATGGACAAAGAGGCTTCATATCCCGGGCACGAGTCCCCATTGTGAGAAACAACTGCTCACTATGAAAATTTAAAAAGGTTTATTAAACCTTGACAAAAATACAACAAAAGGACTATATAAGGAAAATTTTGCAGTGCTGGGAACTGCCCTCATGGATACCACACATATACTCACAATCCTCTAGATCCTTCTTGTTATAAGTAAAAAAAAGCTGCCAATTTTTTAAAAAAAGGTTGCAGAGTGAACAGGTTAAACCAGTTGCTGCCAAGGTGGAGTTCTACCTGTTTGTTATTGTAATCACCGGTCACTTTCATTAACTACTCCTTTTGTATCATTATGGCCCTGCCTAAATCTAAATTGATAACCCTTCTCCTTCTAAGTTGATAGCCCTTCTCCTTGGACAGTGAAAGGAGGGGATATTGGGGGGGGACATCAGAGGGCATGCAAAATAACTTCGGAACCAGCATGCCATGGGAAGCCACCCCACCAAACTTACCAAAAAGACCCCAAAAACAACAAGCCAACACAGAATTAAGAGATCAAAGTGATGTCTGGACGTGAGGAACAAAGTACTGAGCCTGCAGAGATGCTGAGAACCTTTCTTTCCCCTTGCCCTGAGCAAAGACCTCAGCTGGAGCCAGGACCCTGGGATGGCAAAAGCCAAAAGTGGTAACGTGGGGTATACCCCCACTGCTCTCGTGAGGATGGGACACCCCCCCCCCCCCTCAGCTCTGCCCCCTAGTGGACAAAGCTGCACATTCCTCCTCCTCCAAATCACCCTGGGAGCGACGATGGCAAAACCCCGGACTCGTTGAGCCTCCCAACCTTGAGCTGATCACTTTTAATAAAGGCATTAAAAGGAGAAAAAGTCTCCTGCCCTGTTTATTTCACTTCTCCTTCTTTTTTGTTCGTGGCCAGATGCTCAGTCTTTTATACCCCTGGGGTTGCATCAGCCAGCCCTGGCTCCGCCCAAAGTCTGTCACTCAGCTCTTCTCTACCATTTATCGGTGGAGACTGCTTTCTTGTAACTTGATTGGAGGTCAGGTGTTGCCATGCCGCACCCCCTAAGCAAGAAGCTTTTCCATTCCCAACTGCCCCATGCAAGGGGCACATGTGCAAACCTTCTTTTTACCTGTCCTAGACAACCCCGGCTGTCTGATGGTCACAGTATAGGGGAAAAAGGGAACTATGGGGAGAACAGAGGACATCTAAACTGCAATAATATAACTATACATCACTAAAGGTTTTCTTAATATTCACACAATAATGAGATGATTGGCTCTTGCAATTAAATTATCCCTTAATTGAGAGAGAAAATCATCTCATTATCCATCTATAACATCTGAAAAATTATTCTGTGAGGAGGGGGACTGATGTTGCATCCATGTCCTCTTCCCATCCCAGGCATCTCAACTCTCTGCTTCCTTCACCAGCCCTTGGCTGTGGCTGGAGCAGAGCTGCAAACATCCCAGCCATTGCTTCTGGGGCCAGACAAAACCTGCAGTGTTTTGATTCTACACCTAGAACCAGCGTGCACAATAGAAGGAAGAACTGTTTAATAATCCTGGTAGAAAGAGACTTTCTTTTCCTGGTCCCTTCACAAGTCTGTTTATTCTCACTGCTATCCAAGCAAAGGCAGGATTGCCACAACCGCTGGAAACTGAGATCACAAGTTCTTTGTAATTCATGGGGATTTGCCTTTGGCCCCAGCAGTTAGAGGATCATTATTGAAATCTTTCATCACTCTGTTTGCTCCTCTTTTACTAGCACGGGTTATTGACTGTACCTCCTATGCTTGATCACATTCCAGCTTTACAAACAGAAAAGTCCTTGGGAATACACAATTCTGAGAATATACAATTTACTATTTCACCTTATGTGCTGTGACTGCAAGGTAAAAAATCACAAAGAAAAAGACACAACAACAAAAGAGTATAGTGGGGTGAAATTCTGTTTTCTCACTCTAGAATCACTCCCAGGAGCTATGCAGCTGAAGTAGATTTACATTCAAGTAGATTAGAGCAGATTTAGTTCCTAGATTGTCACTTATATCAGCCTCTTATCATTGTCGTGCTTGCACTATACGGTTGAAACTATTGAGGAACTGATGCCTTCATTTAACATTGAATCTGTAATTCCAACTGTATGACAATGAGGTTTAGCTGCTGCTGAATTGGGCTTCTACTTCAGTTCTTTTAGGAAAAGATGTTCAGAGCCCTAACATTTTCCCTGACAATCATCCAAAGTACTTTTAACTCATATCAGCATTACTTTCACTTCAACTCGGACCAAGCAACATCTTGGATGGCTTTGGAAAAGGAGAAATGCAAAGTGGCTTCTGTTCTTTCTAGCAGCAGAGCAAATGAGCATCCTAGGACTTGTGGTCTGAGCCACTTTCTTTTCAGCCTCTGCAATATTTTTATCACCTCTGGCTGTTATATTCCATATCCATCTGTGATAATCATTCTGGAGTAATTTCAAGCTCCTATTCTTGATGTTGGTGCAACCTGAACTTGGTGTTCAGGTGCAATTGTTGTCAATAATTCTAAAATAGAAGAGTTCCTGCATTCTGAGAAGCTAAACTGTTTAATGCTCTGAGACTAAGTCTCCCCTGGCTGAATTCTCTTGGTGCTTAGACTGGCCCTGCCAGCTCCACAAAAGTTTACTGCCAGCTTTGTTTATCAGAAGCTGCAAAAATTAATTTCCTATTATTTTCCTGTGATGATGGATTAACCTTTTCAAGGATCTGAGGGAAGACTCCAGCTGTGAAAAGCACAACCATGGTGGGCATTGCCATTGCAGGTACCAAGGGAGTCTGAGAGCCTGCTGCCTGTTCAGAGAATCCCCAAGTGAGCATTTCCATGTAAAGTGCTTCACACCATGCTCAATTGCCTAGAATTACAGATTGGAAATTGAAAGGCTGTGCATTGACACCAGTAAAATAAAAGGTTTTTATGCACAACAGAAGAAATACTTGACCAGTCTACAGTCTTTGTAGAAGACATAATCTTCAATCTCATTCTAACTGCAGAAGGAGGAAATCTGTTAAAACCAAATCACATTAAAGTGTTTATGCTTATGTCTTGCATAAATTTCTTTCTCTCTAAAAAGTTTGACTCTGATGAGAAGGAAAGTTGTGTTAGGAATAATTATGTACTTATTTCTGAAGAAAACAACAGAAAAACATGCTTGAAAGATACCAGCTCTAACATCACATTACCACACTCATTTTCTTCTATGAATACCAAAGTCTTGAAAAAATCTGAAAGTTCTTTAGTCTCTTAGACAAAAATGAACATACTCAATTGTAAAATGGTAAGTTTCATAAAGAAAACTCAAAAGCAATGGAAAAAACATCCTTTTGTGGCAATATTTGGGTTTATGTTTTGTTTAGGGTACAGTCACTGAAGAATTTAATCTATCACAGCAAAGTGGATATATCACCATCTACAAAGCAATTAGATATGCATTCATTTTGAGACAGAAGCCAGCAAGCTGCTGGTTCTCTCTCTTTATGTCTCCCTACAGGCTAAAACACATAATAGCAAAAAACCCCAAGCCAAGCCTCTAAACTAAAAGAAACAGCGGCGTAGTTCTGCATTTGATTTAAATAAGCATTTGTTTGAAACCTTGCAAGACTTTGTATCCAGCAGCACTAAAAAGCCTGAAGGAGGTAACACATAAAAAAGCAATCGTAACTCACATCCAGGTACAAAAGGATGCTGTTCTCCTTGTGCAGTTCACTAAGCCTTATTCAAATAACCTCTGAAAACACTTCCCCATATTCTACTGCTAATCCCAGAACAAAGAGTAAAAAGGTTACTTCATATACACCTCAACAATCTTATCTAGTTGGGCTTGAAGGGAATAAGGTGTTTTCTAGGCATCTTGAATATCCAAATTTTAAATCCAAAGAGGGCCATTAGGCATCATGAAAAATTTTAACATTTTTCCTCTTCATCTTTAGTAGTCTGTTTGCAATAATAATGAAGTTCTCATACTCCCTAGCGCCAAGATTTTGGCTTTCTAGATAATGCCCTGCAGAGTTGCTGGACAGAGAGAAAAGTGAAACAAGCAATTTCTAGTGGGGTGTATCATTGCTTCCATTGCTGTGAGGATGCTCAGTGTAAACATAAATGGTTTTCTGTGTTATAGGGTGGGAATTTGAATATCTCAGTACTCAGACCATTTATTGATTTTCAAAATCTGTATGGCTGAATAATATGGCACAAAAGAAATCTTTTATATTTAAATAGAGCAAACAGGGAATGACAGAGTGATATGATGAATTTTTTTTTTTAATAACAGGAACATTGCTGCAACCATTGCAATAGAAAGATAACTGGGTGAGCTTGCACCTTATTAGTTCCTTTTCATTGTGGAACAACCTAGTGATAATGTATTTTACTTTGCCTTTCTAAAATGAGCTTGAGATTTCTTTAGTTGAATCCCTAAACATCAGGGGAACTGTTCAGCTGAACTGGTCATGCTGAGTCATAACAATTCAGAAGTTGAGCAGACAGAAATCTAATTATCCCCCAACCCTTACCACAGATCGAGTCTCTCTGGGAAAAGGTTGGTGAGTATGACTAAATGACAGTGGAAATCTTATCCATTCAGCTTCTTCAAGCTAGTTATTGCACTAGGGATCAAGTAACAGTCCTAAACTCCAGTTTTCACACTGCCTCCTGCAATTTCAAAGTAGCTGGATGTAACATGAACATAGAGATGTATCTGCATCCTTTTTAGATGGCATTGTGCAAATTATGTCTGCTTTATCCAGAAAAATTGCAGCCAAGAGGATTCATGTACTTAATACTGTCAATGTCATGTGGCTGCCTCTTCAAGAGAGGTGTAGCTAACAGGCAAGGCAGGTTACACCAGCAGAGCAGTTCCCTGCTAGGCGAACACTTCAAAGTGCTACTGCCTCCCTGTGGCTGTCCTGCAGATGGGATCAGGCTCCTTTGCAGAAATCCTCTCCTCTTCCTTGGATGTTGATCGCCAGACCTGGCGTGCAACACAGCAGTTGGAGTAACACTGATGTACTCTCAATGCTTTCCTGATGGTCTCAACACTTCTGTAGGCAAAACCCTAAGAAAAAGAATCCCTGACCTCAAGAATCCCTGACCCTTCAGACCCTGTGGCTGGCATATCTGGAAGATGTGGAGTAAGAGGCACATTTGAGTAGAGTGAGGGAATAGAATGAAGCAAAGCACCCCCTGAACCTACTCAAGAAGACACACTTAGTGGGTTAACTCCTCATGGATGTCCTGGGACAAGTAAAGCTAGAGGATGGATTTGGATAATGATAAAGCTATATTGGGGGACCACCCAATCATCCTGTTGTGGTCTGCTGAAGGTCTGAGAAGGTGTTAAAATCCTTGAGAGAAAAGCAGATAAACAACATTTCTAATCTGAATTAGATTGCTGAAATCTTATTAGAAAAATGTCCTGCTCAAAAAAAAAAAAAAATTATTTTTCATCATTTCAGCAATTTCCTAGGATATCTGTGATGTCTTGCACAGCACATAGACCACTATGTCTCACTCCTAAAGGTCATTGACCGTTAATTAAAATTTCAATGTACATCCATCTTTAAAAGGATTGTCTCCTCATCTTGCCATCTGGAAGGTTAATAACACACAGATTCGCAGGCTGTGCTGCAATACTTGGATCCAAAGATGGACTTCAGATACTACTGATTGTAGCAGCTGCTCAGAACTGCATTTTGGGTTCTTCACACAGGAAGGGCCCTTCTGAAGGTTTGGGTTCAGTGTCAAGGCTTTCACAGGGTTCCATTCCTTGAAGATGCCAATGTTGACTACTTGAGTGCTGGGCATGTAAATAATCAGAAAGGGTCATGTGGAAAGATAACAAGGGATTCTCTGTGGCCATCTGGGTGGAGAGAGCAACTGAGTCACCACCTAGGATTACTTTGACAAGCAAACAGCTTCAGCCAGTTTTGGTGCCACCTCCCCTTACATGACATTGAGCCTCTGGAATTCAGCTAGAATTCAGAGGCAAGTAATAACATAGACAGATTTAATCTTCTCTTTTAACACCAGAAAGAGAAAGATTAGCAAAAGCTTTCTGAACACTGGACTTCAATAGCTTCTCTGTGAGTCTTTAGAGTGGTTTTGTGGAATTCCTGATGATAGACTCACAGCTGTGACACTGGAAATGCAAACCCCCTGGGATGGCATTCCTAAGCATGTTTAACCCAAACTCCTTCAATGGTCTCAGCTCTCTCTTTTCCAAAGAACATCCCACTTCATTCTGTCTTTCAGCATTAAATAACTGATGTTTTTTGTGCTTGCCATTTGTAAAGGTCTCCAAAGCAACAAATCCTGAACTTTAATATTGGTGTGTGGCTTTGTCTTCCTCCCACAGCCTCAACTAATTAACCCATTCTTTGCATCCAAATCCTTGTCTAACAGGTGCAGAGAAGCACAGTGATATGTAACCCAGGAATGCTGTTTATGCTTGGAAAATGGTGTTGCACACCTCACCCTATAACCCAAGTAGGGCTGCAGTCTTTTACCTTACATGGATCATAAGCCACAGAAGGTCAAAGATGCTTGATCAAGCTGAGCTGTCCCTGTGCACGGAGTCTTGTTTCCTGGTAACATGTTACAACCCATATAATAGAAAAACAGCATCCAGAACTGTAGGCAGCGTTCCCCAGAGAGGAAAAATTTGCAGCTACAGAAAAGGCTGCCATTGGGTACATTATTTTGGCACTGCTCAACATTTTGTTCTATTTTTGCTTGGGAAGACAGCTCATGATGAAGAATGTCTCACCTCATCAGCAATGGACAGTAGCTGCTGCACGGGGATGGGAGGTCTTTAGGTGATCAGCTGTGCTGGGAATAATTTGAAGAGATGAGAGATAATTAGTCCAGGATAAAGCAAGAAGGGATCTGATTAGCCAGAGTACTAAAAGCCAATTACTTCCAGAACACAGCTAAATGGCTTTACAAAGCTAAAAAGACAGCATCTGATAGCTTTTCCAACACATGAGCTCTGAGGACATGAAAATGAAATGAAAAAAATGAATGACCCATTCTTGTCCTCCCCCAGAAAATTTAGTTCTGGATGAGGGAGAAAGTTTGCTGCTTTTTTTTTTTTTTTAAAGTAACTTCTACAAGGGTTTGTAAGATACCCAGCTACTCTTGAACAGGCTTTAATGTGCAGAAAAACTCTTCGCAACAAAGCATGATTTTTTTGGAAATCACTCCTGAGAGCAAATTGATGTCTTTTACTAAGTCAAGTTGTTCCTTCTTTAAGTGGAGTTGGCACTCAGGCAAGTTGGCACTCAGGCAAGTTGGCACTCAGGCAAGTTGGCCCCCCTGGGAACTGCATCAGGTCAGCCTCCTAACAGCTGATCCCCTCTTCTCTGGCAAGAGCATGTCCTGTATGTAAATAATGACTTGATTGTTTTCTTCCCATGGACTGCACAATTAAATATCTACAAACTCTATTTGTGGCTGAGACATTAAGTGCATTTCTGGACATTCAAGCATACTCAGTATCTTACTTAATGTATATAAAAACAAAAGGATGCTCAAGGTAGGCAAAGCTGAAAATGTGAGGAAGAATTGGACCATCTGTGGGCTGGTCTGTGGCTGTCTCTGTGGCTGCTAGCATTTAATTCCAGCTGGACTGCCTGATCCTTCCTTGTAAGCATACTGTCAATGTAAATTGACAGGAATCCCCGGGCTCCAGCTTTGGAATGTATTCCCTTATGCAGTGCTAAGTAGCACAGATCTGGCAGGAGTAGATGTTTGACTAATTGCATATAAAATTGCACCCAAGCCAAAAAGCAGCCCGAAAGAGGCAGTGTGCAATTTCAGATAGGGCAAAACAGGATCCCATGAATACATGAACTCAGCCACTCAGGTTCTGCTTAAATTCTCCCTGTAAATACCCAGCAGAATTTGCAGAGGAAAGCTGCTGCTCTGCATGAATGTGAATTGCATCCCTAGCATGTCTAAACTGCGCCTTGGATAATTCATGAGAATCGCCACAGAGGATCATGCCAAAGCTTCATCTAGCTCAACAGCCAGTCTCTGAGGCTGAACAGTGAAAGGTGTGTAGGAAAAAACATGACAAATGGGATAAGCATAGCATGCTCATTCCCCTGGCAGGCTCTCTATCTGCTGACAGTCACTATAGCATGCTCATTCCCCTGGCAGGCTCTCTATCTGCTGACAGTCACTAGTTCAGTCTTCTGGAGGCTGTTCCTGCTTCCCAGAGTTTAATGGCCCATAAGAGACCTTTCTTACTGATTCTGTCTAATTGCTTCTTCTGCCCATTCTTGCTTCCATCCAAAACATCCTGTGGCAAGAAGGTGTACAGTTTAATTATACATTGTGTGCAGATGTTCTTAGTTTCATTTATTGTGATTAATAATTTCATCGGTTTCTCACTAATTCCTGAGTTATAATAGAGAGTGAACAATCTTTTCTTATTCATTTTTGCAATTTGCTGTTCCTCCCATAGATTGCTTTGTAATATTTGGAGAAAATTAAACCTTCAAGTCTCTCATTTCAAATATTAAACTGATAAGGGATCACACCTATTTGTTAACTTCCAGCTGTGAATAGCAGACCTGTTCTGAATTTCAGGTGCTAGAAATGGTCTCTCTTTAATGGTCAGGCTTTGAATACAATTTACAGCATGAACCTGCCTCCAGCATTATTATCCACTGGACTACTGGGATTTAAAAACTCTTTGTATCTTGTGTGGTTACTATGGCCATTCTCAAAGTCTGCTATGTCTGTGCTTTGTATCAGAGCTCTAAGTATAAGGCTGCTTAAAAAGTGAAGCATTTCAGAGAAAATCTCTCAATGTTCAGACACAGAGGTTTCAGTAGGGCCCCAGATGGTAAGACCAAAAAGAATCCAGAAACCTAAGATCTAAAAGAAAAACAGTCCTTTTTCTCTTTCCCCCTCATCTCCACATGTAATATTGTGCAAAATGCTCCTATGAAGTTCTCCCTCTGCAACTGCTCCACCCACCATTGGCTTCTGCATCTTATTCAAAGTCTCAGTCACAGATATCCTGTCTCACTTTGTGCAGTGTACCTGTCTCCTAATACTGCACCGGATGTATCTTCCTGGCTGCTTGCCATTGGCAACAGTAATTTTTCATTTCTCAAGGGAAAGCCATATTCACACATCAATTCTCCACCTTCATGCTTCTTGACTTCAAGGCCCCTCATACAAAATGCACAAGGGGTAAGAAATGACAGAAAATCACAGCATCTGTATTTTGTATTCCTCCAGCACTGGCTTGAGTGGGTGCACAAAAATACAAGCCTGGAGTTTTGAGGTCCCCAGCTCTCATCACCCTCGTATCTCTGCTTCTGTTAAAGACTTTATTACCTTCTGGCCTGTCTGAATTGGAGTCAAAGGCAGGAAAAAGTTATATTTACTGTTCTCCTCAATACCAGTGGCTGGGAATATTAACAAGTTAGTGCACCCTGACAATGGTTCATTTCAAGTGTGGAGCATTACCATTCTCATCAAGGGCAAAGAACCTAGCACAGTTCACAAGAGCTCAGGTGCTTTAAGCTCCTTTCTAAAATTACATTTCTGCAGACAGCAGACCATTTAGTTGAGTCATTCTGTGCAAACTGAATGAAATCTTCCAGTTGCAATTCTGTGTGATCAATAGCAGGTGCATCATTCAAGGGGGATATTTTAAACCATCCCAGGTAGAAGTTTATCTCTGGCAGCCTGGGCAGTGTCTGGGCTCCACCACAGAGGAAAAGGCCAGGGCAGCCCCTTTCTCCTCCTCCTGCTGCTGATCCCTCCCACTCCAAAAGAAAGGAGAGCAAGAGCCCATCAGTGGAGACAACCAGGCAGTGCTCCCAGCTCTGCCCTGCCCAGGGCTGCACCATGCAGCAGGATGGACAGGGAGCCAGCAGCTGGAAGCATGGCTGTGTCCTGGAGGCTCCTGAGAGCTGGCACATGACAGGACAGCCTGGTCCAGCCTTTGCCTGCTGTGTGTCCCCACAGAACCACTTGCAGTGGATGCCCTCGCTGCTCCAGGTGTCCTCCATCTGTCCACCTCTGCATGACAGCACTCAGGGGACAAGTGAACACAGCTCCTCCCAGCTTTAGCTGGGGAGCAGGGACCCATCTGCCCAGTTCTGAGGACAGAGCTGAAGCAGGCAGAACCTGGAGTGCTCAACAGTCTTGAAGGATCCCAAGGATTTCTCTCTCTCCTGCTGCAGCATGATGGGCACCGACTTCCTCTGGGCAAAAGGCAGGAGCCCTCAGCCACACTGCCTTACCTATTGCCCCAGGGTCCTTCACTGGAATATGATTTTGAAACACCCCAAAAAGCCAAGGGCAAGTGAAACAGACATTTTAGATCAACTTTTCATCAAAGCTGTTTTGAAGTCTGAATTCACCTTGTCTTTGCGAGCTTATTTCCTTGAGCTATGCTCACAGCACCCACTATGAAAATGTACTTCCAGGGAATTTTTTTCCTTGCAGGCTTGCTGTACTATCACTCACATTTTATAGAAAGAGAACAGAGATACAGGGGGAGACTTACTCAAGGTCAGAATGGGCAGATGTTTTAGAAATGGAAAAAGCACAGAAACAATGTGGAAAAGATGATCATCTATACAGGAGGGACTTGAATGACAGTGATTTAGACAAGTATTTATACCAAGAAATGAAAACACAGTGTCAAGACATTTACATTATCACTTCTTTTTATTCTTAATAAAGGCAATGATTTGGCTTGAAAAATAAAATTGCTCTGACCTTAAACATTGACTTGATATTTTCCTCAGGGATTTTTAACTTCTGATTATTATTCCTTACACTTTCTCATCTCATCTTTCCCCCTCTCAAATTAACTGTCATTTATTTATGACACTATCCATGTCTAAGCTGCTAGGATGTCTCCTGTGAGCAATCCTCCCAAAGTATTTTCCACAGAGGCTTAGGAGCAGGCCTCTTCCTCAGTCTAGCCATAAAAGCCTCCCTCTGCTACAAGAAGATCCAAAAATAGTCACTATTTTCAGGGAAGTTCATGAACCAAGGGATTGCATGCAGCATTCTGTAGAAAACCACTACAATAGCCCTGTTGTTTAGTTTGAGGGTAGGTTGAAGTCAGTCCCGTGCACAAGGTGACACCACAGCTCCCTCCAGCTGAACAGGACTTCCCCAGGAGCACCTGGGGCCAGCCAGCACCAGTGCAGTGTAACAGTCTAGTACCTAGTGTGGAAAAAAACCCCATTTTGCTGAAAAGAACCAGAGACACAGGCATCAACTGTGATGTGCTCAGAGTCCCCCGAGAGGCACCATATTATGCCACCAGTGACAGTCCAGAGCAGGAGTGATGCATGTCTTGCCCTCAAAGTCTTAAGATCACAGGGATTTGAATACAGAGTCCAAATTCAAGCTGCAAGAATAAAACTCTCTCTTGTTCCTTGGGTAGATCTGTCTCAGCTACAAATGATATGACAAGAATCCTACACTGAAAAACAAGATAAAAGCACATCAAAATTATGTGGCCCAGAGAGGAGAATAATGAGAAAGACCCTCTGTGATGCTACAGACAAGACCACTGTGCCTGTGTGGAGCGGATGAGTAAAAACATAAGTTTTAAATTAGTCCCCCGGCAAATGTATGGGTCATGTTCATCTTACTACACAGGACATAAAGCATCTGCCTAGACCCTGGGTTCCTCAGTACACTCTGTAGAGGAGCCAAGTTGTCAAGTGGTCCCTAACCTATGTCAGCAGCTAGAGAGGAGCCAGAGCTGAGGGTCACAATGTCTCCCTCCTTCAGTTCTATCCCTGATGCAGAAAGACAGCGGGATCACACAAGTTGGAACACATTAATGCTGCTCCAAGCACCATTCCGGTTCCCAGTTTGTGCTGTCCAGGCCTCCCATGAACTCAAAACTCAATATGATAAAAGTGTGGAGAGTGTGTTGAACTGCATGAGTTTGACTTTGGTTATACTGCCGTCTTGGGCAGAATGAGAGCTTCAGCTAAATTTTATTAGAGAAGTCCTTCTGTTGAGTCCTGAGGGACAGAAAGAACCCCCTTGCTCTCTAAACTCCCTTCTAGAGAGGAGTCCAGGTGCTGCTGGATCCAATCTTAGCCCCAGATTTGTCAATGATTTATGTCTAAAGGATTACATAGCTGTAATTGAACCTTCATACAATTTTGTCCCACAAGGTAAAAGATGGGGAACCAAATATATTTATATAAAAATAACTAATTTCATCACTACACTAGACTAAAAGATCTTAATCAAAATTATTTACTGCACAGTAGAGGAAGCTATAACTATTAGTATTGAGGCAATATTGAAGCAATTATATTGCAGCAAGCAAAACCAGTTATTAAGTAGAGATTGATGTTACTCACCTGTGCCAAAGACTGCAGGCAAATCTCTTTCACTCAGCCTCAAGGAGTAACCTTGAGGGGTGTCCCCACTTCAGGGAGGAATCTCCAAACACACTCCAAGAAGGAGTATGTTAGAAGGTGTGATTCCTGGCACAGGATGCCCAGAGAAACTGTAGATGCCCCATCCCTGGAAGTGTTCAAGGCCAGGTTGGGTGGGGCTTTGAGCAACCTGGTCTAGTGGAAGGTGGCCCTGCCCCTGTCAGGAGGGTTGGAACTGGATGATCTTTAAGGTCCCTTTCAACTCAAACCATTCTGCAGTTCTATGAAGACCCTGCTGTTAAAAAGTGGGACTGGATTTTTATATATAAAGCAATTTTCTGTCCATCATATGTCTCCAGGCTAGCCATGTCAGCTCAGCATCTTTAGATAAGTTATCAGCAGTATCACTTGATTGTCCCTTTATATCAGGTACATTATCCGGTCTGCCACATCTTCACCTCACTATCAGGATGTTTATCTTTGGGAATGATGAGTCAGGCTGTTTTCAGCATCATTCAACATCAAAAGCAGTGTGCCAGCCCCTTTCTCATTTCACTGCTGATAGCTTTGCAAAACCAATATTGTTCGAGTTGTTCTCTCCCCACTCCCGGCAGAGCATCCTGCTACAACTGCCCTTCTGAGCGCTCACTAGAAACTATTTACTTTGACTAGAACCTCAAGTATATTATTCACTCCTGCTGCCACCAACCTTGAAGTTAGATCTTTTTGTAATAGCATTTCCAGATGAAGTCATTAGGCCCAGTTATCTTTAACAGAGGTAACTGTTACTGGAAAAACTATAAACAGCTGTTGAGAGAGGTGATCTCTTATACTAAAAGTGATAAAATACGGCTAATTGGGCAATGCTTCATTTTCCTAGGGTGAAAATATGACTGCTGGGAGGATACTAATTGGTCTGATTCTTGCAGTGCCTTCTGAACTCCTGACTCTTGACCTTTGCCACTCTCTCTCTCTTCAAAGAAAAACACCTGGAAAAGGGGGGAACATTAGTTAACCTTGTGCTTCTCTTGGAGCTCATCAGCAGTGATTAATGGTTTGAAGGGAGAAAATCCTTCTTGCATGAGCTCAAAGAGTGACCTGAAGCGTTGCTGTAATGTAGGGTCTCCTATGCAGTTTGTGATAGCAGTTACTTGCTATTTGTTCCAAAATTGAAATTTGTGTTCAGTTTGTAGCATGCCAGGCCAGGTGGGGAATATTTTACTGGCCTAAGAGACCATTACTTTGAATATCCTTGCTTCTCCTTTATTGTTTAAAAGGCAAGACCCTGAGGGTTTTTTGCTTGAAGATTATATTAAAATCATACCAATGTTTTGATTTCAAACCTTTACATTTCCTGTAAATTAAAATTTTGAGGAAAAAGAAATTGCATCAATTCATTGATATTCCCATCCTGCTTCAGCTGTCTTCTGAGACTAAAAATGCAGTAAGCCTGATTGTTTCAACACAGAGGCACTTTCTGACAAAAACAGCATTTTGAAGGGTCATTTCTCAGGTAGCCGTTACAGAGGCAGGCTGAGAGTTTTCCAAGATCTCCCTCTGCTCACTCTGGTACTTCACCATTGCCAAAATTTGTCAGTGCCATTCATATCATTGGAATATCAAAATAAAGGGTCTGCTTTGTCATCCAACAGACTCCGGGCTTACCAAAATGGTTGAGGGAGCTGCTTTGGACCATAGCTGCATATGGGAGAGCTGAGTCACAAACTGCAGGTTTGCATTTGAGGTGAACCTTGAGATAACCTCAGTGGGGGATGTGTGCAGCTGTGGGATGGCATCAGGCAGCACTAAATGAAAAGGGGAAAATTCCCTGGCTTTCCCTGCATGGTGAGACTTGTACATCAGGACTTCAGGAGGTCAGGGAGGTGCAGGCAGTGACACAGAGAGACAGTCAGCATCAGCTGCTGCTCAAGCACTCTCAGGTTTATCTACAAAATTAATATATTCAGTGCTGATAAAGTAATCCAAGATAAGATAGGAGACAATCAGAGCTGGTCTTATTAGGATGTGATATAATTAATTTAAAATTACTTATTTGTGGAACTGTGATGATCAGTGTTGTGTTTTCTCTCCAAATGACAGGATTATTAGTTAGCTTCAGGCTGCCTGGAGGTATGAAGCAGGCAGGAATGTGGTTAAATAACAAGCATGTACATGCCACACTTATTATCTTAATACTCCTCCCCTTTTTTCTCCCCATCATGCCCCCTGGCCATATCTCCTTGGTCTTTTACTTGCTTGACCTCTGGCAATGTCCTAAGTTGACTATAAGATGCTTTTATTCCCAATCATCTTGTTCTGTTTATGCTGAATAATAAATATTGCACCTTTAACTTATTGCAGGGAGTGAAGGCGGGAGAGAAGAAGCGTGCAGTTTGTTTTCAGACACTGCACTCACTCCTCCACATTCCTGCTCCTGGACTGTGTTGTCTGTGGATGAACAGACAGGGGTACAGACCTCTCCCTTGATTTTAGTTAGTTTTAGCTAGCTGAGACAAAGAAATTCCCTAGACTGTGTTTTTTTCCTTTTTCCCTTTTCTTTGGACCTGTTTAAGCCTGCTGTGGACTGAACACCCAGCAGAGCACCAGCAGCTGCACCTGTGGCTCACCGGGCCAGGCATGGCCTGCGACATTTCCAGCACTGGAGGAACTGATAAGAGACTGAGTGAGCTGAACTGCAATCCAGGGAGGGGACTTTCTCAGTTTGTCATCTCTTTTGGAGCAGCAAGGGGTTTTATTGATTAATATTGTTTAGGTTTTATTGTTTAATAAACAGGTTTTGTTCCACTTCTTTCCAAGGAGTATTTTGTCCGGAACCTGTTGGGGGGAGGGGTCGATTGAATCTGTTTTCCTAGAGGAGCCCCTTTGGGGGTTCTCTCCCAAATTTGCCCTGAACCAGGATAGGCATGTATTAAAAAACCACTGACAATCAAAGTACAGTCACTTACTACTGCTTTTGAACAATATTAATCTGAATTTAATTTCAGCTCCTGCAACACAGTGTGAAATAGAAGCACTTTCTTTAAACACCTGATGAATTTTCTCTCCAAGCCTCCAAGATTTCATTAGAATTACCCAACTGAGCTTTATCTTGCAGTGTTCAGGTCACATTCACAAAATGTTTAACAAACAAGAAAAAGAAATTCTGTGATTCTGTGAGGAGAGGACACAGAGAGTCAGTCCTTGATTCCTTTCCCCCATGCCAGGGCTCACCCAAAGCTTGTCCCTTGGTACAGGTTTGCATCAAAGCAGTTGATGTGAGCTGGAATTGGGCTCATGCTTGGAATCCATCCTGTGCTAACAGTTTGATTCTGCACTCATCTCTGTAAGGCAGCTCCAGCACTGGTGGAAGTCCCTGGCAGCATAGCTGTATTGAATATAAAGTATGGGGCATCCCTTCCTAGCTGGAAATAAAGGATGCAGCCACCTGGAAAGCCAGGGGCAATGCTTTATTCTAATTGACTTTTCAGATATCATGGAGCCTTCTGTCACATTCCAAATTTTTTCCTTAAAGAAAAAATGATACGTAATTCTATAAAATCCAAATAAGGATTATGTTACATTTTAAATGGTTCCTACCAATTTTAGTCTGTTTCTGTGGAATTCTTTTTAAAACAAATTCACAACATTCTTTATACCTGCTCAGAAATCAGCTCAAATTTAAAGTTTAGTGTCAACAGAATCAATACCTAGGAGCTTTTGCAATCTGTCCATGACTCTTTAAAGACAGAAGGTGCTACATACAGGATAGAAATTGACATAATATATTCCACACATTAAAAAAAAAAAAAAAGAAAGGAAAAGGTGTTAACTGGAATTTCAGCAATCAAAGTGAGACCATTACAGCAAGGTTAGCTCAGACTCTGTCACTCAAGCCCCTCTGGGACAGGAGATGCTTGCAACACCTCTCCATCATTTATACATCTTTGGTTCATTCTGGCCATGTTTCTTAAGCAGATTTCTCAGTAGAGAACCTTTAAAATAGGGTGGACATCCCTGTGAGGGTCTTTCCCCCTCATTCTCCTCTGACAGAGCTTGTTCTGAACACCCAGGCAGACCCTATCCCGCCAGCAGCACCACGCCTCAGCCAACCAGAGCACATTCCTGCAGAGCCCAAGGGGAGCTGGAGCTTTCCTCTGCTTGGGAGCAGCTGAGCTGGAAAGAAGCTCCTAAAAAAGCTCTGCTTAAAAATACCCAGGATCTGCCAAAAGGAGCTGGCATGTTGTCATTTCACCAGTCTTGCCACACACGAGTACTCACTGGGTCTTGGAGTTACACAGTTCTAGCCTTGAAAATGCTTTTGAAAACAAGCAATACTAACTCCTTCCTCTGAGCAGGAACTGGTGACATCCCCTTGACTCTTTCCTATATTGAGTCATGAACCTCATAGTCAAAAATTCACGTCCAAAATGAAAATGAATCATATTTATTATTTTTAGAGCTTGCCATTGGCACTGGCATATGTGAGTATATTCAACAAGGTTGTTTTGAGGATTAGAGCACACTACTAATCTGAACTGGAAAGAATGAACTGTTTTATTATGTTATCTGACCTTTGCTTGTATTAGAGTCAAGCTTGTCACTTCAATGATAACTAATGTTTTACTGTCTTTGTATTCCTGTTACTCCTATAAACCCTGAAAAGTGTGGTCCAGATTTTATTTCCATTCTTTATCACCAGGGAAATAATGAACTGAGTTCCCAAACAGTTATACACAGCAAATTCACTTGAAGCAAAGATGCCACTCAGGGTCCAGGATGGAAAAAGGTATCAGGGCCTATTTTGTTTAGTGGAACCTCTATTGAACACAATGGTCTGGGACATATGCCCAGATTGATTGGAGGCAATGAGAAAGTTAAAAACTTTTTCACTTGGAAACTGAGCATATAGTTTTAAATGGATATTGTGGGTGACAGCCTGCATGCAGAAGAACTTTTCCTTTTTGAAAGAGGACTCTCTTCTAAAACTCAACACCAAGATGAATGGTGTTGCAATTCCAGCAGAGCAGACTGTCACATACCAAGAGAGATCCCAAAGCAATAAGATGCGTCTAGAGGCTCAGGCAGACCTTGCTGCTGTTTTATACTGATTTTAATCAGGCTGTGCTGAAAGGCAATTTTTGGATTTCATTGTTTGTGCAGTGCTCTTGGATGCAGCACCTGGTACACGTCTTATCAATTTGAAGGCAGATCTGTCTCACAGATCTTGGTTATAGGAATGAATGACAGGGAAAATCTTGGGCCAAAGCCTTGTGTTGCTGGGAGTGAGTTAAAAGGGCTAGATTAAAAGGAAGCATTACAGCTTAGATATAATCACCATTAAGAAGCATGTTTGCAGACAGATATATTTGTCCCTTTGGGCACCCAGATGCTTCTCCTCTGGGGACTGATCCCTGTCAGGATAGCTTTTTAAATTCTAGTGTTTTTTTATTCCATCCCACAAGTAATTTTCTAGAGCTGTTAGAAAACAGGAGTTAGGAAGGGATGCTTTCAGGAGATCTGGGTTGTCATCAGATCTGAAAATCAGAGCCATGGGTTGTCCTCATGTTGTGCTTCCCGAGGGAGATCCAGGGAGGTTTTTCTCAATTGGCAGAGACCACGATTATATGAAATTATTTTAGTATATGTCTTAGTGCCTTCAAGCCCACATATTATAAGTAATCTTAAAAAAAAAAAACCAATTATGCTTTTCTAGGTTCTCTTGTGCTTTAGAGTTATTGTTACTAATCAAAAATACTTCAGCAAACTCAATAATTGACCAGAATAGGGCTTTGGAAATACCATTCACAGTTTCATTACCTTATAAATCTATAAATAAAGAATAAACATATGACTTACACTCTGTAGCAATTATTTAGGATGGAGAAAAAGCAGCAAAGGAAGGAGGAGGAGGAAAAGTGAAATCTTTCTGAGAGGGCGCAAGTTCCTTCTGCTCTGTGGCATGTCAGTTCCTCTCTGCTCAGCAAAGCAGAAGCTGACGGGAGGCTTCTTGCAACCCAGAGGGGTGAAATTCAAGGCACTGGTGGTACCTGCACAGCAGATGGGGACAAGTCTATTTGAGGTAACGTAGAGCAAGGACCAGTCTCCTGGGAGTGATCTCTGGTCAATCCAGTGGACCATCCTGTCTCAAAGTGTCAAAGATCGGGTGTTTAGAGTAGCCACACAGATGGAGGGTTATTTTAAACTTCACAGCAGGTTTGCTCTCAATCTCTAAGATTAGTGGTCATCTCAAAGCCTGAAATAATGAAGTTTCTTAATTTTTCAAAAGGTGGTTTAGCAATAAAGATTAAAACAAAACCACTGGTTGCCCTTTTGTCCATACCAATGTCTGATCCCTCTTCTCATCTTGCCAAATACTGTAGACCAACAACATCCAGTTACAACAAGTTTTGCGTTTTAGTTTGAATTTGTAAAATCTATTTCCTTTGATCAGGTCTAAGTGTGTTACATCAATATTATATTGAACATCTTCTTCTCATGCACTACAGCAGATGTTTTCTTGAGAGAGCTCCTGGCAAACCCATTGGCTAAGAAGTTAGGTTCTACAAAATTTGAAAACAAGGGAAGAAAAAAGATACAAAATCTACCAAATATTGCTATGAAATTCTTGGCTGGTTTCAGCAAAATATGGGGATAGTGCCAAAAGCATCCAGACTCCAGCTACTTGCCTGGAGTGGTGGAAACCCAGATGGACCAATGCTGTGTTAAAGCACACTGGTGCAGTTGAAAGATGTGTAATACACTTCAGGTATTTAACTTCAGTCTGAGTGAAAGGGAAAGTGCACCACTACCTGGCAGATGTATTTGGCAGCACTATGATGAGCATGCTCCCTGGCAACCAGACTCCTCAAACTGGGATTTTGGGTTACCTGGCTTTTTATTGCTGGTGGCAATTACTCTTGCATGGTTTTATTGCATGCCTGCCTGCACCCCTGTGTATTCCAGTTACAATGGTGGGATAAATGGAGGTGTCTGGAGGGGGAGATTCCTTATGTCTGTCAGGTCAATTGTGCTCCTTGTTTCAGGAGCATGCCATCTACTGATAAAGACCTAGTTATTCCCTGTTGTAGTGCGTTTTTATATTTTGTAATATTTTGAAGTAGTTTTGTTTTGTATTCCAATATTTTTCCCAAATGGTTTATCCCAGACTGTACTCCCCTCCCTTTATCTGTGTTATCCCTCTCCCAGGATGAGATCATCCCTAAACCCCCACCCTGGCTCTCTGTCAATCACTCAGCATCCCATCCCCCCCATCCAGAAGTTTCGGTCCAAGTTGTCGAGTGATTTGCCAGAGGCCAAGGGTCAGCCCCCCAGGCCTAGTCCCATACGCTGCCCTATATGTCTATCCCCCAGTTCCCATCCCTCAGAGATACCTATTGGTTGGTAAAATGTTATCTACTTTTGGTTTCCTGCTCCCTTGAAAATGTGACCTTCGGAGATCTCCCGGGGCTCTCGGCAGGAGGTCCCCTGAGGCGCAGGAGCTCCTTTGGGATCTGAATAAAACCATGGACTAACCCCTGCTAAGAGCCGGTCCTTTATCTTCTACCGATGTCTCTGGTGTCTCTTGTGCTGCACAGGCGCCCAGCCCAGGTGCCCTCAGTACCCTCGGGGCACAGACAGTGTCTCCCCGCTGTCGGCCGTGTCGGGGCTGCCCTCCCCGGTGTCTGCCGACTCGAGACTGGCCCAGGGTTCCTGAGAGGCTCGCAGAGAGATTGAGACATTTTGGCGACCAACGTCGGGCTCTGAGACCATCCCCGGACCTCATGGACGGGGCTCGGACATTATTTCAGACTGTTCGCAAAGCCTTTGGCCGGCAAGCTACCTTAGAAGAACACACTCCGTTTTAATGAGTTGCTCCTCTGTGCAAGAAACTCTTCCCTCAAGAGTCAGTTTCAGGTAGAAGTCACCATCCCAGGACCTCCTGTTTTCCTGTCCCACAGCTGGATTGGTAAGTTTACCTTCTTCCCGTTTCTCCCCTCTTCGGGAGGGGGGGTGTTTCCCTGCCTTTGTTTTCAGGCTCGCTGCAGAGAGCCGAAGTTTTTTTTCTCTATTTTTGGCAGGCTACCAGCTTCAGGTTTTTCTTCTCCCCCCCCACCTGGGTTGGTGAAATTTGAGATACAAAATTTAAAATCACAGCTACAATGGGTGCAAAGCTTTCTGTATCTCACAAAGATGTCTATTACCATTTTTTGAATTTTCTTAAGAGTGAAAAAATCCGATTTTCAAAATCAGATGTTAAACAATTTGTTAGATGGCTGTTTCTTCACTTTCCCGATGTATCAACTGAAAATATTAGTGATTTGGCTTTTTGGGACAAAATTGGTAATGAGTTATTGAAGCAGGGAAATCTGGTGACACATCTCCGTCAAAATTTGTTTTTTTAGCCCTGCAGATAAGAAATGTTGTAAAATCTAATTTAAAGATGCAAGAACAGCCATCCGGGAACAGTTTCAACACCTCTGCTTCCCAGAAACCCGATCTACCCCCCTCCAAGTTATGTTCTCCCTCTCCTAACCCTCTTTCCTCACCCCCAGCTCCGGCACAGGGCATTCTGAAGAAAGTTACACTCCCTAGCTTCCCTCAGAAGCTCCCTGTCTCCAACCCGGACATTTCTGGCCAGACTCCCCGGGATCCTACCCTTTCCCCTGCTTCCCCAGGTTGTGAAACCCCGTCCCACAATCTTAGTGCCCGCCTTTGTACCCCCGATTCGCTTCAAGTAACTTCCCCAGACCATGATGGTGGATACCACATGGCAATGCCTGGTTCTTCTCTCCACAATCCTTTACGCTCTCCCAACAACCCATTCTGGTCAGAAAACCGCGCCCCTGAAACCCTCCCTCCCGGCACCCTCCCGCCGCCCCCCTCCGCCCCCTCAGGGCTTTGCCCGCCAGCCGCGGCCTCCCTCCGCCCCTCCCGCAGCCCGCCCTCCAGCTCCCAGGTCAGAGAAACCGGAGGTGCTGAGTTCGGCAGCCAGAAGCCGGAAACATCACTGGTTCTTTCTGCAGCCCCTGTGTCATATATTTCAGATTTAAACGGGGGGATTCAGCCACATTATACCCCCCTTTCTGTTGATTCTGTCAAAGAACTTGCCAAAGCCCAAAAAGATTTTGGTAGATCAAGTGAATATTTTAGAGGACTCCTTAAAGCTACACTTTCTGCTAATACCTTAACACCCGCTGATATCAAACACCTTTTTACCTGCCTGTTATCCTCGTCTGAATATCTCTTGTGGGATGCAGCATGGAAAAAAGGATTGAGAGAAATTTTACCAGCTGTGTGGGCTGATGAAGCTACTGCCCATGATGTTTATGGTAAATTGATATCTCTCGACCATCTCTGTGGACAGGGGGAATGGGAGGATGGAGCAAGTCAGGCAGAGGGCATTCCCAGAAAGGTTTTCAAAGAATGTGCTAGAGCAGCTGAGAAAGCTTTCTTCGGGCTCCGTCCTGGTGTTCCACTTGAAAATTATTTGAAAATAACACAATCTTCATCTGAGTCCTTTTTGAGTTTTGTGGAAAGGTTGAGAAAAGCTGTCGAATTTCAAGTTCAGAACGAAAGAGCCAGGATGGAAATCCTCACCGAGATTGCTAAAGAAAATGCCAATGAGAAGTGTAAAGCTGCCATCCTGAGCCTGCCTCTCGATCCAGCACCAACACTACAGTCAATGCTAGAAGTGTGTGAGAGGAAAGTTACCATCACCCTTGCTGACCAAGACGACAGACCAAAACCACAGAGATGGATTGCAGCGGTGGAAGCCCCTGATCCACCATTCACCAGCCAGCTTCAGCACGTCACAATGCCACAAGAGAGAACCTCCAACTCTAATCAACCTTGCCATCTTTGTGGGAAGTTAGGGCATTGGATGCCTGACTGCCCTCTGAAAAAGCAGTTTTTAGATTTTAAATACAATAACCTTGAAGATCAGAATTCCCCAAAAGACAACCTTTCAAAAAACTGAATAAAGAGCGCTCTTTTTCCCAGCGCTATGACAAAAATAGGGTGTGTTCAATTCCAGCACAGGACAGGGCCGAGCCTGAGCACAGCCGTCAGCACCAGGAGCGGAATGCATTTCATACAGCAGCGCACCAGCAACACCAACACAAACCCACTGGCAAAGGTAAAAAAGTCCTTGCCATGAACATTTTGGGGACAGTAAAATGGTTCAATGTAAAAAACAAATACGGTTTCATAACCCGGAATGATAACAAAGAAGATGTGTTTGTTCATCAGACTGCTATAAAAAAGAATAACCCCAGGAAATATCTCCCCAGTTTAGGAGATGGAGAAATTGTGGAATTTAATATAGTACAAGGAAGAAAAGGCCCCCAAGCAGCCGATGTGACAGGACCTGGTGGAGTTCCAGTACAAGGCAGTAAACACGCTCCAGACTACAAACCTGTAAAATATTATCTGCATCATAGAAGTCCTCTACATGTCTACCAAGGAAATAGAACCCAAAACCAACAACCATCAAGCCCCAGCAACAGCCTAAAAGCAAGAAGAGCACAGAACACTGGCAAGCTGCCCTGCATTCAAAAGCCCATGTCAATAATAAAAGAACCTTCCAGTCCGATAAGTCCCACTTCTAATACCCTTCCCCAATTCCTGTGGCCTTCCTACCCCTCTCCCACTTTCCCCTTTTCCCTTCCATTGTGTTATTACCCCTTTTTTATGTTCCCACAAATTCCTACCACCCTTTCCCCTCTCCCATGGTCTCCCTCCACTAATCCCTATCCCCAGAGTTCCTTTAGAATACCAGAGGGAGCATGAAGTTTCCCTAAAGTAACCATCCTTTTCTTAAACTAATGATTTTTATTTGGAGTTTCCAACAGGCACACCACCACCTACACTGCCTTGTGCAGAGTCTATCACAGCCAACCACTTTACCACAGGAGACAAAGAAACAGCCCCTGCTGAAAAAACCTTTTCCTGACTCAGTTTCCTGAAAAACCGTGTCTTTTTAGTGTTTCCCCTTAATCTGAACTCAGCCCCTCTACCATCAGAATGAGCCCCATCCTTCTGCTGCTCATGTTGACAGCCATCCATCCAAGTCAGATGTGGAAGAGTTTGAAGGTCTCTGTTGCCTGAATCTTTGCCTGAATCTGTCATCCAAAGCTGACCATGTCCACAAAATCATCAGAAAGATGCAACAGATGGTCCAAGACATCAAGCAAGAAACAGCAGACTGGATGGATGGACTTTCCCAAAAATGGGGACTCCCGGGCTGGGTCAGATCCATATTGAAATCTGTATTTTTAGTTTTGTTTGTTCTTCTTGTTATTTTGGTCAGTTTTGGGATCATCAAGAGCATTGTGACCAAACTGATATCGAAAGCTATTTCCCCTTTAGAGATCAATCAGGTGACTGTTCCTACCTCTTCTGAGGAAGAGACAGAAACCTCTGCAGAATTTACAAAACAGCCTTGGTTTGCTGATGCTTGATATCACTCCGAGCTGAAATTTAATGTCTAGGTGCCTCTCCTTTTTTATTTAAACGAAAAGAGGGAGATGTTGTAGTGCGTTTTTATATTTTGTAATATTTTGAAGTAGTTTTGTTTTGTATTCCAATATTTTTCCCAAATGGTTTATCCCAGACTGTACTCCCCTCCCTTTATCTGTGTTATCCCTCTCCCAGGATGAGATCATCCCTAAACCCCCACCCTGGCTCTCTGTCAATCACTCAGCATCCCATCCCCCCCATCCAGAAGTTTCGGTCCAAGTTGTCGAGTGATTTGCCAGAGGCCAGGGGTCAGCCCCCCAGGCCTAGTCCCATACGCTGCCCTATATGTCTATCCCCCAGTTCCCATCCCTCAGAGATACCTATTGGTTGGTAAAATGTTATCTACTTTTGGTTTCCTGCTCCCTTGAAAATGTGACCTTCGGAGATCTCCCGGGGCTCTCGGCAGGAGGCCCCCTGAGGCGCAGGAGCTCCTTTGGGATCTGAATAAAACCATGGACTAACCCCTGCTAAGAGCCGGTCCTTTATCTTCTATCGATGTCTCTGGTGTCTCTTGTGCTGCACAGGCGCCCAGCCCAGGTGCCCTCAGTACCCTCGGGGCACAGACAGTGTCTCCCCGCTGTCGGCCGTGTCGGGGCTGCCCTCCCCGGTGTCTGCCGACTCGAGACTGGCCCAGGGTTCCTGAGAGGCTCGCAGAGAGATTGAGACAATTCCCCAAATTAGATGGTACTGAAGAACACACAGCCCAGCTCCTGGGTATTGTAGGACCAACGAAACTGTGGATGAGTACTGCCAAAGGCTTCCTCTGGCTCTTGTTCACAGGAGATCTTAACAACACCCTTCTATCATGCAGTAAGTGTCTCCACAACGGCCCCATGACTGCAGTGGCCCTACTCAGACAGGGACCCTGTGTGAGTGAGGGCATCCATCTGGGCCTGGGAGATGTCACTGCAACAGCTGAGGGCTCTGCCAAGCACTCCCCAAGCAGTCTGTGCAGGCTAGCACAAAATTAGGCTGGGGACTGTGCTGATACAACCACAGCCAGAAAAATCTGAACAATAGATAAAGAACCAGGAGTGATTCCCCAGTGTAATTAGGAAGAGCACTGTTATGCAATTAAGAAAATTAATTAGATGTAGATGTAGGGAGTGCAGGTTGAAGGCATATTGCAGCATCGGCTTGTCTAGCTCTGTGGTACTTTTGAGATCTGCTGGTGGTATAATTTGTTTTACAGTGTCTCTGAATGAGCTGTATTCCCAGATTTCTCTATTGACCACTCATATGTCATGGAGCATAATTTACTACAAACAGCAGAAAACTCCAGCCTATCAGAACCGATATCAAAATATGCTGAGCACCTTGTGCTCAATGCAGTGAACCTCATTAGTCTAGCCAGAATCACTCTTCCTCTAGCTGAGTTCTGATTTAGCTGTCTCCCTAAATGAAATTTAGCTGTCATCCCTCCATGAAATGATCTTGTACTTTGGTGTGGCAGGCATAGGGACAGGCATTCGGAAGATTTCGGGCTGTGACGGAAAATTACAGGAATCCTTCTACCCCCCTCCCCATAGATAAGGATCACCCTTGGAATGTAGCCAAACGTGTAGCCCCCCTAACCTATGGATGCCAGTAACTTTCCACTCCATACTAACCCTAGAAAGTATAGCCAAACCCCTGTCTGACGTAGAGAAACCCCTTAGTCCATAAATACCCTTGAGACCCCTCAATAAACGCCTTTAACCGTCCACCACATTGGTGTCAGCGTCCGTTATTGGCCACGAGGGATCCCAAGGAGGAGATCGCAGTGCTGGACTCCGATACCAGGTCATCGCGGCCTTCACAAGAAGGCAACTTAGTGATGCCGAAACCCGGGACGAAGAGTCCGGGCGACGGGAGTACTCCTGGCCAGGGGACAGCACTCACAGAGCCGGATAGCGAAGCAGGGGGACGCCCCGGGACCCGCGATTCGCATGGAAGCGATAGCGAAGGTCGTAAGTTTGATACATATGCAATGGGGAATCAAATGTGAGCTCAGGAATTTTAATCTCGCTTTAACGAGACTCTTAGAGCTCGGGGTCATTTGTCGACCCATAGATATATTGCACTCTGAGGTGTGGCAGAAATGTACTGTCGCGCTAGCAGAGGACACAAAAGCCACAGGCAGCAGCAAAAGCCTGAAAGCGTGGGGGAAGGCAGAAGCAGCCCTACGCAAAGCATTAGAAGAACGGGAGACGTGGAACGCTGCGCGTTCCTGTCTGTTAATCACGCCACAGCTGGGGGAGGGGGCGATAACGCGAACCCCCCCCGGTGGCGACCCGATTGAAAACGGAGAAACGCGGGGGCCGGGCGCATCCCATCCCTCCCCGAGCCCAGAGCCCCCAGAGCCCCCGGGGGACCCCCTGACCCCTTCGGGGGACCCGCCGGGACCCAGACCACCTCCAGAACCCCCCGGGGTGCCCGCGGGCCCCCCGCCCATCCCTTCCCTGCCGATAGTCGACTTAGCGCAAGAAGCAGAGAGACGCGCGCAGTCCTTTTGGGAGGGATTGGCGGCAGAAGCCCAAAATATCGAGAAAGCAGGCGCGCGGGCGGGCGGCGGAGAGGATCCGCCGCCCTACCTGTTTGAATATGGCGCGGGTGGCCGGGAGGAGGGGTGGAGCCCGTCGGCCCGCGGCGGGAAGAACCCGGAAACGCGGCCAGCCGCGGACGCGCATGCGCGGGAAACCAGCGCTGAGCCCATGCCCAGCCGGGAGCCGTGGATCCCAGCAGACGCGCATGCGTGGGGGCGCGACAGAGGGCGGGCACTCGCTCGGGAGCCGCGCCCACTGCTGCCACCATATATGGGAGAGATCCCTCCCTGCGGGAGGCAGGGCGAGCCCAGGGGGCGGCACCGGCACCGGCACCGGCACCGGCACCGGCACCGGCACCGGCACCGGCACCGGCACCGGCACCGGCACCGGCACCGGCACCGGCACCGGCACCGGCACCGGCACCGGCACCGGCACCGGCACCGCCCCCGAGGGGAGGAGTGGGGCTGAAGCCGAACAAAACGGCAGCAGAAACCGGAAGCTCATTGGCAGTTGACTTCCGACCCGGAAGGGAGCCACAGCTCCCCAGATCGCCCTGCGGAGCCCACAGAGTCCAGCAGCGACTCGGAAGCAGAGAAAGCAGAATCAATGCGGTTTCGGACGAAACCAAATAAAACTTTCAACACAGTCGAGAACCAGCCCCAATACGAACTCACCGATTGGGGTAAAATCAAAATCGAATGCGCAGGATGGGCGCCTGCAGCATCGGTGCATGCCTTCCCGCTGAGAATTACAGGACCCCAGGGGAACCAGCAAAGAACGTATACTCCCGTTAATTCCAAAGACATTCAGACAATAGTAAAAGCTATCTCAGAAAAAGGAATTAACTCAGGGGTGGTTTCCACTCTCGTGGACGGTCTTTTTAGCAATGATGATTTACTCCCTTTTGATATAGTGCAAATAAGCCGTATGCTTTTTGAGAGGGAGGGGACGTGTGGGATTCAGCCCCCTCCCACTATAGATGCGAGACAGCCCATCTATGCCAACCCATAGTGGGGCAGGGGATCTTCATACCCTATGCTCCCACAGGCAAAAGCACACAGAAAGGGAGAAACATGACCTACCCCAAATCCTTGCCCACAAGGGTCACCGACGTCCCGACTGGCGATGAGGAAGCCTTCCAGATAGGCCGCTCAGCCAGGTCAGGCTCGCACCCAATCCTTCGCATGTTAGAAGCTACCTTTCTATCCCTGAATGAATCTAACCCTAACCTAACCGACTCCTGCTGGCTTTGCTATGATGTTAAACCCCCCTTTTACGAAGGAGTCACTTTAGATACCCCCTTCAGCTATTCCACAGCCGATGCCCCTTGCCAGTGCAGATGGGACACACCCCGCAAAGGAATTACCCTGAGTCAAGTCACAGGTCAGGGCAGATGCTTTGGCAATGCAACCCTAGCTAAGCAGAAAGGTGACGTCTGCACCGAAGTAGTTGTGCCTGACAGGAAGAATAATAAGTGGGTAGTCCCATCCGCATCTGGGATGTGGGTTTGCCAGAGATCTGGAGTGAGTCCCTGCGTGTTTCTTGCCAAATTCGATAACTCTAACGACTTTTGTGTTCAAGTTCTGATCATCCCTAGGATCCTGTACCACTCAGACGAAGAGGTGTACCGCCTTTTCGAAGAAAACAGCCGGCTCCACAAGAGAGAAATACTAACAGGTATAACTATCGCAATGCTGCTCGGCCTAGGAGCAGCTGGAATGGCAACAGGTGTCTCAGCCCTAGCAACTCAACACCAAGGACTGTCCCAGCTGCAGATGACCATCGATGAGGACCTGCAGAGGATCGAGAAATCCATTTCCTTTCTAGAAAAGTCAGTCTCCTCGCTCTCAGAAGTGGTCCTGCAGAACAGGAGAGGACTGGATCTCCTGTTCATGCAACAAGGAGGCCTGTGTGCCGCCTTGAAAGAGGAATGTTGTTTCTACGCTGACCACACAGGAGTCGTTAGAGACTCCATGGCAGAACTCCGAAACAGACTGGCTCAGAGACAGAAAGACAGGGAAGCCCAACAGGGCTGGTTCGAATCCTGGTTCAATCGATCACCATGGCTAACCACACTAATTTCTACCCTAATAGGTCCATTGGCAATGCTGCTTTTAGCTATTACCTTCGGGCCATGCCTGCTGAACAAGCTAGTCTCATTCACTCAGGCCCGCCTAGAACGGGCTAGCATCCTGTTCGTGGGACAGCAACAATTACTGTGAATTCAACAGGGAACACTGCCAGTCACGAGAGACTCGCCTGGCAGAAACTTACTCAGGTTTCCCAAGACCCTTTTCCCTAGTCAGATCTCAACCTCCTACCTCATTTCAGTGCCTATATATAGGACTACCTCGTTCATTTGTGAAAGAGGGGGGGGGAAGTGTGGTAGGCATAGGGACAGGCGTTCGGAAGATTTCAGGCTGTGACGGAAAATTACAGGAATCCTTCTACCCCCCTCCCCATAGATAAGGATCACCCTTGGAATGTAGCCAAACGTGTAGCCCCCCTAACCTATGGATGCCAGTAACTTTCCACTCCATACTAACCCTAGAAAGTATAGCCAAACCCCTGTCTGACGTAGAGAAACCCCTTAGTCCATAAATACCCTTGAGACCCCTCAATAAACGCCTTTAACCGTCCACCACATTGGTGTCAGCGTCCGTTATTGGCCACGAGGGATCCCAAGGAGGAGATCGCAGTGCTGGACTCTGATACCAGGTCATCGCGGCCTTCACAAGAAGGCAACACTTTGGGATGGAAACATCAAGTATCCTTAAGCCAGCTATCACTTCATTACCAGCTCCTTTTAAATGAAATGAGTGAGACCTGGCCAACAGCATTTGACTTACCTTTATCTCCCAGAAATCCCAAAAAGAAGAGTTCATTCAGAGGAAAAGAAAGTTGAAGTAAAAAATCGTTCTCCTGGTAGCTGAGGAAATCTCATCTGTTGTATGTGTAGGAATCCAGAGAAGCAATACCATGGTTTGACAAACACGTGATTAGTCAAGACATGCTCATATATATGTTATTCACAAAATGCACCTTGTGCTAAAAGAAATGTACATCCCTAGTGACAGTAGGACATCACCATTACATAGCTCCATTATATCACAGAATGATGATAGGACATCAGGTACTGAGGGGAGATATCCTTTAAACTAGAATAATATTTGCATCCTATGGAGGGGGGGAGGGAGGTCAAGGATTTTTATGAGGACAGGCAAAATTAAATCTGCCAGGGCAACATATAATAATAACCCACATAATTTTAAAAATAATGATTTTTTTCTTCTTATTAACGTTACTGGTAGAGTGCAAGGTTAAGTTCTGAAATTAATTATATTTTCTCTCTCCATAAAGATTGTTCATTGTTTGTGCTCTAGTCAACTTTGGACACTAAAATATGGTTAGATAATTTCTCATTCAAGCTTTCATGCACCAGACCAGCATGCCTGCAATTCAAACATTATCAGCATGTATAAAAGCACACACACACACGCACATACGCACACACACACGCACATGCACACGCACACGCACACACACACATACACATACATGTTGGATCGGCGGAAGAAATGCGGCACTCAATATGAGTGATCAGCAAGTTTCAAACTTTATTGATAGTTCACACATATTTTATATTGGTGTTAATGAAGCTTATACATATTGCAAAGCTGAGCTCATTATTGGTTAATTACTTATCGGTCAACCACGCCTACTTCTATATTCTTATGGTTATTTTGTTACTACTTCTACATTCTTGTGGTTATTCTGCTGAAACTATCCTCATATTTTTGGCAAAAGATCCTCTCCTCTATCTAGTTGTTGCACCAAGGGCACAATGTCCTTGTCAGTGGTTGGACACTGACTGCTGAATCCTAGACTTGCCTCCTTCTAACTTAACCAATGGTATTATGTCGACATGACCTTTCTCAACTAGCCAACTGTCCACAAAGCTCTCCACACTTTCCCTGTTTTTCTGTTGAACAAGCATGGTCTGATTAAATGCAGCAGATATCATCTTTTGCACCATGTTCTGTAGGCATATGCAAAAGCACGGCAAAATTAATACTACTAACAAAGCTATAATGCCCACTATAATGCTAACGTTAACAATAAAGCGTAACCATGATCCCAGGCCTAATGATTTGAGCCATCCATCAATACCAAAGCCCGATTCTACCTGTAAGTTTCCAGTTAACCTCCGCAACTCAGAGAGTTGGGAGTGAACGGACCGTGAATGATCAGAAAGACCCATGCAACACATGCCCTCAAATTCTTCACAACCATGGCCTTGTGCAAGTAAAAGAAAATCAATTGCAGCTCTATTTTGAAGCGTTGCATGGCGAATGGAATCAACATCAAGCAAAAGGCTAGAAAGTGCAAAAGAGGTGGCATTGGTTTGCTTAGCAAGCCAACATCCCAACTTATTTAAAATAGCATGAGCACCTGCTGCTGATACCCCTGGAGTCAAGAAAGATGCTGCAACTATGGCCTCTGGGGACCAGAATTTTACATCGTCCCTGCAGTCTGCAGCAAAGGCATGAGCCATTCGTTTATTTCGATGATGGCGGCGGCTCATGTTTAGTATCATGGGCATGTTGGGTGTAAGTAGAGAGAGCCGTCTAATAGGACATGGTCCCCCATGCAGCATTGATGGGATACCGGGCCAAGCACGGTCCCCACATATTAGGAAGTATCCTGCTGGCAATTGAATAGGGTTATTTGATGAAATTGACACTTTGTGGTATAATTGCACCAAGCTGTTGCATTACGGTAGATAGCCATGCTGGAAGTTACAATATTGGAATGGTTCTTGGTTGGCAGCTGGCTTCTATGGTTGAAATTAAGACATGCATCTGCCATCGCTGAACCTAACAGCTCCAATTCTTGGGGTTCTTGCGGTGCTATGGGAAAAAAGGAAACCCATTGGTCCCAATTATCTACACTTGCCCTAGCATTGTTAGTCCTACAGGTGGGTACATGTGAGGGCCATGGCCAGGGATCTGCTGGTAACCCAATCAAACAGGTTGTAAATGGATTACCGGGAGAAGATAATGACAGGTAAATAGCGTCCTGGTTAGTTAAGTTTGCCAGGGTGACCCAGATGTTAGTCTTGGGCTGAAGTGGGGCCCATACTTGATGGGCTTCCACTCCTCCAGCAACGTCTGTACTGTCTATTAAGAGGGTGAAAATTAGTAAAACAGCAGCATAAGTTCGCCACGTCACCCTGATCTTCCCAGGCACTGCTTTTTAATAACAAAGATAGGGGTATTCCATGGACTTGTTGACAACTCACACACACAAAGAATCCCAGCCGAAAACTGAAATGAGTTCAAATTAAATTAACATGTAGAAAGCTGGCATTCTCTGCTGGAATCAGTTTCATTATGATTAAGTTTACTACTGCTGTTTCAGATAGCTCCTTCTCTCAGGGTTCTCTCAGGCTAAAAGTGCTTTACAAATTAGAGGTCAGGCTGGTACTTTATAATTTTCTCATTTTTCCTTTAATCTCCTTTTTTTTATGTTTAATTAATTCTATGGTTATTCTTTCTGAAACTGAAAACATTTTCCTAGTTCCCTGTATTCACAGTTGCCATCTGCCAGGCAAAACTTCCCCAGCAAAGATTCTTTCATTCAAATCATATGGGAGCACCCTTCATATGACACAACTTGCACACTGGAATATCCCTTGGGAATGCTGCTGCATCCCAACACAGAGACCCTGTGGGATGCCCCACTGCCTGCCATACCACCAATCACTACCAGTTATCAATCGCATGTTTGACAAGCACTGCATTTCCTGAGCTCCAACTCCATGCAAATTAATAAGCAAATATGATGATCTTTTAAAACATTGCAAAACACAATTTGAAATAAAATGTATTGGTCACAAAGCTCCTTTAGACTCTCAAGAGATCATACCTGCTGTGGTATGTGTACTGGGTAAATTTGCACTGTGGTCTAAGAGTATGATTACAGCTTGGGAAAACACACAGTTTTGCAAACACAGTTTCAAGCTGGCTGGCTTAGTTACTGTGCCAGATATCTTATTAATATCAATTACCAAATAAAGCTCTTTAAATAAGAAGAAATATTTTTTTCCTGATCAAGCCTACATGGATGACATCAAAGACAGGTAACCCTGAAGTCCTGGTGTCTAGAGAGCTATGCCCAAGAAATGGCCTAGGAGTGCTGGCTAATCAAGTAAGGTGTGTTGAGAAACTAAGACAGAGAAATGAGATATCTCTGGAAATGCCAAATCCTGTGCTATCTGTAGCTAAGCTATGGCAAACGGATGCCCATCATTACTAAAGAGAGCACTTATGATTTTACATTAAAGCAATGTCACACTGCCTTGGCCTATCCTCCTTCTTCTTTGAAAGCTTCATCAGACAAACAAGTAGCCTGACTCCTTTCAGAGGTGTTAAAGGCAATGTGAGCTACTGGTTTAGTAATAAACCAGTTTCTGTGTCTAAACACAGGCCCTCAGTGGCAAAGAGGTTGGCTGTTATTTTCTCTTCATAGTCTGTGATGCCACTGCCAGGGCAGTGACATTTGTGGTGGGAAGTTCAGTGGTGCCCCTGTGGAGCCACAGGGCTGAGTAAAGACATAGAGAAAACGCCCACTTACATGGAAATGTGGTTACTGTACCCATGTATCTATGATGCAATGAAGACATGTCTTTGGGAAGATTTGTGGTGCTTTCTACATGAACAGACTGAAAGTTTTCTTGGGTATTCTGTGGGGACTCTGTGCCCCATGTACCTGGGCTCTGAGAGCTCTTTTGAAGTGGCCTCAGCAGAGCACCTGGGTGATGTTTCCCAGTGATTGTAGCTATTCCTGCTGCTCCACCTCAGCCACTGGTGGTGGTGTGGCAAGTCTGGAGCACAGTAGAGACCTGTGATCTGGGTATGGTTTGTGTCTTCACTGGCAGGGAGTGAACAGCTAAGGAGGGTGATGAAAGTTCCCCTTCAAAACCAGCCTCAGTGATGTTTTACGTATAACAAAGGAACACTGAAACATTTCACTGTATCAGCTGAAAAGAAGCATACAGCAGAGATAAAAATGTGACAGTCTGTGCATTTTGGAGAATAAGAGAGAGACTATCAAAAAGGATATGGGAATTTAGGGAAGCCTGAAATGCTTTAAGACATTGGAAGAGGGCCCTCACTGTTATGATCTCTGTAAGAATGAGATCAAGCTACACTGTTCAAACTAGCCTAGGAAAACCTAATTTGGTGAGGGATCACATTGAGGAGCACACCAGTTTGAACTTGAAGAAAATACCTTTCAATTTGGAGGTTTGAGGGTTTTTTGAATGAATAAAAGGTGGGTTAGAAGAAATGTCTTAATCACTCCTTGGGCTGACTATGTAGTTTTTACATGTTTAGAGGTGAATGAATAGACAAAACTACCAATGGTTTACAGAGTTTTCCAAATAGCAAAATAGCTTTTTTTTTCTAAGTCAGCCATGTGTATTCTGAAGGGAATATACATGTCTTCCTTCCTAAAACTTGCAGGGCCACAGAAGAACCCATTTTCTCCAGTTCCTGACATTGTTCAGCTCCTGAATAGACAAAAAGCTGCTTCATTCACCTTCTTCCTGGCTGTTATTCCAGTTTTTTGTTATTCCGGTTGTTATTCCTGGTTGTTTGTCCAGGTACTTCTTGAGTCCATCCCTCAGATACATTCCTCTGGATTATTTTCTGTTCTTCATCTTTGCACTCAACCCTCCCCAAGCGCCTCCTGTCCACACAGTGCAAGTCAGGTGACAGCTGCATTGAAGATTTCAAAGAATGAGGAAGGAGTTAATGAGTGGCCAACAGTTACAAGTGAAGTGATTTGCTCTACAAAAGAAAGAGAGGTTTTTATGCTGTATGTGCCAGTTATACAGAGGGAGACAGACACCATGGCAACAAGCTTGTCAGGCAGGAGCAGATGAACTATCATTGGGGACATCATTAGTGGTGGAGAAACTTCAAAAGCTTTGGAATTTGGGTTCCTTTTGCACCCAGAATCTCATCTGCTGTTATGGAATTTGAATCTCCAGTCTATAAGCTTAGCCTGGGATAACAATAGCAGGCTGGGATGTTGGATGCATCCTGAATAACATGGAAAAGAAGAATGTGCCTACAGTATCTCAGAGCTTCCAGGCCTGCCTGGTTGTTGGAACCGTATGGAAAGGAAGAATGAAAACATACCATTGAGTCAGGTTCAGCAGGATTGTCTAAAATAAAGATTGAAAGGGAATTTGTAAAGGACTGTTCCTTCTGTGCTTACTCATAAGCCATGGATCTAATCAGTAGCCTGCACTGATGGATTAATCCCCCTGTAAATCTCCCATTCTGGGAGGGTGGACAGATAATTGCACATAAGAGGTTGATTCTTTTTATTCTCCTAGCTCATAGGCAGAATCCCAAATACCTGTGGTTGTCCTGTCCACAATGCAGACACTTACTCTGATGCAAAGTTGGAGTCAGATGGTGATAAGGTAGGATTTATACCCACGGGAAGTTCCTCTGTAGGCAACCACAAAGTAATCAGCGCACAAGGCATGTGTGACTCTGAATGTGGTCTAATGTGAAACTCATTTTACCAGAGCAACGTACCCAGTTCAAGTTTCCAGTTCACCTGCCTGCAGTGCAGAGGAAAACATTTCTATGGGCAAGTGGAGAGAGAAAGGAAAGATCTGAAGACCTGTGGCAGAGTTTCTGTGGGAGTCTCTTTAGCCCTGCCATATCTACAAAGTGCTGAGAATGCCACACAGCAAAGTTTTCACTGTGACAGGGAACAGATCACAAATTCATGAACCTTTGTGACATGGGGAATTATAATTCCCCATGACTGAGCTACTTAAATCTAAGGTGAGCTGCAGCCCTTCACAGCTCCAAAAATGAAGCACAACCAACATGCAGAGTGTAAGAGTGCAGAGAGTCCAGGTGCCCAAGCTGTGGCTCAGCTCACCATGCCCCACTGCTTTCACAGGAGCTGCTGCAGGCATTTTAGTCAAAAGCTATTTTAGCCCCATCAGGACTAACTGGGAGAACTGATGAGCACAGACATTTGCCCAGCTTGCAGCATAGGGAAGGAAAATCAGGTGGACATTAATCATCTTTTTTGCAGACACATCAAGTAAAAAGGAGAAGCATTCAATCCCTTGAAAAGGCTTATTTTTGAGCAGTTGTTCTCTAGGACCTGATAGCCAAGTGATGTACTCAAAGAACAAATGAAAGAAGAGGTGGCTCCTCTGGCACTGCCTGCCTTCCAAAGATAAAGGAAGATGGAGTGCAGCACTCTGCTCACCCTGTACAGGAGGGTGAGAGCCATTGAGATAACTGTGAGAATTATTGTGATGGAGGCATCTGGCTTGCACTAAAAGGAGAAGAAGTGGGAGCATGCAATGGATTTCTGCATATGTTTGAGTTTTCCCAGTCCTGTGGAGAGAGGCCTCTGACCATAATTGGAACAAACTCCTGAATAGCGTGTGTGAGCAGAAAGCAAATCTGAAGCTGCGGGAGCCAGCTCACCCTGCTGCATCATTAACAAGGAGACGTGTTGCATGTGCAAGATGTAGGGCAGGGAAGGACATGCTCATCCTACTGAAAAGGCAGAGCATTCACCAGAATTTTCTGGTAGTTTTGGAGAGCTCATCTTGTCCCAGGTAGCTTTTCCTTCCAGGCGAGTGGAGGTACACAGATATGTGTTTTTGGTCAGCAGGCAAAAATCTGCCAGGAGAAACTGGTGGCAACCTAGTGACAACTGCACACACAGGTCATGGCTAGTGATAGGTTCAGAGGGACAGCAGGGGAAAGCCTGTGGTTCCTACTCCGGCTGCTTTTATCCTGCAACCCAAACTAAATATTTATTTCTCTTTTACTGGAAGAGGACATCAATTAGAAAGGCAGAGTCATGCACTGACACAGGTTATGTATCCCTTTTAGTCACATAAGGCCAGCAGCAGGAAGAAATGCGGTGAGATGTGAGGTGTGGGGTTTGTCACCAGGCATTCTGTGTTCAGGGATGGGAACCAAACAACAAACAGCTTTCTTCCTGCTCAAAGGAAGAGCTTAGGAACCAGCAGGCATGCAGAAAGGCTTCTCTCAAACACAGCACTGAATAGAAAGAGGGGCACAGAGTCATGGCCCCACACCTGCCTTGAGGACACAGATGTCAGCCTGCACTCCTGCTCCTGGGGAGAAGTGTCCAACATGTCGCTGACCATGACATGCATGGTCTTGTCAGACCATTACTGCAAGTTCCAGAAATATCTTCTGATTGCTAATACAGAGTGCTAGATTATATTGCCTGCATTGCTATGATATTACTCTTTGGAATACTATGAAATTTAATGTAGAGAGGAGCTTTTTTAAAGAAGATAAATGTTTACAAGGTCTTAGGAAAGTGTAGAACTGTGATTTAGTGCAAAGTTTAGGACAATTGAAGCCAGCTAGCTTCAGTTTCTTCTTTAAGTCACAATCGATTTTAACACATCCCCCACATTCTCAGGCTCTGAGACCCCCTACATGTGCATTTTTTGTTTTTTGCCTTCATGAGATTCTGAGCTCCAGTCACTCATTAAACTAAAGCTCTAAATCCCATCTTTTGGCATGCATATGGACAAGCATTCACAGGAGAAGATCTCAGCTGAAATAACTGCAGAAAATTACATCTGACCTTCCATCCTCTCTCCTCCTCCTGGAGGACTGAGCCGAGACTTGTGGAGGAGTGCCATCACATTTTCCTGATTCCCAGTTAATCCCTGGGGCTGTGTCTGTGCCCAAATCCTCTGTGCTCCCAGCAGGTCAGCATCTGCCTCCAAGCTCCTTACCCCCAACTTCTGCAGACACTTGTCCCAGCCAAAGCCGACAATTTTCTGCAAAAGGAGGTTGCCAAGACAACATACCATAAATTTTGCCTACACTCTTGAGCATGGAGCAAAACATATGCTGGATGTTGCAGCAATGGAGATCCCTTCCAGGATTTTGAACACTGCTGAACTTTGCTGCACAGTCAGAAGTCAAACCACAGCTACCTGGGTCCATCCGTGCTAAGTCAGAACTGATGAGATTTCAGCATGGCACAGAGCAATACTCTTTGGGCAGGAAAAGTAAAGGAGGACAGTCCTGGGTTTGTTTCTTTGTTTGTTTAAGATTGCGTTTATTTTATAACTGACAGGTGATCATTTTATTGGCCTAAAGAAACTTGCCAGGAATAAAAAGAAGTTTCTCTTTCTGTTTTTCACAACAAGGAGATGCCAAACAAGTGGTTTCATGCTCAGAAGAGCCTCAGAGGTCTCTGCTGAATTGATTGACCATGGTTCAAACCAGTGTGCAGCACAGCCACTGACGGAGAAACAGCACAAGGAGTCAGGGCATCAGGAAGGTCTACAGGATGCCACTGGGGCACTCTTCCGTGCCTCTTGGAGAACAAGCTGGAAAAGGCTGGAGTTGCATTTTAATCTTTTATATGTGTAGGATCCATCTGCTCTTGAACTTCAGGGAAATCTACTGCCAGGATCAGCCTCAAACATTGCAAGTGAGGTCTCTTCAAAAGGAAGATGAGTTCTGCTGGGCAAGCTGGAAAAAGCTTCAACTTTCAACCTTGAAAAACTCTAGGGTGGGAGTATGCAATGTACAATTTCAGCTAGATTTAACTAACTGTGACTGAGGGTCACAGGGCTTCCTAGCCATCCTCCTCCCTTCAAGCCATTCTTCAGCTGAGAGGACTAATTGGATGGACCTCTTGGGGCTCCTTACAGCTGTTTCCTGAGATGTACTTGTATTCTGCAAAGGGAAGGCTCAAGCTGATTGCTTTTACAACAGCTTCAACAGGAAAAATTTGCATTAAAAACGATGTGGGAAGTAAAAAGACCTGGCATCTTAAAAGGTTTCTTGTAATTCTGGCAGGTTGATCAGCACATTCTCTGCCAGAAAGAAGAGTTCCCTGCTGTGTGTTTTCTAATGAATTGACCACTGCCCTCTAAAAAGAGATAGTGAAATGCACTGTGTAAGCACCTTCTCCATCAGCCTTAGGAGTTTTGAAAGTATCTTTATATTTTTGCTCATATAAAGGTAAAAGCTCATTCTACTAATTCAGACAGGCCTTGTGGGCTGAAGAACATTTTCACATAAGCAAACTTGCCCTTTATATCACTACCATGTTCTCTTATAACAACGATTAAATCTCTTACAATAGTGATTTAAAATAAGTGTATTTTAGTGTGGTCTACTGCTGCAGTTGGATCAGGTGGTATTTCAATCTGACCAGATTTACTTCAGGCAGAGAGATCTGGATGACTCCATTCTTGTCTTTGTCCAGGAGACAGAACACTTCTGAAAGGTAGAAGAGTGGGGGGGAAAAAGCTGGATATAAAATACAGAGTTTGACATGTAGAGAATCACTGCTTGACAAAATGTAAAAGTCTGGCTTTTTGCCATGATCTACTGGAAATTTAGACTGGTTCTGTAAGATAATATTACAGTGGTTCTTCCTTCTTATTACAAATAATTTCTAAGCTGCTTCATGAGGTGGAATAGATCTATAGCAGCAAAATGGGAGTTGGCAGCAGGACAACTATAAAATCTGATGTGGTGGCATCTGGCATGATCCAAGGACAAACCTGTACATCAGGTCTGAGTAAGGACTGCAAGTGATAAATGGTCCCATTTGTCAGAGCTGGGACAATCTGGGGGCCAGAGCACTAACCATAAGTTGCTGATAACTGTAAAGCACAAGAGAATGGTGTGTTGTGGAAATGTGTCCTCTACTCCCCATGGGCATTCAGACATAAAGGCTTTTGCCATTTCTCCACTGCTTCCTCTGACTCAATTTTGCTGGCACCTGAACCTTTCCATGCAATTTGCTACATTCACAGCTAAAAGACAACAAATACCTAGGGCAATCCCAAAGCTTTCAGGAATTTCCCTTGGGTACTCACTGAACAGGGTCTCCAGGCAGATCATGCAGGCCACAAAGCTATTGAAGTCAATGGTCAGCTTGGTGCTACAGGCGTAGCAGGTGATGATGCTGTGCTGCACCTCATCTTTGAGCCTGAAACCTGAGGGCCAGGAGAGCACAGGAGTCACTGACACATCAGGTTAATTTGCTATCTTGGATGTGACTTATCCATATCCTGCTGCAGCTGCAGGTTGAAGGGCAGGACTATTCCTCCAAGAAGGTCTGTTGAACTCCCTCACCTATCTCTGTGGGTCCTTTTCAAAACCAATTGTGCCAGCTGAAGAGAGACATAGAGTTCTCCCACAGCATTTTGTCAGACTGCATATTTCACATTGTTTCACAGCATAACCAGTCCTATGTTCCCCAGATAAACCCCTAATTAGTGAGTGGGCACTGCAGCTGAATAACAGTGATTGCAGCAGAGCCAGTTGCTCACATAATGCATTGGGCTCTATTCAGGCCCATATTCATGCTATTTCTGTTACTGGATCATTCACATAAAATCCACTGAGCACAAGACAAATCAAAAAGAAAAAACAGTGCTCCTCTAGATGTCCCTTAGCTGGCAAGCTCGGCTCCAAAAGTGAACACATCAGAGAGGACGTCATTGGACTGTGCCTTCATCAGGCTTGCACCTTCTCCAGAGGAGAGAAAGGTGGTAGGAGGAAATGAAGGAAAAAGAGGGTTTGGGCATAGCTCTGAAAGAGGACTATTAGATTAGGAAATAATGAGGCAAAAAATAGATCAAGTAATAATCAGATGAATAAGCAATTGTCACAGCATGGACAAAAGTACCAGTAGTCCATAACGCAGAACAGAGAATGGGGTTTGATGTATGAAACAGCAAAAGGATTGCAGTGTGTGACTGTCAGGAAGGGAGAATGTCACTGGCAACACTGTGATCTAGGTGACAGGAGAGAATAAAAGCCATTAGACAGCTCTGCTGTTCTCCCAATGTCTGGTGATCCAATCTCCAAGCAACACACTCACCGGCCTTTCTGAGGGCATTTCGTATCTCGTGGGAGTTGATGGTACCAGAGTAGTCACTGTCTACTTTCTTATAGATTGTCTGTGGCAAAGGGTGTGATGTTGTTCACAGAGGTCCCAGGAAGAGGAAAGAGACGAGGATCTGACTCCATGTTTCAGAAGGCTTGATTTGTTATTTTATGATATATACGTTATATTAAAACTATACTAAAAGAATAGAAGAAAGGATTTCATCAGAAGGCCATACACACACACGTATTCAGTGGCATGATGCATGCATAAAACTTGGCCTTCACTGACTCAGGCTTTAAACTAAAAAAATTATTTTGCTAGCCCACCATGCCACCCATGCCCTGCCATCCTCCCTGCTCATGTAGCTAACCAGTGCCAGGACAATCATTCCTACCTCTGCCTGTTCACATTGTCACTGTGTGCCCACTGGTGGCTGGGACAGAGATTGTCCTTACCACCACAAGTTCTACTCTTTGAAACATTAATGAGCGAGAGAAACATTTCAAGCAGTGGCAAGCTAGGCAGAGTGGGAAACATATTCCCATGGGCTGGCAGCATGCCTGCCTTCACATTACATGGTGGCAGACAGGCCATTGAGGAGAGTATCCTATCATTTGGCTAACACTGCAACAGACCAAGTCCATCTTGCTTAATGTTTCATACAAGATGACAGATGCCTCCTACTGCCAGCAGATTTATTATCCAGAATTAGAAGCCACCCAGACCTAGAGTTAATAGTGGATTTGGGTCTCAAGGTTTGCTTTTCTGACAAGCCTTAGGACAGAGCTGTGTCCTCATGAACCCAACATTTCTTCATGGTACTCAGGGCAGATGCTCTGTGATGAACAATATCAAGTATGGTGGCAGCAGGCTTGCCTGAAAGGGAGGTGGTCACACCAGGAAAGTCCAACTCTGACCTTCCTTTAGACCGCTTCGTTCTGGGTCAACTTCTTGGGATATTAAATCCTGTATCAGAAAAAAAAAATAAAAATCAACAGTTCTACAAGATTTCAAAAATACAAAGGCAGTTTTTTGTAGGTCCTAAAATTATATTTCTTGTATTTCCTAATGGTCATCCAGCCATGCAATATATAGCAAGAGCTGAAATGTTCATATGAGCTTTAAGAGACCAGGCAGCAGAAAGAGCTGTCTTTGCCAATAATCAAAGTTAATCTGTCTTTCCATGGGGTATTGCAAATTATGGAGAATGATGGGGCCAAGGTGAAAGAGGATTTGCTTGTGCCCTGTCAAGTGAGAGGTGTTTCAGAGCCCTGGAACAAATTCGAGCCCTGAGAAGGAAGGCTTCCAATTATATCTGCCTGTGAGGGTTTAACTCTATCTCAGTTCTGGATCTGTACTTCAGAGCTAATAGGGCAGGCAAGGGGATAGAGTCAGAAATGTTGTTACCAAATACTTTTGAATCTTCATCCAAAGTGTCTTGAATTCTACAAGTCTCAAGGTGCTGGGTCCATCTGTCTGGGTCATGTTAAGGCATGGTTCAAAAATCAGGATTCCTTTATTCTTAACAAAACTGGAGTGTAAAAACAAGAGTTGGATGTGCAACACTGGAGAGCAATGTGGAGATCAGTTCTGTTAAAAATAAATCACCCATCACAGTGTCATCCTAATGCCAGTTTAGTTCTCATTTGTAATGCATGTCCATCTCCCACAGACATGCCCACAGCTCCATATTTGCTTGGCTAAAAGCATGCCAAGAATTTCTAGGCTATCTTCACTCTCAAGGAATGATATATGGGATTACTAAATATATAAGCAAGATTAAAAGCACTCACATTTTGGACACTTAATAGTAGGTTAGATTTCACCTTAGGGGGAAAAGGGCCTGGTGTTGCAGCAGAAAATTGTTAGAAACCAGAGGCAGGAGCTGCAAGTGAAGAGAGTCAGTAGCTGTCTACAGTGTCCTCTCCCATGTCCTTCAGGTCTTTGAACATCCCTTCCAATGTAAAATTATGCAGAAACAGGGATTTGGACACTATGACATTGTACTTACTGAGTTACCCCATTAAGCTTGGGAGCCTATGGAGTGTAGGGCAATGGCACCACTTCTCCTAACAGCCAATTATCCACAAGATCCACAGTGAATTTTTGCTGGCCTCAATATGGCCATGCTATGGCACCAACACTAGCAAGCTCCTAGAAGCATGGGTCATCACCCTCCCAGTGCAAAGGAGCACTGAGTAGAGGTGTTGACCTCCCTTTTTCCTTTGGCTACACAAACCTGGGCAGAGGTGTTGACCTCTCCTTTTCCTTTATCTACACAAAACTTAAAAGCTCCCAAGTGTCCCCCCAGTTATGCAGAAGGGAGGCAGCCACTGCCTGTACTTGCAGCCTTCCCCCTGGGAACAGGCTCAGCCTGTCCCTGCTGCTGTGAGCTCAGGCCTCTGTAAGCAGGACCTGACTCAGAAACAGCAGCTGTGGATGTACTCAAAACCTGCATCTTGCCAAGCATGCTGTGTATGCACCTGGAACTGCACAGGTGCAGCCGGGCAGAAAAGCCCTACTTCCCCCCACTATATTTAGGAAAATGTTTAAGTAATGAGAGATGGTGGTGAGAGAAGCAGCTGATGATTAAATGTGGTGGTCCAGTGGTCCAGGTTTCTGCCACCATAAACTGATAGAGATGCGTTGTTGAATTTTTTGCCCCCAGCCATGTGCTGGGACAAGTGAAGTGTAAACTTAGCCCAGCTTGTCAGGAAGTTTTACAAAAGAGATCCAGAAACTTTAAAGGTGATGACATTACATTCAAAGGATACATCTAAAAGGCTGATCATCTCCCTGCAAGTGTTAATGTTGAATCTATCACTTTTCACATCCTTTCCTGTACAAAAAGGAAATATAAAAGACTAAGTGAGAAATAGTTTAAGACAAATATTTTTCTGCAGACAATGCTGAAAATACCAACCACCTTAAAATCTCGGTAGCAAAGCAAATGCTCTGCCATTTTTTCCACTATGTCCTTTCAGTTGATTAATATGACTTTTTTTTTTCCCACAGTGGGAGGGGATGTTATTGGTTTTGGTGGTGATAAGTCTCTATTTGTCCACAGAAGTCATGCAGCAGCAGCATAATAACACTGCCCATGGTGGTCCTTCCAGAAAAGTACAGGGAATGTTGTGTCTCTGCAGAATATCTGCTGGCCATGTTTGGAAGGGAAGCACCAGGCACTATTTCCACCCCACCCCATATTTAGAGGTTCAACAAGTCAGGAGGAATTCAGCTGAGATCAGACAAAAACTCCAGTTTTCATCACCCCTAGCTGACAGAGCTGGGTTTTGTTAGCAGAGACCCTGTTCTCAGCTCCATCCAATGGGAAGTACATAATGTCACTCACTCTTCACCAAAACCCAGTTTAGAGTCCTTTAAAGTTCAGTTGCAGTCACTTCACAGTCCTGGACAGAAAACAAAACATACTGTAGGTGTTAACAAAAAAATTATTTGAAGAAAGCTCTATTGATTTGCTATCAGACATCCAGAGACAATTTTCTTTCCAAATCTAAGACACGTAAACCCTTAATTTTTTTCAAACCCTTCACATTTACCCGCAGATATCAGAGGGAGAAGATCTTCAAAACCAATCATACTTCCTAGACATTTAACCAGGAAATAAGTGGTTTGTTAGGTGCTATGGTGACGTGACCAAGTAAATGGCAACTTTTTACAATGTTTGACTGAATAAAAAGTTTCAGGAAAACATTTGAGATTTTCAGTGCTTACAGAAACTACAACCAAACAATTCTAAAATTGCCATCTCAAAACTCAGAATGGTCTTCCTAACTAAAAAGATGTTTTCCCTCTCCAGTAACGGTGGCCACCTGTTCATTGAGAGGAAACCTGACATGACAGCCACAGGCTAACGCAGCAGGACTTTATAGATACTGTTTTTCAAATATATTAAGTAGAGAAAAAGCCCAGCCGACAGTTTTTTGATTCCTGGGGCTAAACAAAAAGGAAGGAATTGGCCAGCCAAGCAATTGTCAGAATTATACGATAACTCCACAGGTAATTTATTTCACCCTGGGATAATATTTTCACAGTCCTCACTCCTATCACCCCTATTTTCAAAGTTATTCCCTGCCTTGCATTACCAAGGGGAAAAAAAAATCACATTTTGCACCAATAAGACGAACAATTAGAAAATCTTCTCTATTGTAAAATAAACTGAACTGAAGCTATGAGTTAATAAAAGGGGAGAAATACTTGGTTTTTTGAACAGACAGTAAAAGGAATTGGCAAGTCAAATATTTGTATAATCATAACAGAGAGGTTTCAGGTTTTTTTGTTCACTTTAATCCACTTACCTCTCCAGAGAGCTTTTGTAATGGAGTCTTGAACTCATCATCTATATCTTTGTTATCAACATGAGGCTAGAGGAAGGGGATGGCTAAGAGAGTGGTTAACAAGGTTCTAGAAAGTGAGCTGTGGATATTGTAAAGATGCTGTACAGGGGCTTATTTACAGCAACAGAAAATGAGCATGTGCTCTGCAGCAATGGCAAAACAGAGGCACTACTTTAGTCATTACCAGCCAGGGGTTGGCTTAGAGCAAATACTTCCTAAGGCTGATGAGAAAGTTTTCCTCTGTTACCAAGACAGCATTAGAAAAGAGCCACAGTGAAAAAATGTTGCTGCACTTGGCCAGAGCAATTCAGCAGCTCCTTGGAAGCCTTTTGCAGCTTCTCACAGACTTCAGGAAGACTATTTGTTTCTATGGAAATGTGCCCTTTCCACCTTCTCCTACCCATGCAGGAGGTAAGGACAACAAAATATGTTGCAGTTCAGTCTACAAGGGTGAAGTCTCCTGAGGAATCCGGAAGGAAGAGAAAGAGACAGTGGTAAAGTGCTGCTTTATACCTGCACCAGTAGGAAAAAAAAATCAGATAAAGCCTCCTTTAGACACTTTTTGAAAAAAAATTTCACTTACAACCACATATAATAGTATCAGATACAGATGAAATTCTGTCTTGTCCTAGAGTTGTTCCAAAGGAAAAACTGTATCTTCATCCAAAGAAATCTATGGCATATCAAATTACTTTTCCCCTGATGTGGTGCTGTGAATGATACTGTTGGTTGGAAACATTTGAGTAAGTCTTTAAATGCTCAGTCAGGAACAGTCAGCAAGTTAGTGCTACTTAGCTAACTAAAACCAGAGAATTTATTACAGCAGACCCAAACTCCACTAGTCTACTGCTACTGAATATGGATAAAAATATAAGGCTACTGTCACTAGCAGTCAGCCTGGGGATGATGAGATTGTTGTGAGGCAACTATAACAAGTAGCAAGTTTCAATATTTGGCTCTTCCTAAATTAACTGAATTGCTATGTTAATTTGTACCTCCAAATATAAGGCAATTTTTCCAAAAGCAATGAGTTGTCTTGAGAGCATAGATTCCAGTGAAAGCCAAAGAGACTGTCCTCCCAATTCCCAAAAGAGCTTTTACAAACATCACCCATATAACATTTCTGAAGCCTGAGTGGCCCCTTGAGACTTCAGGGTCTTTTGTTGCCTATAACCAGCACACTGGGGGCAGCAAGGGCAGGAGCTGGGTGATGGACACACAGTTGTTGTCAGCAGGCAGCTATATGACTTACAAAAGCTCTGCAGAGCAGGTAGACAGACTTGAACACACATCTTTTCACCTTCTCCTGCAGAGAGATCTGCTTTAGGTCATCATCTCTGTTGTCCTAACTGGAGCTCCCCAGTCACAACATCAAATGCGATGAAGTAAACCTAGTGTGTGATTCAAGGGAGCTGGGATCATAGCTGGGTCATAGCGTACCTGAGGTGACTAAGCAGCCAGGTTTTTCCAAAAAATTACCACCTTAAAGTCACTTAAGTGACTTAAGAGTCACCAAGAGACTTAGTCACCAAGTCTACCCTACTGTGGGTAAGGCCAGAGAGGACACAGATGGGTTGGAATATCTGTAAAGCACAAGGAGTTCTCCACTGTTGTATTTAGTGATGGGAGCAGACAGATGTCCATAATGCACAAATTTAGGATGCTGACAGGTGAGGGTACCTGGTACCACAGAGAAGGCAGCTCAGAAATGTGCTCAGTGTGTGCATGCAGGCACTTGGGCACTAGGGAAAACCTGTAATTTTGAGCCAAACCACACAAGATCTATTAGCAAAAGTCAGCTGTGCCCATCTGCTCCACCTGTGCTGGCTAATGATGTTCATCCAGTGGAGTCTGTACAGTGTTTAATTGCTTTTCTTCACATATGATATTGGTCATGATGATACTGGTTGGAAATTTTTACATTTGTTTCTCTCCCCTCACACCACAGAAATTAGAGATTACACTGTAGGTTTTTTCCTTACATCATATTTTTAGAAACACTGGGAAAATCAGGGAAAACAAACTCCCAAATTTACTGAATCAGAACAGTAGCATATGGCAGACAATGGATTAAAAAAAAAGTTTGAAATACAAGGGAGAAATAATAACAAAAAAGAAAGTGAAAACTGAGGGCTAATGAGAGGCTGTAATCAGAAACACTTATCTGGTATTGCCAGGCACCATGAGCCTTCCCCCATTCAGATTTTGTAAAAGAAGATTCTCAATGAGACTGTTAATAAATTACTGGCTCAATAATTTACACTGCCATCCTGTTGAAATGGGAAAAACTGAGCCTCAATTTATCTGAGTCTTCCCATATTAGGTCAGGAAGAAACGAGAGAAATAATTGAATCATTTTGCAAAATCCAGATCTTATTGAAGTGTAGTGCTGAATGCCAAGATGTAGCACACTGCTAATTTTTTCCAGCTTAACAGGACAAGGAATACAGTCTTTAAAATGATGAAAAATTTTACCTGATAGAGTGAATAACCAATACTAAGCAGACCTTCTTCCATTCTCTTCTGTCTCCTGTGGTTTTTCTGCATCAAGTCCACCAGAATGGTACAGCATGGCTCATTCAAACTCCCTTCATGGTCATCATCTGGATCATCCAACCAGATTTTAAACTGGGGATTGGTCCAGTATGTTGCTAAGAATTCCCAACAGGAGACAAAAAGGAGGAGGCTTTGCTGTCATTGCAATTGTCATTGCAATCAAGCTGGTTGTCACTATATCTACAGAGAATTATCTCCCTGGAAGAACTTTTGCCTGGAGTTTTTCCAATTCTTTCCATTGAGTTGTATGGGTTTATGTTTTCACAGCTATGCTGAGTATCAACTGGAGCCATGAGAAATCAAAGCACCAGGGTATTTCCTGGGACTAAATACCAACAAGGAGGAGCTGATACTGTTAATTCCAGCCAGTCTTGTATCTCCAGGAAATGTCCTTGGCTGAGGCTGTTATTGTTGCAAGAGGACCAAACGCCAGACAGCCTTTCCAGAGGTCTAACGTGAAGATGAGTTAGAAATAACAATGCCACTTTCCGGGCCTACCCAGCTCTTCAGAGGATTACTCCAGCCAGTAGCAAAAGCCATATAAGCAGGAAAAGCAGACAGAGAAAAAAAATTAATATTGCCACATATTAACTGCTTGGTGGGCTGGTAATCCCCCACAAGGAAATAAGTGTGAATTAGATCTTCATTTAAACTCCCAGGCTTTTTATTACTGTCCAAACCTCACAGATATTGTTGCACTTCCAAGCTCTTTTTTCCCCACCAAAGCCCCCTCCAGTCCACAAGCAGTTTTTGAATGTTTTGCTTAGTATTTCACTAAAGGCCCATTTGGGTGGGTCGTTACCTTGGTTGTTCTGGCAGCCCCCAGCAGATGAACCCCATCTCCACTGTCTATTAAACAGAGTCAGGTCCCATTTGTTGACCTTGTGGCTTGTCAGTATGTCAGGAGTCAAATTGCAGATCTCAAGGTGGCTAAACTGCCTTTGGAAATCTGAAAATGCCATCACACAAGTGGCACACAAATGGACAGGTTAGTCCATCAGCCTGCAACAGATGAGGTGGCTGAGGCTGGACACTTCTCCCAACAGTGTTACAGAGCTGTCCAATGCTGCATTTAATTGAATTCTGAAACTTGGAACTGGCTTTTGGGAAACAAAATTGCCCACTGCCTGAATGATCTGTATCTTCTGAAGACAGCCTCTGTCAATGGTTATTACGCATTTTGGGCTCAGACAAACCATTTTCTGTCATTCCCCAGCTGTGGGCACTCCCCCATGGAATATGCTTCATAAACAAATTCACTGGAACTGGTGAAACAATTTGTGTGAGGAGATCCCATTTAAAGGGAGTAAGATCTGGCCCTTGTGAAAGCAGTACTCTGTAGGAAAACAGTCACAGTTTGGTGTTTTTCTTCATTCCTATCACTGAAGTTTGTTTTTACCATTCCTGGTATGTTTGCATGAGTGACAGACCTTGATTGCTCCATGCTGCTAGCGAGGTCTGCTCTCATTTCCTAGTGCCTGATGGCCCATGCAGCTGATTGCACTGGAGGACAGTGGCCATTTATCTTTCCAGGCTAGGACAGAGTGACATCAGTTCAGCACTGATTCATATATAATCAGATCAGGGTTAGGACAGGCTTTCTATTAGGTCTGAGTAAACAGACTCTTCCCAAGTTGCTAATCTGAACTTTTTCATTACTGTGTAGCATTTAGGAAAAAAAACAAATGTCAAAATGTAGAGCAGCTGAGGTTCATTCTTGCCACCTCATTGATTTTATTACCATCTGGTCTCTATATTTTGGATTAGTGCCGGGTTATGCAAGCTCTAATAAAAGGTAATATTTGAATAGAAAAGGAGATAAAGAAGAGGTGAACAATGCATGCATGCCGTTATTAACCCCCTCGGTGCTGGCAGTTTTTCTCCATCCAATTGAAAAGATTGCTTAAGGCACATAAAATGTCCAAAAGAGTAAGCTAAAGGAACAATTCTCACCAAAACTCTCCATCATCTACTTGTTTATCCAGAACCTGTTTTTGTTTGGGATCAACATAATTCCACTCAGGACCACTGCAGACAAAGCACAAAAGCACACTGTTCAGCTCTTGCATTTTATTCTACAGTGAGATCTGAGTTAGATGCTATCTTGGGCTGATAAAGGAGTATATATTTCTTCAACAAATAGATCTTGTACCCCTCCAAATGACAGCACACCCTGCAACCTGACTGTGCCAGGCTGGAATTAGACTGCAACAGTATTTGCAACTAAGTCTTGAATTGAATCTCCCCTGCCAGGTGCCAGAAGGTACAAACAGACTGTCTGGATTAGGAAATTCACAGTCTGAAAGTTAGTCAGAGCTTCTGCATTTTAAGATTTATTGGGGCGCCTGATATCCTCCCTAGGAAAATGATACAATCTCCATTGTTGAGAGTCATGAAGGAACAGGAAAGCAAAAAGGTGAAATCAGAAAATTCACTGCAGAAAACAGCATTGCTCCCTTGCCATTCTGATATTAATGTGCTCAGGATGGATTCTGCTCTGATCTACTCCCATGTGACAATGCAGTGCTGCAGCTGCCTCAGCAAGGTTGCCCCATGGTAAAACATGTGTGACAAAACCAGGATATGGCATATGTGTGTGCCCGAGGCACCTTACCTTGGGGCTCAGCAAAGAAGCTCTGATAAAAGTAAAATTAATTGTAATGTTATCTCTATCCTTAATTATAATACATCAGCACCCATGCTACAGTCAGTCAGAATAGGAAACTGAAATCTCAAATGAAAAAATATATTGTGGTTCAAAGGACAGTAAAATTTATGCCATTCTAAGTATAAAAACAAAACAGGTGTTGTCACTACCACACTCCCAAGATAGCTGAAGCCCAGACAGTTTCTGAGAGATTTTGAAATTTGTGTCCTTATCTTAGTCAGCATCTCAACTTTTTCAAGATTCTCAGATAGGTACCAAATTCTGGTGTGATTTAGAGCTGAGCAACCTCAGAGTCAAAGCAGAGGTATAATGGTTTATCCCTGCATTAACTCCCAGGAATAGGACTAGTTTGTATATTTTACTTAGGTCCTGGAACTCATTGGTAGGATCAATTTGAGAAAAACTGTCTTGCACAATGATGAGGATGTGGCTTGCATTGGGCTGCTCAGAGTCAAACCAAGGGCTGTTGTCTCTGATGTGAAAGCTCCTCCTGAGGCAGGTATTAATGCCCGCTGGAAAGAATGGATCAATATTCAACCTTGCTAATAAATGAATAGTGTTTTGTTCCAACTGATTTTGTATCTCTCCTAAATACACTTTGTGATTGGATTAACTGCATTGTCCCAATATAATTTTTAATAGATTCCAAAATACACCAAAGAGAGAGAAGCAGGAGCTTATAAAAACCTACTTAATCACTCCAAGATCCAGTCCATTCTACTTCACCCCAAGGATTCCTAAGCCTCACTAGTTTCTCTGACTGTCCTCAGTAATATACCTAAAAGATCCACAACAAACAGAGCCTGAGCACTTCCATTATTCCAATCATCAGAGACCAATTGCTTTTCAGATAGGATAATATATGATTTGTACTTGAGTGATGCAGTCCATTACAATTTGCAATAGTTAAAAGACACCTAGATGCCTTCCACCCTTATTTTACATTATGCTGTGGCACCAAGTGAGCCATGAGCTGCAGCACTCACCATTTCATATAATGACAGCAACCTGCAAGGAAAATCATCAGCTACAAACCAGCAGAATATCTACATCCTTAAAAGCAGGAAACATTGCATAACACAGCAAGGTTGGAAGGAGGTTATCTGGCATGGACATCTGTGTAATGATTCCAGCTTCAGAGGAGCGGGAATACCTGGGGCTCACTCTGAAGATGAGACTCACAGCAGAGTTCATTAAAGAGGCTTTTACTTTTTTCCTATCAGATCTGACTGGGAAAGTGCTCGTTCCCACCTCACACAATACAAACATGTAGGGAATGGCTGCCTCCTCTCCTGCTCCTCCTTTCTGTACCCTGAATTTTGGTAACAGCTTGGCCCACCTTTACACTTTTTACCCCAGCCTCTTGGTACCATACAAGTGGCAGACTGCACAGTGTGCTCCACACCACTACCTGTACAGAGCTTCTGACCTGACTGAGTGTTACAGGTACTACCTTTTTCTGTATCAGTGTATGTAAGTTTAGAACATTTTTATGGTCAGTCACTGAAAGACATCAGAAAGTTGAAGGGACTACAGTGTTGCAGCCCCAAGCTGGTTTGCATGATGGTCCCAGAGAGGCTGGCTTACCCCCTCTGCTTCAGTGATAAGAGTAAGCATGTCCATTTACCAGCTTCAGACTTGTGATTGCTTCTATTTCAGCTGCAGCAGTTATCTGGAGCAATAAAAACATGCACATTTATGATTATATATTGCGTATGAACTGAGCTTTCATAAGCAAATTAATATGGGGGAAGATATCCAAAGTGGTGTGCATGATGAATACCAATATTCTTGATGCAAAGTATATTAAATTGAGGTGAGATCCACAGCAAAAGCTGCAGTCTTAATATGCAGTCCAAGCACAGAAGAAATTCAAGAATATACAGTGAAATCTAAATCTAAATCCAATTCCCAGCTCAGGTGACAGACTGTCACCTGCTAACATGCTCACATGAATTTAGCTCTAGCCTGTCTCAGATGAGATCCAGTATAGCAAAATTGGAACACTGGTAATTCTGTATGCCACAATGCAAATGAGATAATGAAACAGGAGTGAAGTTTTCAAAACATGTACAAATATATGTAACTTGAGAGTGTTTGTATTACAGGTGTCAGTAATCTTTAGGACTGAAAACCAAAGCCAGAATCAGACTACAGGCTACAACCAAATGTCTCAGCAAATTTGTCTCTAGCAGTCAAGTGTCTGGAGCTGAAATTACACAAAATTTGAATAAGAAATGATATTCAGAGAATGGAGTTCCTGAAGACCAACAAGTTGTTTACAGCTCTAAGTATTATCACATGCTGTCATGTAAACAGGGAAACATGATGAGGATTGATCATTTAGAACCTTGTCCAAATTTTTTTATACTGAAATCAATAAAGATCTCAAATCAAATTAATTCAGTTTGTTCTTGTATCAGACCTTCCTACCTATATCTTACATTGGTCTGGGCTTTTGTCACAGTGTGGGGACAGAGCCCTGAGAAGAAGAGCAGGGAGAGTAAGGCCTTGTCAGCCTCTTACATCAATGGAGTAGCCAAGCAGTGACCCAGCTCTCAGGGCCTTCTGGATGATTTGGTAGAGGTTTGAAGGAGCCCTTTGCAGCTCACAGAACTCAGAGATGCCTCCAGTAAATTCCTCAAAGCCCTCCACAGTGGAGCCTCCTGTTAGAGCTCCAAAAGAGCTATTCAGCCTGGGGGGGAAAGGATAAGAGGGACAAGGATAAGAGGGACAAGAGTTCATCTCCACCTGCAAGCACAAGGTACCACAAAAAGAAAGGGTTATCATTTAGTATCTCTTAATTTGCTTGGTCATCAATGTAACCTGGGACAAGAAAATTCAAGCCCCTTGAAATACAGTTGGCAACACCATTTATGGACCCAGAGGGAACTGTAGATGCTGAGTCGGAGGGAGGCTGCCTTAGAATGAAGTGTGTTGTGACTGACACCCCTGGTCTGGGCCACCACCAGGGGCACAGCCAGGGGTACAGCTCCTGCCCAGCCCCATACTTGACGTAGGCCTTCCCCAGCAGCATGCTCCAGAACTTGTTGCCCTCCTCTGAGTGCACAAAGAGCAGCTTCCTGTTCTTGGTGGGCAGTCTGTCATCCACCACTACATCCACCCACTCCCCACACTGCCAGAACAGAGGGAAAGAAGAAAGGAAAAGATGATGGAGGCTGGTGTGCCCAAAATAGCTCCATGCTACTATCCTCTTAGCCCTTCACCTGTTATCACTTCCCCCTGCATAAGCCGCTGTAGGATTACTCCCGTGCTGGATTTGCTCTCCTTTGTAATAAAGACCAACTCCTCCTAGCTCTGTGGATCATTCAGCAGGCTTCTTCATGCTATATTAAATTTTGCTGATAGGAAATATTAACAGCATCTTGTTGTACATAGCATCAAAAACTGTCTGAACATGTAAACTGAGTTTACATGGTGGACAGCCCAGAAAGCCAGCATGGAGATAGGATACTCTGAACTATCTCTAGACTCAAATCTTAAGAAAAACCCCAAAACAATATGCCAGTAAAAATGCGTGTAAGTAGAATTCATCTAAAGGGGAAACACTCAGTAGTGCTAATCCCTTCTGCAAATACTAGGAAATGTGTGAAATGTGCTTGTGCTAAATTTTGGTTTCAAAGCTAGAAATGTTTACTTCAGGATTTGCTGCATTCCTGAGAGGAGAGATTCACACCAAAACACTCAAAGGTGAAAAGGCTGGTGGAAAGGCTAGGTATGTGTTCTAAAACTTCTGTCCTCACCAGAACAGCTCCTTTAGCTGGGTGAATCCACACTGCTCCCACCTGAGCCTAACCTCCAGTCAAAGCAGGTTGACTAAATCCCAACACTCTGGCTCCACAGGCAAGGAAATAAAGGCAAAGCAGGGAGGGAAAGGGAGGAAGCAGAAGGAATCACACCAGCCTGAATTCATTCTCAATACCTAGCAGCAGCAGAGCTTGGTTTGGGCTCATGTTGCCTGATGGTTCAGCTCAGTTTATAAAATCTGTATAACTCCCCAGAGCCCCATCAGCAGAATCTCACCAGTGAGCAGGTCTCATTCAACATTATTTAACTCTGTTCCTATTTTCTTTCTAGCTCCCCCATCAATTTCACATACACACTGTAACTGTTGATTATTTCACGTGTTCCAAACAAACAAAGCAACAAACAACAAACAAAACAAAAACCCACACCCTAACCCCAACCATAACCCTAACCCTAACCATAACCCTAACCCTAACCCAGCCAGCTCAGGTGGTTACACCAGGGGACACTCCTTTACAGATGTCTGGGAAGAACTGTGTTGGAAGAATTGCAGTGGTGGACTTGGCCTTAAAAGCAGCCATGCCTCCCTTGAGAACTGCAGAGTCCCATCTCCAAATCTTACTTTTTGGGGCCTTATATCTTTGACTTAGCTTGTGCCAACCAAAAGGAACCAGCTGGGAATTGGTTAGTAACTTGATAAAAATGGAAATATTTCTGAATGTTGATGGTTTGGGGGAATCTTTGGATAGCAGAGATGCACGACATTCAGGCTCCTGTGATATTTACTTTCAGAGAATGTAGGAATCTGTCCATATCAAGGAGCTTTCATGACAGGGCCTAAAGTGTGCAGTTGGCCTCTTACCTTCTTGTACACCATAATGGGATCGTGGCCGATTAATAAGCCTTCTCAGCCCTACTGGATAATATATGACTAGCTGTAAAAGAGTATAAATTGGTACTTCCTGCTCCCTTTTTCAAAGTTTAACATCATTTTGCCAGTAGCGAGTTTCACAATTTAGTTTGTGGTTGTGCCTACAGGACAGCACAAGAGCACAAGATCCCCAGAAAAGCATCTGGGGATGTAGGCCCTCAGACTTGTTCTGATTCAGCTGCAGGTTATAAGTCATCTTTCACACTGTGAGGAAACTATTTTATTCCATTCCTAAAAAGGGAATTTTTTTGGGGGAGAGAGGAAAAGAGGCCAATTGACCAAGTAATTAGAATGTATTTCTGCTTCTGTTCAGTCTCATATTTCATTAACAAAAGTTTCAGACAAATGCCAATTACAGCGTTTACTGCTGCTACAGAATGTCTTATAAAGAAGCCAGCTTGATTTCTGGATCTGAAGTCTTTTCAAATGGTAGTAAAGTGAAATATAAATTGTTGGGGGTTTTGCTATTATTTTTTTGGGTTTTTTTAAAAATTTAAGCAATCCTGACCTTGAGTTTGTGGTGGGAAAATGAAGCCTAGCCATGCCTAACTGCTGTGCACATGTATGTGTGTGTGTGCATATATATATATATATATATGTATATATATATATATATATGTGTGTGTATATATATATATATATATATATATATATATATATATATATGTATATATATATATATATGTAGACACATGTGATCTTGGAGAATTACTTTGACTGTTAGTGCACTTGAAATAGAATCCCTTGCTGCTCACAGATGTCCTGAGTTGGCTCGGGTTCTCCATGCTACCGAGGCAGCCCCTGGTTTACAGAGATAATCAAATTGCTGCAGCGAATAACGAATCCTTGGTGACCTAGCAGCTCAGTGACTCCTCCGTATTGATGATGTTTACCCAAGCATGCTCCACTTGCAGAGGCTGTAAAATAAATGAGAAATTTGATTCATTTCAGTTGTTCCAGAGCTGTGCTCACTTTCTGTTTAGCTACCATCAAAGTGTCTAGTCACAAAGCATCTAAACCCTCCTTTGACCTTGAGATGGTGAGTTTCAGCCAAATGTCCAAGTGTCTGGTTCCAGGATGCAACTGGACAGCACAGAGGCATTTCTGTCCTGAGCCTGTTCTAGCTTGTTGCTGTTTCAGCAATGCCTGGTGTTCAGAAAGGATCCAAAAACAATGCTGTGGTTTCCTGGATTGCCAAGCAGCTCTGACTCTCAGCTTTAGTCTCTGCTGGAAGCCCTTGTTCAGAGCTTGTAGTACCTGCGGCATCACACCAGACAACAAGGAAGCACTGACCCACTAGCTAATAATTTATGGCAATGCAGGTTGCATCTGCTTTGAGAGTTTTGAAGACTTTCTTAGGTTTTCTATGGAAGTTAATTTTATGCTGCAGCTTTGTACAGAAAGGCAAAGAAGAATCCAGCAAAGAAACAGGCTTTCTTCTCCTTGGGGTCTCCAAGTTGTTAGAAAATGTATTTTTAATATCAATGACATATATTTGCTAGAACCAGGATCTCCAATATCCCTGCGCCCATGGGACTGAATGTCAGAAGGGCCATGTATTAATGTCTACAGCAAAATAAGTGAACAAGCCCAGTACTATCAAGTTCTCTCATGCCTACAACCACTTCAAAGTCTCCCTCAACAGGCATCAGATCTATCTCAGAGCTGTCTGGCTTTTGTTTGTTCTCCAGGATACCTCTAGTGTCCCCAAATCTGCCTGTAGGACAAAGACATGCACAAAGCCCATGTGGGGCAGGCTCCTGGGCTGGTGTAAACTGATGCATTTGCCTTGGCTTCAGGGAGCTCCTCCAGCTGCCAGCCCAGGCCCAGGAAGCTGCTGTGCCTGGAGTGGCCTCTGGGCGTTCAGAACAAAAGGCAATTCATGAATATAAATAGAGTGGCTCTGGAAAGCTAATATTAAACTAAGGAGGTTTCAGTAGATTTTATATTATTTAGATTCAATTTATACCACTTACTTCTTAAGAACTTCTGCAAACAGTCCTCGGGTTAAGTTATTCAGATAGCAGCAAGAAAACTTCGTAAGTCACCTTTAATAACTAAGACTCTGTGACTACATTTCAAGTTGTTAGTAGGCTATCAAAAAGATATGGTTCAAAAAACATTTAAAACATTTCAAGACTTTCAAGTCCCCATCAAACTTCCCAAGCTGATATTCATCTAGCTTATACTGTTTTCAAAGAAATAAGTTTAATGGAGTGAGATAAACTCTGGGTTTTTTTTCTCCTTTTGTTCACATAAACCCAGACCTGCAGTGTTATTTTTAAAACAAAAGAGACATGTTAGAGAATATTATTAAAAATAGGCTCTATTTCCCAAAAGGATGTGTTTCCCAGTCACATACATGGCTTATGTAAATATGTAATCAGGGTCTGTTTCAATAGAAGTGTTTTACATGAGAGTTTTAGTAATGAGGACTTTGATATTCAAGGTATTGGATCAAATACCAAAAAAGCTTACTATAGCTCAGAGATGTAAAGCAAATATCTGAAGGGTAGAAAGAAAGTCCCATGCCTGCATCTTAACAAACTGGATTATCTTTTTTTTTTTTTTTCCTTTTTTCTTTTTTTTTTTTTGTGTGTGTGTGTGTGTGTAAGAGAGAGAGAGAGAGATTGAGAGAGAGACGGGGAGAGAGAGAGAAGATCCTACTAACAGCAGAATCTGATTTTGGGGCTTTTCTTCTAGGTTTGGGATAGTTTTCAGGACCAGCCTTGGGTTACTGCCCGCCAAAATATGTATTGGAAAACCCAGAGCAAGGCACCATCCCCAGACAGTGGGGTCCAGGTTTTGAGGTCCAGTTCTGTTGACACCACTATGTGATGAATTTTGGCACTGATCTCTAATGAAAGACATTTAGCACAAGGGAGTGGGACTCCACAAAAACATTCAGCAGACGACAGAAACAGAAAAGGACTCAGGGTATTTCCATTCAGTTTCTAGGCTAAACACAATGCACTGGCCTCTTCTAGTTTAAGAATAGATAAAATTTTTCAGTCCTATAGCTTGTAAACTGTCTGGGAAAATGAAGTTTTACTTCAGGTGTATCTTCTTAATTTTTTTTATGCCATTATAGAAACTTTCCAAATAGGAGATGAGAAGAAATGTTGCTTTTACTACTTATTTGAGCCATTCTCCTGAAATACAGTAAGTGATTTCCTCATACTCTGCTCTACCATCCACCAAATAAATATCCTGGAGTGAGTATATGATTGGGCATCTTATTTTTTGCATTTGGAGCACAAGCCCACACACCAGGGAATTTTTTAGCAATTGCTTTAATAATGCTGTGTTTACAAGAACAGCACTGGTGTTATTTATCACCAATGACTTGCAGAAATTGTTTCAATCTCATTTGCACAATGGATGTGCTGAAAGACTGGTGAGGTCAGGAGTACTGCAGTTAGCAGCACAGGAGAGAAAAAGGCTGATTTCTCTGTGTCTAATCTATCAAATTCTCATTAAAAGAGTTTCAGCCTTCTCGCCTCTCTACACAGTCAAGGGTTTCTTGCTGCTGTCCTCTGCAGCTGGATCTTATCAGTGAGGCAGGCAGGGAAGGCAGCTGCTGCAGCAGCTACTCTGAGGGGGAATAAAGTCCCCTTACAGCTCCCTTCTGGCCACTTGCACAGCAGCTCTGTTTAGCCAAAGGCAAGCACTGCAGAAAAATGGGTAAGGAAGGTTTTTTATGATGGATGTCTGGGAGAGGATGAGTGCTGCCTGAGAGATACTTCCTCTCTATCAGGCCCTGATTCACGGAGCTGACCAGCACTGCCTTTTTGTCTGTGTGGCTGGTTCCTGGTTGCTCCTGTCCCTGCTCACAGCTCTACATGAATGCAGTTCAAGCAGAAAGGAGGGTTCAGCATGAAGGACTCGGAACAATTTGCTGTGGATGGTATTACAAAGTTTACATTCTCTGTTCATTTCTTTCCAATGTGGTCCTTTTTTCTAACTTTTACTTGGACCATCCTGCTTGACACAAAATGGCACATCACAGACCCAGCCCCTCTACTGAACCAGTTCCTGCTCTGTTCCTTGGTTGTTGTGTATTTGTTTTGTGTGAAACTGAGGCAGGAACTTGCTCTGCCTCCCAAATAAAAGCACCTAAGGACTAGGCTACAGCAGAAAACTTCCCTGGTGTTCCTTGTCCCCTGAGTGTTTGGAGCTGCTCTTGCTGGCATGGGCATAAATCCCACTCTCTTGCTTCAGGGCAAGTGCTCCCATGATTAGGCTGGCATCCACCTCTGTCTTAAGCAGTCAAAAGCAAAACAGTTTTCTGTTCCACATAGTTACTTCCTCCAGGAGACAGTTTGGTGTCTTCCAATTTTGACATAGCTCTTATAAGCCCACATATACCCTGTCTCAGGCAGCAGTGCTGGTTGTGAGTCCTCTTCTTGGGTATCTTGTTGCAGTGTGATGCCATTTCCTGTTTCAGCTAACCCAGTAGTTTCCCAGGTGTGGCAATACCTTCTCCCTTCCCCTCCCCCTTGCCTCCTTGCTAAGTGCTGTCCATCAATCTTATCATTCCAGCACAGGCGTCGTGTGATTGGCAAAAGTTCAAAAGATGCCCCTCAGCCCTGGGGTCATTGGCTCATCCAAGCGTCATTGTCCCCTGAGTCTTCCCCCCCCTCCCACCTGGTTGGTGGCTCACCTACCCCTTCCCCTGCCCCTTTCCCCAGGCTTAAAAAGAGACGGGACGACGGGGTCGGGATTCTGTGGAGCTGTTACCAAGATTCAGACATATGTGACCCTGGAATAAACTCTGGATTAAACCCTCTGCAGAATCCATCTCCTTTTCCTCTTCACCTAGCCTGGAGCCTTTCCATCAGAGGTAAACTGAGTTTCTATCATTCCTGGACTTGTTCCAAGTGCCTAACTGCAACTTCCAGCCAGCCAAAGGTGTCTCTGAGGTGAAACACCACAGCTGCCGCCTTTGGCCCAGCAGCAAGGGTCAGACTAGCCCAGGCACGTCCCACCCGGAAATATTGGGATTTTATTCCAATAGTATCTGTCTCTCCATACTATGTGTGGGAGATAGCCAATAATGTGGTTCATGTATCAGGAGTTTTTAAATGAAGCTTCATTTCTTTTTCTTCTTCCAAACCAAAATTCAGAAGCACTATCCATACACAGCTCTCCTTGGCAGACATCTGTTCAGGTAGCCCCTCCAATTATAAACTGCGGGTTGGCACATAACTCCTGAAAAGACACAATTTCAAAGTTTGCACCACCCTTTCTGGCCAGAAAAGTTTCCTTTCCTTGTTACTTGTTTCAATATTCAAAAACTATTAAGCACTTTGAACATTTATTTAAAAATATACCCTTTCTCTTCTGTCTGATTAACGTGGTCCCAGGAAAAAATGTCTTTTTTAAATTGAGGGCTGCATGTATTTTTTGAGGCAAATCCTGACACCCTTTGATATTAGGCACTGTCACTGATACTACTGAGATATTTTGCTACAGTGGAGACAGAGGTGAAAATTCACCTCAATGTTTACATCTTATTTCATCTTGCTGAGACTTTGGTTCAAGCAGCACAAATGAGTTTGTGAATCCAGCTGCTGCCTGTGCCACTGGAACTATGCTGAGTTTCCAGTGCCAACAGTGTGGACGATGTTCCCCCACCCTGACCCTGCTTCCTGGGAGGCCAACCACACAAATGCTTTTATTAGCAACAACCCCCCTTTCTTCCTGGCCCTTTGGGGCCAGCCAAATGGGTTATGGCAATGACTGTCACTCCTATCCCAACTCTGAGCTCTCCAATAACTCATGGCCTATATTAGGAAGTCATTATTGTCTCTCTAGAGACAAAAGCCTTTTCTGTTTTTCTGAGAATTTTCCATGAGCTTCTGGATGGCAGCAAGGAACAGTTTATAGGAAGCCTAACTTGGCAAGCAGAGTTGAAGACAGTTTAGGCAGGAACTGGCTGTCCTCGAGAGCAGAATTTGTCAGCTCTGAGCATCCCGGGGAGAGACAGAGACAACCCAGGACTTCTTGTGTATGATGGAGAGCCAGTTTGTGAATCTTCGCTCCAACAGGAATCATCTCAGTTACATGCTTTTGCTACTGTCCAGTGGAGAGGGGCCCAGCAGTATGTTACCCACCACACAGAAGAAGGTTTAGTGTAATTTTGTGTAATTTTTTCTCCTTCCAAAGTGCTGCACCCAGTGTCAGTCAGATGCATATGACTTATTACTCACCCAGACACCTGTCCTTCCTGAGCCACTCCCAAGTGCCACATGTACCTTTCACACAGCTGAGTTTCCCCTCAGGGGTCCCACAGGCTGGTCTCTGGCAGGCAGGGCTGGGACATTTAACCCTGTTGGATCTCAGCTCTCATTTATTCCTTATCCTGCTATGCTTGTGGCTGTGTGTCTGCCTGCAGCAGGCTCAGCACTGTTCTTTTATGAGAAACCAAAGTCTAATTTAATGAGTTTTCTAAGGTTGATCTTCCCCAAGGATAGGCAAAGCCAAGAAACACATCTATGATATTTGTTGAGGTAACATCCAGGTGCCAGAGTGAGGCGCTGATGGATAAATGGGGTTGCCAAGGTTATTAAACCTGGAGTTACTAAAACTGCAAGTTTCTGTTTCTCACTTAGCCGGTGAAAAAAATAACAGAGTCCAAAGCCTTGAAATTTTCTGTTCTTCTCATTCTCCTTTCCTCCACCAGATGAAGGTAATTAATTTGGGGGGGAGGAATCCCCATTTTTAAAAAATATTTCTTGATGTTGCAAAATGGCAAAGGAGAAGTAAATGGGGACAGAAATAAATGACTGAAAAATGAGAGTGCAGAAAAATCTCTGAAGCCCAGATTTTGTGATTTTAAAAAGAAATCATCATCTAATCTTTGCTGATGAAAATGACTTTCTTAGAATCACAGGCCATTTCTAGGATATATGTATTTAGGTAATAACATTTCCAGTCATTTGCTATTTAACTGTTACAGGCAGCTTGAAGTGAGGCAGAGGATTTTATTTAGGTATTAGCCTGATTTCCTGGGGGGCACAGTGCAAAGACCTCAGTGTGGGTGCTGTTACAAATGATAGTGACTCCTGGGGTGGCCCATGATCTGGTGGAGCTTTTGCATCCACCTCTGGATTGCACCCTGGACTTGTAGCTCTCTGGAGTTGGGATGTTCAGGAAGAAAGCAGGTTGCCAAGAAGCAGGTGCCCACGGGGCAGTTATAGGATTCCCTGCTTTATAATCGGCTTAGAAGACGGTGATTCCTCTTCCCACCCCCTGTCCAGCTTTGCTTCTGCCATGGAAGTAAAGCAAGATAGAATTAAGAGAAAAACACCTAAAGGAACAGTGAATATTCAGCTCACCAGTGATTTAACCTGGATGTTCAGCTGGGCTTTGGTTAGGTTTGAACCGAGTGAAATAAGAGAGCACTCTTACCGTGGGGCACTTCCAGATTATCCCCCAAGTTTTGAAGGAATATGTCCCAGGTCCTGGTAGCCTAGAGCAGAAGGACAGGCTGGGAACTCTTCATCCTTGAACAGTGTGCCAGTCTTCAGGGACTGCTGCTTCAGGGCTTCATAGTCCTGCTTCAAATACTTGACGGCATTCCTGTTGGATCCAAGACCATCCGGTGCTGCTTATTCTTGTCAGAGTCTTGCTGTGACCCTGGACATGCTATCCACCCTCCCAGCATGGGCCGCAGCTTTGCCTTTGCTTCCGGGGCAAAGAGGGGCGGTACACATGGGCAGGCAGTAGGCTCGGGTGGAGCCAAGGACTGACGCAAGTGCTCCTGCAGCCCTGGCAGGAGGAGGCATTAGGAGGCATCAGAGCCAATATGTACCGGGGAGATGGGAAGGAGCCACAGCCATCCCACACAAAGGCTGGGATCATGGGTACTGCTGCTGCTACTCCCATGGTATTTGCTCTTTTTGCTGTCCCTTTTTAAAATGCTCTTTTAGCAAGAAGCCAGGGAGAACTTTTTGCAGGCACACCTGTTAAGAGATGGAAAGAGACTGTGTGCATTCCAAGTGCTGAAAGTGAGGTTTAAGGATCAGTCCTTTAAAAATTCAGGTAAAGATGGTTCAAAACTCCTTCCCCCCTTCTGAAATTGGATTCTATGCTGTTGGAAGGTCATACAGCTGCAAAACCTGGAGCTGGATATCTATTGCTACAGTTTACATGGCTATGGAGATGCCATGGAGTTTTAAAGCTAGGGAAAATGAAACCTACTTCTGGCTTTAATGAAAAGTTTTCTTAAAAAGACCCTCTCTTTGGTACTCTCAAAGCAGTTTGAATTTATGTTTTAATTTATTAGCAACAAGAGACTTGAAGTTGAGAGAGCTAGAGCTGGCCACTTGGAGAGGGCAAGGATACAACCCAGGAGCATGACCTAGGCCAAAATTGGGAAATTGTTTCACCAGATAGGAGTGAAGCTGCTAAGCCCTGCTACCCCTCTTCAGTGTCACCTTGGGCAGAAGTCACTAAAATGTCCCCATCTATAAAAACAGGACGTTTTTATAGTCCTGTTAAATATGATAGATAATCTCTCAGCTAGTGAGAGATTATCTATCATATTTACAGTCTTCTGGTGGTGTTTCCTGCATATAAAAAGTTTACAGGCAGAAAGCAAAGAAAGCCTTGGGTGCAAAAGGCTTTATAGACCTTAGGAAATAGTGGTTCCTGTTCTTGTAGGAGAAAAGCTCAATTTCTACCCTAGCAACCCCATTTTGTACTGACACAGGGATCCATACCTCCCTGGCAAGGTGGCTGCCTTTGAAGGTTTAGGAACTGAAGGAAGAAATATTTTCCATGGAGCACAGCTGCTCTCTGCTGTCATCCCGTGTAATGGCTGGGATTCCCCAGCAGATCCACCACGTGTCCAGCTGAGAGCTGGGTAAACAGTAACTTTGTTTGCAAAGGAGCAGGTTTGATGACTACCTCTAGGTAAATTTAGACAGAAGGTGTGGGGAAGGGAAGAGGGAATTTTTAAGGAATGAAATCGGTGGCATAAGGAATCCAAACAGAGGCTAGCCAGGTTGCTTGTCTGCAAATATTTGAAGAGAGTGAATGCAGAGGAGGAAACAAAATTACTTGATCAGTTCCAGGCAGTGAGGGCTGGGCTGAGGGAATTAATATATCAGTTACCCCAAAATTAAACTAATTCTGTTGAAATTGAGTAAAGAAAAAGAGTGGCTAGCATTTTATCCTTGGTGCATTTCAGTACTTCCAGGCATGTCTGTGTACTGAAACAGAGTGAGGAGTGGAATAACAAAAGGTTGAGGGGAGGGTTTTTTCTTTCCACAGTGGAAAGAAAAAAGACCCACTTTAAGGGTACCCGCTTTCTTAGTTCATGAGGCAGAATACTGCTTTCTTCCCCCACCCTGCATCAGCCTTGTGCTGAAATGTCCTCTCTTCCTGTGGTCCGGAGGAATGCTTTCACTTTGCTGTGATTGTTGTAAGCTGCAAGTTTGGCAATGTTGTTCATGGAAAAGAATGGTACCCCAGCAACTGGAAAACGTCATTTTGAACAAATGGAATATTCTGTGTTCCATGTACTTTTTGAGAAATACACTTGATATGCTGCGTGATCTATAACTCCAGATGCCACTTTCAGGAAAGGAAATGAAATATTGCGATTTCAATGAGGATCAATTTAGCAAGCTTTGGTCCATATCCCTGCACTTCATGCCTTTTGATGGTTTTCATTTTGGTGAAATTTTTAAATTTTTTTTCAATATCCATGCCATTTCAGTCATATCTTCCCCTCAATGTTCTGTCTTCCTCCTTGATTTTTTCCCCTGATTTTGCAACATCTGGCTACAGAGAGCAGCACGCAACTTTCCCAGGCATTGTTCTAAAAAAGGCTGTGAGTAGATCAGAGAAAAGAATGATAAACAATTCCTATCTTCACTTGCTGCACCTGTTGTTGTGAACATGTGAAATGTGTTATGCAGATTTGTTTACTAAAGGGTGATTTCTTAATTGGTCAATGATGATTATGTTTAAATTAAAGGACCAATCATGTCTGTCTGTATCAGACTATCTGTAAGGGCGATGGGTCTCTTAAGAAGCATAGTATAATAAAGTGATTGATCAGCCATCTGGAATCATGAAGTCAATGCTTATTATTACATGGCCAGGAACACTGTGCTACAACATCTGTGAGGTTAGTTTTAGCATGTTTTCATCCTTTTCACTGCACCTCATTTCCTCCCAGACCAGTACCTTGTAGTCACTAAATTGCCAAAATTTCTTTTTTTTCAATTGCATTTCCTTTGATCATATCTCCATTCCAGAGTGTTTGTAAGGTTTTCTTTTCTGTTTTCAAGATTTTATTTCCTTTCCTGAATGGAAGAATTTCCTATCAGGAAAGGAAATGAAATCTTGCGATTTCAATGAGGATCAATTTAGCAAGCTTTGGTCCATATCCCTGCAATTAATGGTATCCCATGCCTTTTGATGATTTTCAGGTCAGCAAAGATTTTTTTTTCCCCCTGTATTCATGATATTTGATTCATATGATTCCCTCAATGTTCTGTCCTCCTCCTTGACTTTTTTCCCCTGATTTTGCAAAGTCTGTGAGGTTAGTTTTGGCATATTTCAGTCCTTTCCACTGCAACCGATTTAATCCCCATCCATTTTCTTGTAGTCAGAATGTTTGTAAGTCTTTGTGTTTTCAAGATTTCAATGAGGATCAATTTGGCAAGCTTTGGTCCATATCCCTGCACTTCATGGCATCCCATGCCTTTTGATGGAAGAAAACCCAAAGCTTTGCCAAAGTGAAAGGTCTCAAAAGGAATGGGATGCCATGAAGTGCAGGGATATGGACTAAGGATTGCCAAATTGATCTTCATTGAAATCAAAAGATTTTGTTTCCTTTCCTGAAAGGAAATTCTTCTATCAGGAGAGAAAAAGAAATCTTGAAAACAGAAAAAAAACCCAAAAACTTTACAAACATGCTGGAAAGGAAATATGATCAAAGGAAATGCAATTCTAAAAAACAGAAAGAAAATTGGGAAATTTTATGACCACAAGAAAATAGGCCAGGATGACATGAGTTGAAGTGGAAAGGACCAAAACATGCCAAAACTAACCTCACAGATCAATATCTGTCCAAAATCAGGGGAAAAAATCAAGGAGGAAGACAGAACATTGAGGGAAAGATAGGAGTGAGATGGCATGGGTACTGGAAAAAAAAACCCTTCACTGAAATGAAAACCATCAAAAGGCATGAGATGCCATGGAGTGCAGGGATATGGACTGTAGGAGAGACATTCTTTGCTGTTCTTGTGAGCCAGCAAAGGCCTCTGGAAGATAAAGGAAAGCCTCATATCTTTCCTGAGGAAGACACCAAGGTTGTCACCATGGAGATGTGATGAAGGAAAGAAAGTTAAGAGATACAGACTCTAGCCGGCTCACAGAATGACTTGGTCACCCACTGAGAACTTTGTTTCTTTCCTATAACCAATGGGCAGTGAATGTGTATGTTGAGTTGTTGTATTGTGTTGGTTTGTTCTACTCCCTCTCTATGTTAAAATGGTTCTGCCCTGGTTCTCCCTCCCCTCCCAGTTCCTGCCTGTCACCCCAGTTGTTATAGCGACCATTGTATCTCTTTACACTCCACCCCAGTTTCCCTAGTAACTGAATGTATCCTTTCCTCAACCCCACCCTGGTGCCCTGCCAGTCACTCCCTGCCACCACCTTTTTCTCCAGAAACTTCTGTCTAGGGCTCGGAGTGATTGGATCAGGGGCCGGGGACCCTCCCTCAAGTTATTTTCATTGGTCTTTTCTGTACGTCAATTCTGTGTACCCCACTCCCCCCTGGATTCCTATTTGCTCCCGACCTGATTCCACCCCTGCCTCCCACACCCTTTATAACCTCATGTAATCCCTCCCCCACCCTCTTCAGTTGCTGGCCTTCCTAGGACCTTCAATAAACCTTGTCCTTACCCCCACCAGAGAGTGCTCTCTTCTTTCCCTGCTGACCGCAGCCAGTTATCGGCCTCGTCCTGCATCTGGCAACGTCTTCAGCTATAACGCTGGGCGTTTGCCTGAGGTGCTGACCCGAAGCACGGCTATTGGGTTAAGTGCCCCCCTGTGCTGCTAGCTGTGCTGGCGAGCTAGCTGGGACACTTTTCTCTGGCCGGACAGCTGCATTAAGTGAATGTAAATATCTTGAAAAAGTATAAAAGCAGCACATTGCTGTAATAAATCTCTCTTGCCCCTTTCTGATGGAGTCGTGGTACTTTGTACTGTGTTGTGCTCTATAATGACATCTGGTGGCTGTCCGCCGTGATTGCAACTGGACTGTAAAAAGAGAAAAAAGTCGAAGGGTACTCTAAAAATAAGTGAAGTCAGCAAGGACACTGTGGAGGTCCCGACCTAATTCATATATCTGAGTTGAGGTGAGCGATTGGGAAAAATAATAGGAAATAATTCATCAAATGAGGAAAAGACTGTTGTGTTCACGTGGAAATCTTTACTGAAAAGAAAAAATGTTCAAACTTCTGATTATGCTCTTCGTAGTTTACTGATATGGTGTAAATCACAGGACTTTGAAGCTGATGCCTTCCGTGTCCGGGCATGGAAAAAAAAGTTGGGAAGAGACTATGGGAAGTGATATCTAAGGGGGATAAGACAGTTGTTGATTTGGCTACTACCTGGAGACTGTTGTATGAGACATTGAAGGAATGGAAAGCAGAACAAGATAGAGGGGAGGAATTGGCGGAGCAGGAATTAGAGCAAGAAACTGAAGTAGAGGAACCAGGAGGAAGATGAGGCTGAGCCTGTCGATGAATCTCCCACTGAGGAGGCTGCTGCAGCTGCTGTGAAGCTTCCCCCAGGATTTGCTATCATGAGAATCAAACAGCAGGCTAAGACTGTTTCCTCGGTATTTATCTTCAAAAGACCATGTTAAACCTGTGTATACTTCGCCTGCTCAGCAGTTAGTTGAACTGAGTACTAAACCAAAGTATTTTACACCTGCACAGCGATTAGCAAAAATGAAGTTACAGAAGAAGCAAAGTGAAAAACAGGCTGGGTCATCGGGCCTTCTGTCTCTCCCTGTGCCGTTTGCTCCTCCCTCACCCTCCGCTCGGTCGGCTGCTCCTCCCCCACCCTCCCGTGGTTCGGCTGCCTCCCCCCCCCCGCGCCGCCTCTGCCCTCCTTCGAGTCGTATGCCTCCTCTCCATATTCCCTTGAGCCATCCGTCCCCCCTCTGCCCTCCTTTGAGTCGTCTGCCTCCGCTCCACCCCCAGTTGAGCCGTCTGCCCCACCCCCCCCCAAACTGGTTGAACAAGTGCAATCTTTAACATTGTGTCCTTCCTTGCCTAGTGATAGTTCTGACGATGAACCACCAGTTAAAAGTACATCTAAAAAGACGCAGGAATCTGTTTCCGTTTGACCTCATAGCAGATCCAGGCCTGCTGTTTCTTGGACTCTGCCTCCCTGCCAGGTCGCTGTGACTCCTTAACACCCTTTGCAATTTTGGGAGCATGTGAGAATGAAAGCAGCTGGAGTGAGAGATTGGAATTTGTTAGAGAAAATAGGTCCACCTAAAAGGATGGAGATGGCTGCTGCTGCTGCTTCTTCTGGTGGGCCTGTGGCTTTTCCTGTTTTCAAAGCTGCTCCTAATTCAGGACAACAATATAGCCATCAGGTTTTTGCGTGGAGGACAAGTTAAGACACGTGTACAGGACCTTCAGTCAAAAGTAGATCAGTATGATGTTAACTCTTCTCAGGTGATGCAAGTGATTCATGTTCTAAATGCTGATGTGTTTGCACCTTATGATATTGTTCACCTTGCTACGATTCTGTTTCAGCCAGTGCAGTATGGTGTGTTTCAAGCTACCTGGAAACAAATGGTTGAAAGAGTAGCATTGGACAATATGCAGTTACTTCAGCATGATCCACATCACGCTGTGGGAGTTAATGCCTTGCTGGGCAATGGACCATTCTCTAACTCGGATTTACAGGCAAGATGGGACCCCCTGGTTCTTGCACAGGCCCAGCAGCTGGGTATGAGTGCCTTACTTAAAACAATGGAGACGGCAGCTCCTAAACCAAGGTATATTACCATCCAGCAAGGGGTGAAGGAACCTTTTCTGCAGTTTGTGGAGAGGGTTGCTGCAGCCCTTGAGAAGCAAGTAGAAGATGATAAGTTGAGGCAAATTTTATGCAGACAGCTAGCACGAGAAAATGCGAATAATGATTGTAGGAGAATTATTGATTCTTTACCGGGAGATCCCTCGCTGTCTGATCTTGTAGTTGCTTGCTCAAAGGTTGGTCCAGTTGAACATAAAATGGCTGCTTTGACAACAGTCATGAAGTCCTCACCCAGATGTTCTGCTTGTGAAGAGTCAGGGCATGTGAAGACCCAATGCCCTCAAACTGCTGGACAATGTGCACATTCTAGGGTAATTTGGACCAGTAAAGTGCATTGTTATCATTGTGGTAACTTTGGCCATATTGCTAAATTTTGTACATTAATTTTTTTTTCAGGTGGTTGACAAGTGCAGGGAAACTGGAAGAGGAACGTGAAGGGGCACGTGGAGACAAAAATACCCTGACAGCAATCATGAGCCCTGCCAGCATTGCAAAGCTCTCCATTTGTGACTGATACAAATGGAGATCAACCGATACAAATGGAGACACAGGGGCCACAAGAGGCTCTGCAGGGATTGATATACCAGTAGCTGAAACACTGACCATTTTGACAAGAGGTATATGTAAAGTCTCAGGTCGGCTGTCTGTCTCTGCCCTGAGATGCGTGGGATGGTTCTGAGGCAGCCCACGCTCTGAAGAATGAGTCTGGACTCTTTTCGGTCTTCACATTGTTTATTATTTCTTATCTACAAAATTTACTTTCTGCCCAGCCGAGGTCTGTACAGCAAGGCAGCCACAAGCACTCTGAACGCCCCTGAGGTGGTGTCATCTTTATATACTACAAACTACGTATATCATATTTACTTTTAATTCTCAATACCTATCACGTATGTTAGACGTTGCAGTTCTACTCTAAGCCAATCCCCAAGTACCAACATCACAGCAGAAAATGGAGAACAAGAAGAAAGAAGAAGGACGAGACACGCCCTGATTCCTCCATCTTGTCTCCATAACCCCTAAACCAAAAAACCCCAAAATCTATATTTCCACCCTGTAAATACATCATTCTTGCACCATTCAAACCCGTGTGGCTCTCATATCCTCATATCCAGGTGGCAATTCGGTGGAAGGATCAAAGTCAAGCCACCAGGTGTTCCAGGCAACATGCCAGGGTCTCCAAGCCCCCCAAGAGGGTTTTTGGCAACTCTGGACATCCAGAGGGATGTGCTGAGTTCCCACAGTAAAGTGCCTCTAGATGCTTATGGTCCTATAGGCCAAGGTTTTGAGTGCTTTTCTGGCGGGAAGATCTAGTAGCACTATTCAAGGTATTAATGTCCATTTGGGTCTTATTGATTCTGATTATGTGGGACAAATTCAGGCTATGGTGTCTGTTAGTGAACCTCCTGTTGTTATTCAAAAAGGTATTTGTATTGCTCAGCTTGTTCCTTTTATGAGTTCTGTTTCAACTGTAGTGGACCGGAGTTGTGGCACTGGAGGTTTTGGATCTCCAGGACTACCTCAGGTTCTCTGGCCTCAAAAGGTGACAGCTGAGCATCTGGTAATACAATGTTTGGTCACTGCTAAGGGATGTCACCTAGAAACTACAACAATATCAGGTTTACTTGACATAGGAGCAGATGTAACTATAATTTCAGAGCTTGTTTGGCCTCCAACATGGCCCCTCACTCAATCAAACTCTGGAGTTGTTGGGTTAGGTGGGTCAACTTGTGGTGCTTTATCTGCGATCACGATCACTGTAACACATATGGAAGGCCAACAAGCTAACATTAGACCATATGTTACTAATGCTCAGCCTCATTTATGGGGATGTAATTGCTTAACCCAATGGAGTGTTAAAATCACAATGGATTTTTAGTGGGGGCCACTGGGATGCAGGGCTTTAAACATCTGGTTGCATCCTTGACATGGCTGACAGATAAGCCTGTCTGGATTGATCAGTGGCCCCTGCCTATTGAAAAGCTTCTTGCCCTGCGAGGCTTATTGAAAGAACAATAACTAGCTGGACATATTGAAAAATCATTTAGCCCATGGAATACACCAGTGTTTGTAATAAAAAAGAAATCTGGTAAATGGAGACTATCGCACAATTTGCAGTGGATAGACTCTGTGATGGCCGCAATGGGTGCTTTACAATCAGGACTCCCACCACCTACAATGATTTCACAAGGATGGGAAATAATTATCATTGATTTGAAAGATTGCTTTTTTACAATTCCATTGGCTGATCAGGATAAGGAAAAATTTGCCTTTACTGTGCCTTATTTAAATCATGAGGAACCAGCCCAAAGATATCAGTGGACGGTTTTGCATCAAGGAATGAGAAATTCTCCAAGTATTTGTCAATGGTTTGTGGCACAGGCTTTATCTAAGGTCCGAGAGCAATTTAGCAATTGTTATTGCTATCATTATATGGATGATATCTTGTTGGCGTTCAAAAATAAACAAAAATTGTTGGCTCTCGAACAATGTCCTGTGAAAAATTTAGAAGCCTTTGGTTTGGTTATCGACCCGGAGAAAGTTCAAAGACAGATGCCTTGGAGATATTTGGGATTGATAATCACTAATACACAAATTGTGCCTCAACCTGTGAAACTGGACATTGATATTAAAACTGCTGTTGACATGCAGAAATTGGTTGGTGCAATAGGTTGGCTTAGGCCATACTTAGGGATAACCAATCATCAACTGCAACATTTGTATGACTAACTATCCAGGATAACTTCCTCTACTGATGAGAGACATTTGACTGCTTCATCAAAAAAGGCTGTAGAAGAAATTGAATTGGTCTTGACATCTAAATTTGTTACTAGGATAGATGTTTCTGTTGGTGTGCAATTATTTATTTTGAGAGATGATGAAATACCATGTGGATTGTTGTGTCAATGGAATGATAAGTGGGAAGATAAATTGCATATTTTGTAATGGATATTTTTGTCTTTCAGGTCCCGCAAAACAGCTCCAGGTCTGTACGAGCTTTTTGTAGACATCATTATCAAGGATCGCAGACGCTGCTGTGAGATCTTAGGCCGTAATCCTGTAACTATTGTCATACCAGTACAACAATAGTATTTTGAGTGTTGTTTTCAAAACAATCATGAGCTGCAATCTGCTTTGTCTTCTTTTACAGGTCAAATAGCATATCATTTACCTTCTCATCCTATTTTGAATTTCACTAAGAGGATTCCTTTTCAGGGGAAACAACTTTTCTCTTCTGTGCCAGTGGAAGGTGCAACAGTTTTTACAGATGGATCAGGTAGAACTGGAAAAGCTGCTGTAGCCTGGAAGAAAGCAGGTAGAACTGGAAAAGCTGCTGTAGCCTGGAAGAAAGATGACCGCTGCGAATATGAAGTAATGGTTCAACAAGGGTCTCCTCAGTTAATTGATCTTTGTGCCGTACTCTTGGCCTTTACCTTATTTCCTAGTTCCGTAAATATAGTTACTGACTCTGTTTATGTTGCTAATTTAGTGAGGCAGTTGGATCAACCTGTGTTGTATAATGTAAAGGAGAAACCATTATTTGTTATGTTGTTGAAATTGTGGACCATTATTCGTAATCTAAGGCATTCTTATTTTATTACACATATTCGTAGCCATACATCGCTACCTGGATTCTTTGTTGAAGGTAACGCCTATGTGGATTCCCTTGTGGCTGCCTCAGCAGTAAAATGATGCCTAATGTGTTACAGCAAGCTGTTCTATCTCACCAATGTTTTCATCAAGGTGCTCAGGCACTACGCCAGCAATTTAAATTATCACATAGTGAAGCAAAGTCAATTATTTCTTCTTGCCCTGATTGTCATATGTCTCATGTTTCACAATATGGTACTAATCCTAGAGGCTTACTCCCTTTGCAAGAATGGCAAACAGATGTTACAAAAATGCCTGAATTTGGCCATTTAAAGTATGTTCACATTACAATTGACACCTTTTCTCATTCCATGGTTGCTTCAGCATTGGCAGGTGAAACAGCTGGGGATGTTATTTGTCATTTTTGCCACACCTTTTCTATCTTAAGGTATTCCATCACATGTAAAGACAGATAATGGCCCAGCATATGTTTCAAAGAAATTGCAAGTGTCTTTTTGTGCCTGGGGTGTTGGTCATTCTACTGATATCCCTCATGCTTCAACAGGCCAAGCAATTATTGAATGTGCTCATGGTGTGTTGAAGTGCCAGGTACAAGAACAAAAAGGGGAATGCAGAGGGAGTCACTTCAAGTGAGATTAGACAAAGCCGTTTGTCTTAAACTTTTTGTGTCCTTTACCTGACTTACAAGTGTCTCCTATATTTTACCATTTTTCATCTTTGAATTCAAAACAGCCAAACTTTAGGACAGGTGTTAAGGTATGGTAAATGATTTAATCACGGGAAAGTGAACTGGCCCAGTGAAATTAGTAACATGGGGAAGAGGATACGCATGTGTCTTAACAGAAAATGGCCCTCGTTGGGTCTCTGCCCATTGCGTTAAACCTTATTTGGAGCACACAGAAAAGAATAGGATGGGTGGTTCTACAGTGAGAGCAAAATGAGTAGGTAATTGCATTGGTTATTAGGTGGATGGAAGCACGGACCCTCAAGGAATGTGTGGTAAAGATGGTAATTCAAGACAGAGTAAAGGTAGTTATAGGCTTACACTGAAATTCCAAAAGTTAAGTTAGTGGATGTTACTTTTGCTTCTTTTCCTTGAATTCTCTTATAGAGAGGGTGGTAGTACTGAGAAGTGTGTCTTGTACCATTTCCTTTTGCAGGGCACTGATGGTCCCAAAATAGGGGAATTTGATGTACTAAGGGAGAAGTGTTGCCTTTGCATAGGGGTTGAATTAGTAGCTGAAGTCCACACTTTGAGCAACTAGGTTGGTTGCCCATTATGATAGAATCCCATTATGATTACCAGTTGTAAAGTTTAGTGGATGCTACTTGATTCTAAGTGGTGACTAGGCAGATGACTTGGTCTCTGATTCTGTGTAGGAGAAAGTTATTTGATTAGAAGTGAAGGTGTCATTCTGCTACGAATGTGTCATCGGGAAATTGCGAGGTCTGTAATGGTATTTGAAGATCTGTCTTTATGTGCTTTGTTTGTATATGAATATTAAGATTGCGAGGGTATGTGTTGTGGAGTAGGTAGAAGTTGGTTATCTGTAAGGGAATGAAGAATGGATCCTCCATCTGCTTGGATTTTTGCAAGGGCCCTGCAGAAGTCTTTAGCAGTTGTATTTGCAGATCAAATACAAAAAGGGGGAATTGTAGGAGAGACATTCTGTGCTGTTCTTGTGAGCCAGCAAAGGCCTCCGGAAGATAAAGGAAAGCCCCATATCTCTCCTGAAGAAGACACCAAGGTTGTCACCATGGAGATGTGATGAAGGAAAGAAAGTTAAGAGATACAGACTCTAGCTGGCTCACAGAATGACATGGCTCCTTGGTCACCCACTGTTTCTTTCCTATAACCAATGGGCAGTGAATGTGTATGTTAAGTGAATGTAAATATCTTGAAAAAGTATAAAAGGAACATGTTGCTGTAATAAATCTCTCGCACCTTTCTGATGGAGTCTTGGTACTTTGTACTGTGTTGTGCTCTATAACGACAATGGACCAAAGCTTGCCAAACTGGTCCTCATTGAAATCGAAAGATTTTGTTTCCTTTCCTGAAAGGAAATGTACAGTCTGTGCTGGTAATACATCTAGCAATGCAAGGGTTTAGATCTTTTTTTACTTTTAAATGTAACCATTATTTGAAATAGTTAAGAGTTGGAGGTTTCCCCCCCACAGAATACTTCTCTCTGAAATGTTACTGAGAGTTTACACATAAAAGTCCACCCTGTAAAATATGTAGCAGATACTCTGCAGTAAGTGCAGCTTAGCAGCTAGAGATGATAACGTGGGTTAAATGATGTTCCTTCTGCATTGATGGAAACTGTCTACACAGACATACTCAACAAAGGTTACAATGGCTTAGCTCCTGTCCTAAAGTTAATGTGCATTATAAAACTTCCCAAGAAGGTGAATTCAATCTCCTTCATTGCTCTGCGCAGGAGTCCCAAGAGAATTTCCTTGTGCTTTTTGTCATTTACAGCTGTCATTGCTTAGCTCTTGAACATGAGACTCCCTCATGACTGATGAAAGTTGTCTAGTTAAGAGTGGGTCAAATACATGGTCCTGCTTGAGGAGATGTGAAGATTTTTGCAGTCTTTGTCATCTCTACTGCTTGTGATTTCTATACAAAACCAGTGGGAAGTTTTCTAAGGCAGTCCAGAACCTGGCAATATGGACAGCTTACAACCGAACGCCTGCTGCAGTGCTACCATGGTGATAACAGAAAGGACCTAAAAAATTTAAAAGGGCAAACCAAGCAGTTGGAAGGAAAAGAACATTAACCATTATTCCATTCTTCTGATATATCCTTCTTTAAATCATCATTTTAATGCAGTTTCATGGCTTGCATTGGTATCCCTGAAAAGGAATCTGAGACAGAGTAAGCTTTTTAATGGAGTAGATGTGACAAACACAGGCCAAGTTACCTTCTTTTACATCAAATACAAGTCATGCTTGAGCTACTCCTTTCTTTCACACTAAGAACTTCCCTCATGATTGAGTAAATTTTTCTGTCATGATTGAGTAAATTTTGGTGTCACTCAGAATTTTACTGTCATGATTGGCATTGAAACTTTTCAAGGAAAGCTCTGAATAGCAATGTTTGTGTAAAAATAGTATTTTATTGCCTGTATTTGTGTGAAGCAGGTAAGCCTTTTGCCATCAACAGTATTGCTTAACCTTTCATGTCATATCCTCCTTCATATCCATATTGTGCTTAAGGGTTATTAATCTACTTCAGAATTGGCACGTGGAATAAGACTACTGTGACAGTGTTCACAGGGGTTCTTGGATGAGGGAAGAGACGAGAATGTTGACTCCATGTTTAGAAGGCTTGATTTATCATATTATTATATATATATATATATTACATTATAACTATACTAAAAAGAAATAGAAGGAAAGGTTTCCTCAGAAGGCTAGCTAAGAATAGAATAGAAAAAAATGATCACAAAAGGCAGCTCTCTCGGACTCTGTCCAAGATAGCTCAGCCTTGATTGGCCATTAATTATAATCATCCAAGATGGGCCAATCACAGATGGACCTGTTGCATTCCACAGCAGCAGATAACCATTGTTTACATTTTGTTTCTGAGGCCTCAGCTTCTCTTAAGGGAAAAAATCCTAAAGAGAAGGATTTTCACAAAAGATGTCTGTGACAGACTACTTTTTCTTTTTGAAAGCTAATGTCATTTGACCTACTTACAGCAAATAATTCATTAATTGTAAGTCCCCAGCTAGCATTTTTTACACATATTCTAACCTTCTAAACAAGTAAGAAAAGCATTCTCCAATACTTCACTTTCTTAAGCACACAAAATGCTTCCCCCCTTTGCAGTTGGCAACTCTAAAATGAACCACGTCTGCAGTATTTTAATGTGCACCATGTTTAGCCAAGTAATTAAAAACAAATAAAAAGCAGTCCCTTCAGTTTGGAAATATTTTTAAATTGTTTTTGAATATACAAAACATACCCTTACCTTACACATTGCATGCAGATTTAGTCGTGAAAGCAGATCATATGTTTCTGTTCAGATAGCGCAGTTTTCCGCAGTTTAACACAATTGTTCTTGGCACAGTTTTCTACTTATGTGACTGTTAGGACACTCGAAGGTGCTTCTAAGGTACTGTAGTAAGCAGAAAAGGAGGAGAGGTTGTGCCTTATTTCTGGCTTCCTTTGGTTTTCTTTTTGGTTTTCTTCCTCTTGCTCTTTTTCATGTCACCTTTCTAGATACTGTGATGTAGATTTGCAGTTTACTAAACTATGGTTTTTGTCTGGAATTCTTGTAAATTTTGAAAGGAACCCAACCTGTAAATATGCATCTTTTTATGATTTGCTAGCTACATAGAAAATCTTCCTACTGCTCTAAAATGCTTTTATTTGATATGCATTTTTATCACCATTCAAATGAAAAGAGAAGAGTTCCTCTATTCACTGCTTTTGTACTGGATTCAGTTCAGTGTGCACTAATGGTGCAAAAAAGTCCTGCTGGAAGAAAGGATCTGCATAAAAATTGACCAAGACACATGCTGTAAGGGTCTTGTAAAGGTTCGAAGTTTCTCTACCTTTATGGCAGTCTGTCTTCACAGCAATACTAGGTATTTCACTAGTATTTGTTCAACAGAAAGTGATAACAAAGCAAGCAAAATGGAACAGCAAAAGAAGATAGCAGCAAAATGTACATTATCCCCTCTGTTATTTATCATTGTCTAAACATTTTTTTTTCTTGCCATGTTACATAAATTACCTTAGTAGAGACTAAAGACTAGAAAAATGCAACTCTATTCTGGATTCATTAAAAGCAAAGCCATCTGTGGACAGAAGTGCCCAGCGTGACGCTGGGAACTCCTAGCTGGTTTCAGTAAGCTGTCTGGAGAACTGCATTTTCGGTGAGCTTTACTTGCGTGTCTGTAAGATGGGGAGTTTATGTGCGGCCTTGAGCCCTGAGAGTGCCATGGGCACAGAGACCCATCGTGTAGCTCTCTGACCAGCCACAGCACACTGAGGCATGATGGATTTTTCCCAGAGTTCACATGGAAGGAAGGTTTTCTGCCCCGTGAAGGATGACACTTCCATTTTCTTGCACAGAGCCATTCTGTATGTTACAATGGTAACTTGAATTCATCAAGTGCTATTTGCACAATGGCCAGTGAGCTTGGATTCTTAAGCTTCTTGTGTTTGATCTGTTTCCTGCTTCAGTAAACAGCAAAACTTCCAAGGACTGCAATGACGATAAGATGAAGCTCCTACCGTATTTCAAATGTTTGCCTAATAAAATGGTGATTCTCGCACATATTCGCAATGGTAATTTCAGGTACTGAAACACCAGCTCTGCTCAGGGCAATTCTGAAATTGACTTTAGCTGTTTTCCATATTTCTTAGCAGGTGAAGTGAGACACTTCTAGCTTTCAAGGCAAGGCACTTGACAGTATCCTCAAAAAGGCTCAGGCTGTTGGATGAAAAGGTGAAAAAACTGGGGTGAATGGGGGAAAATCTCACTTCTGGTTTATGTCATAGATTCAGCCAGATTATCAAGAATCATTAGTTTAATGAGGTACCAGCGTAGTCTTTCACTCTCGCAGATCTCCAAAAGCTTAAACCATCCAGCAGCTTCTTCCTTGCAACAAGTGCCACAGCCAAAAGCTAGGCCTGGCCGTTACTTTCTCCTTGCAGCCTACAAACTCTGCCAGACGTACCAGTGATTCACACTTTCCTTCTCAGCTACATGGAAAAGCACATCCTCTCAATGTTGCCAAGTCCTTAGTGAAACCAAACAGCAGTTCACCTTCAAACAGCTCCAGGACAGAAAGCTTTCACTGACCTGTCACTTTGCCTTTTCCTTGCAGCCTTTTATTTTCAGAGCATGCACTTAGGCATTGCACTTTGCTTCTCAGTTGAGTGTATTGTCCCATGCATCCATCTCCTTATCACACAAACTGCCTCTGTTGAAACATGCTAATGTTATGTGCTTTCCTGCTCAGCTATTAGCACTGTCACATTCTGTGTCCTGCTTGCAGTCTGAATCTAAACAGAGAAGTTTCTGGCTATGCCTCACACACACAGATGTGCCAGGATGAAAAAGTTGCTTGGACCTTGCTGCTTACCTTTGAAAATATCCGTTTGTTATAAATGATCAATCGAAAAGCCAATTTATCAAAATGCAAAAAGATTTTATTTTCTTTTTCCACGACCAAAATACAGTCCTCAAAACCACCACAACCAAAGAGACAGCATTGAGCCTGGGATCGGCGCTGGGTGAACCTGGATCCGACCTCTATCGCATCAGATCTTCCCCCGTTCGCGAGTGCCACCTTTTGCAGGGCTGTTTTATACATTTTTTTATGCCTGAGGCAGAGGAGTCCCAGTTTCTTTTCTAACTCTGCATATTCAAGACTGTTTCTTTCATTGTGCAGAGCTGGACAATCGCTGTTTCCTGTTTGATAGCTGGTGTTAATTGTGTCGGGAAAGTTGCGTACTCAGATGTATCTTTCTGGCAACTCCTGCTATCTTGATTGATGGTATCAACAGGGTGATGATTGTCCTTGGGCATCTTCCAATCACTCGGGATAGCAGCAATCATCACGCTGGGCAGGTCTATTCATAAGTTCATTGAGTATTGTTCTCCTGCCACCTTCAGGAATCATGGAATTCAAGTAGACGTCTGTCTTTGGGCTGCTTGTGGTCAGAGATTCATTTAGATTTCACAATCTTAAAAAATACATTTTCTCTATAAGCATGAATTATTTCATAACATACATTACACGTTCACTCTACCATCAAGAGACAGCTTTCTCTGCTTTACATCCTGCAAATTTCATACACACACACACATACACAAGAGAGCTATGCACTTTCTTTCTTTCTCAGCTTCATTCACTTATCCCACACCTTGGCTTCTCTACCACTTTTCTCTTGGCCTTGCCATGCATGGACATTTCCTCTTAAGACACCCATTGTGTTGCCTACCCCTCCCTTACATTGCCTTGCCTTTCCTACCCAACCTTGCATTTCCTTGTCATTCCTGACCATTCCTTTCCTTTCCTTTGCCTTCCTGACCCGTGCATGTCCTTCCCTTGTCCTTCGTACCAATCCACTGCCTTGCATTGACTTTCTCACCTATCCTGCTTTTCCTTCCCATTTGTCCAGCTACAATCTTTCATTTCCTTCTCCTTCTAGGACTCTTATTGCCTTGCCTCCCTCTCCTTTGTGTTGCCTTGCAAAGTCACCACTTGTCTTGCCTTGCATTACTTTGCTCACCAGTCCCCCACCTGGAATTTACCACCTCTCTTTTTGTGGAATTTCTGCAACTTGCATTGCCCTGCCTGCTTCTCCTAGGATTCTCCAGGCTTCCACTGGCTTTTTTTTTCTCAAGGCCCCAGCGTTTCAGGAGCATGTGAGAGGAAGCCTGGAGGAGGTCACGTGCAAGCACACCTATGTGTCCTGACAGCTTTCTTCTGACATCTATCCTTACATGTCTTGAATTTTGGACACAAAATTAATCTTTCACCCTTGGGCTTCAGGAGCAGAAAGACAGTTCTTTTGCATACAAAAGAAAGCAGGAAACCCAGGTGTCTCAGGTGCAGATTAGAGATGGCCCCTGCAAGATCAAGGCTGGAAAGAGGGATTTGTCCTGGCCACTTTTGTGTACCAGCAATCTTTGAATGGACCTGCCACTTGCCTTGGTTTGGCAACCTAACAGTTTCCTTGCTTTGCCTTGCTGACCCTCCATTGCTTTGCATCCCCATGCATGCCCATGCCCCACATTTGACCTGCCTACAGTTTTTCTAGGCAAGGCCAAGCCCTTCCTGTTACCATTACTTCCTATGCCCAGCCTTGCCTCTAACTTCTGGGACTTCTCTCACCTACCACTCTATTTGCTTTCTCCTCTCAGCTTCAGCCTTCTCAACCTCTCCCTTGACTTGCCTACAATTGCCTACACTTGCTTTGCATTGCCTTACCTGCATGGAAGGCGAGGCAAAGAGCAGTTGACAAGGCCAGGAAGTCATTTGTAGGTCTAGGCAAGGCAGACATAGGCAAGCAAAGCGAGGGGAGGGGAGGGGAGGGGAGGGGAGGGGAGGGGAGGGGAGGAAAACTAGGCATGGTACTGGAGGCAAGGCAAAGCCAAGTGAGTGCCTTTCCTTGGGAAGTAAAAGATAGGGTGGCAATGTTGGTAGGGCAGCTGATAAGGTACCATGAGGAGGTATAGTCCAGCAAGACATTTCTGTCCTGGCCCCTTCTGTGTAGGAGCCATTGTTGGACAGTCAGTACCGGACGTGGTATGCAACTTTTGCTCAGTAAGTTCCTGAAGGAGAACAGCAATGCTTTCTCATGGGAAGGAAAGAACTTAGCCTCAGTGTTGGAGGTGCAGATAAGAAGCTGTGTTGTGCAGCTTAAGGACGGCAGCAACTTTCTATCCCGGCCTACTTGGTGTGGAAGCACTGACTCAATTTGTACAATCATGGAGTCAGTGTCCATCTTTGGAAGGCAGTACCCCTCCTGAAAGAATCCATTTGGCATGTGTTTTCCACTTCCTCGAGGCAGCCTTCTTGAAATTCTGCCAGCACACTTCTTTTGGACAAGGTAAGCAGCTGTGCTGGGTCTTAGCGTGCAGTGGATCTAGTGCCCCGCACAGGTAATGCCCAATAGCAGTGTTCTGACACCTTCATATAGGATCAGGCCCTGGATGTTTTGGGTTTTGGAGGAAGCCATGGCGTCTTTTGAGATGGGCTTCTAGTTCCTGTCTTTGGCAAAGAAAGCAAGTTTGGATGGGCACTTTGGATGGTCTCAGTGAACTGAGAGACTTTTCCCAATAGGCAGTTCTCTGGGTTAAAGTTGTTGAACTGTCAGTGGGAATGAAGAGGCCAGGCCTCTCCAGGACAGGTTTTTGCTCCTTGTAGCTTTAGCGTGTGAGCAGTCCCTGGTGCCATCCCATTTGGATCCTGACTCTGAGAGATTGAAGGCTTATGGTGGTACCTAGAGCTGAGAAGGAAAGTGGTGATAGCAGGGTGTGTGTTTCTAGTTTAATGGGTGCAATTGAAATTGTAGGCAGCAAAGAGCTTTCTCCACCAACAATTTTGTGAGCTCTGTTTTTGGCCAATGTTTTCAAGTTTGTTACCAGACTCCACACGACTGAAAAGGTTTGTTAGGGCAGAGGAGTTAATGTTGGCCTTTGAGTGTGGGCCAAAGAAGAGTATCCGCTTGGAAGAAGAAGACTGGCAAAATCTTTTTGTCCCAACACAGTTGATTTGAGAGCAGGGACGTTTCTGACTTGGCTGTGTCCTGGGGGTGGTTTCGATCTGGGCTCGGTGCGTGTCCTGGTTTTGTGAGTTGACAATGCTGTGGTGTGGTTATTTAGATGAGCACTGACAGTGCCCAGGAAAAAGACAAGCACTTTTCTAACCCAGCCCTGTTCGTGTGGGAGCAGTGTGGAGGCAAGAGCTCTGCTGTGGATCCTGGCTCTTGGGCACTGACAGAATGGGATCCTGCATGTAGCAGAGAAGGAAGAGGAATTATTTAATTGTTGGCTGCACAGTTTATAAGCTTCAAAATAAAAGGCAATTTCAGCATGGCCTCTTCCTTTTAGAATGTTTTCTGGGCCATCAGCTGCTCAACATGAAACTTGCACCCACTGAACTGCATCCAGCTCCCTGGAGATACGCACTTTCCCTCAAGATCTATGTACCATCTTGCACTCTAACTCTTGAAGATCCCAAACAGCTTCAAAATGTCCAGCAGCTGCTCTCAAAGAAAAAGTCCTACAACAAAAAGGCAGTGCAAGCCATAACAGTCCCTTTGTAGTCTGTCAACAAAACCAAACATACTAGCGAATCGCATGTTCCCTCTCAACTATATATATAGCATCAGCATATTCTCTCAGAGTGGCAGAGACTATTGTTACAGCCAAGCGTTTTCAGCTGCACTTCTGACTGACAGATATGCCAGGACAGAAGGCTTTTGCCAACCTACCCTCTTTCCTCTGTAAACTGAAATTCGCAGCGCAAATATTTTCACATTCTTTCATTGTGGTCATGTCCAAGCAGCTAGAGGTCATGCAGATGGAAGTGTCAAGACAGGAGATGTTCTCAAAGTAGCTCCTTTTCTTAACAGCTTTTAAACTGTGCACAATGTCCTGTATCTTCTTTCCCAGATAGACCTGCTGTCACTTTTTCACTCTCACATCTTTGTTGCAAATGTCCAGCAGCTGTTTGCATAGAAAAAGGCTCTAGAAATAAAAGCAAGCCTTGGGCTGCACCTTCCACCTGCCCCATGTAAGCCACATCAAACTCACCAGTGCACTCTGTCCTTCCCTTCTCCACTGCATCTACCATTGTGTTCTCTGGATCTCGGAACCTAAAGGTAGGTGCAGTTGTTTCCACAGAAGGGTTGGAAGAGGCATAGGTAGCAGCACAAGTAGGCTCTCGCTGAACTTTAATCTTTAGCACTGCCACTGTGAATTCAGTCGGTAGGCTGGTAACAGCCACGCTTCTTTTACAGCCAATATGCCGCAGGCACCACCCTGGTGCTCTGTAGTTTCATTCTTTGACTCTTGTAACTAGTCCTGCTTTTACTCTCCTGGAGGGGAATAGGCATCTATTTCTTGCACAGATCATTGTGGCAGCAGCCAAGGGCTCTAGTGCACTGCTTCTGCCAAAAGACACTCGAGCCAGGCACTTACATTCTCAGCATTACGTAGCCCTGTATTCTGCGTCTCTTGTCATCTGAATCATACCAGAAAGCATTTCACAGAGAGAAAATGTGCCAGGACAATAAGCTTGGCTGGAGCATACCCCTGAAACTGGTGGAAATTTGTATTTGTAACCACATTCAAGGGGCAGTCCTCTTTCCTACACAACCTGCAAATTGCTGTCAGTTCGCAGTGCTCTCTGCCTACTCCATCTTACCTTGAAGTACTGATGCGCATGTTACAGCCTCACAAGGACAAAAGATCCGGAGGGACGTCACAATGCATTCATGCAGCACAGACGCCAAAAAGTAGCAAAGCTGAATGCTTTTGCTGAGCTTCAGTTCTGTGCAGATCACAGAATGAAGCGGCAGAATACCGGGATGTTGTGCGCAGTGTACCTCATTGCAGAAATCGAGAAAGAGCTCATTCACAGGTGAGAATCTAATCCAATGGACAGTCAGAGAGTATGTTTTGCTTTTCTAACCTGTCACCTTCACTTCTTTCTACTTCAATGTGGATACTTTTGCCCAAAAAGGTCTGATTACATGTACACATATATGTCTCTATTACAATATCTAAATTCTCAGCTTATTCTGTTACAATCACATGACTACAATACTATACTATAAAACCCTTTATCTTATCTAATACAGTTTCTTACTTACTTAAGAGCTATTCTTACTTATAACTATAGAAACATAAGTTGATGATTTCTCTGTTCAATGTCTGTGTACCTTGCTTTCACATCAAACTAGGCTTCTTCTTAGGCTGTAAATCAAACCCTCTTGAGTCTGTGAAGATTTCTATCTTTCCAATTTCCACACCTTTTCCAGTTCTCTCAGGAAATTCCAAGTGGAGTGCTTTTCAGTGTCTTCATAAGTGGGCTTTTTCTGGCTAGATCATGCAAACACTGCCTGACTAAGAAAAAAACGAGTGTCCCAGCTATGGAACATGTAGACAGAAGTTTGTGTGTCATCAACGAGACGTGTATGCTCACACAAACATATGCAGTGAGAGCAGAGTGGTGTTATGGTGAGGGGTGTGGCTTGGAGATGGAGATGATACACATTCCAAAGGTCCTTGTGACAAACAGCCTGTTTTATTGTTCAGAGCTTACTTTTATAGGGAGTTCAAAATTCCCGGGTCTAGACAGCTCCTTTGGTCTGATCCTCACACAGCCCAACTCCTGACTAATGAGATACCTACAGCCCAGGCTGGAAGGTTATAGGTCCCTGCTATCAAGCCAGGGACTCCAATGGCACAGAGTGGAGTCTGGAAGCACTGATGCAGAGCAATGTAACAGCAACCCCCAACCAAAACTAAGAAGCAAAAGTATTCCTCAGTCAAATGTTTGGACAGTAAGGCAGAGACACATAAGGAAAGGAAAATCTCCTGCAGAATAATTGTGATTATGCAAAGAGTGGCCTCTTATTAGAATATTAATCTTCACAGTGGCAATTAATTTCCTTTTTGCAATAACTTTGCCTTTCCCACATATTTATAGCTCCTTGGAGAGAAGGAAATGGCATTGACAGGGCACATTTCAATAGCACAGCAATTTCTTGCTTCATGTATTAATCTTTCCATGAATGAAACAAGTGTAGATTGGTTGAAGAAGGAAGACTTTGCATGGGTAGGGTGGTGTCTAGAAGCTGATACTGCAATGGGTTTGTTACTGGCAAACAAACCAGTATCTGTATCATCAGAGACCTGATGTATTGTATCTGTGTCATCAGAGACCTAATAGCAAGCTTGTTGTCAATGATGGGTAACTATCAGCTGGATTAAACCCACAGGAGTGTAGATGTCTGAGTGAGGAAAGCAACTATTATTTTTATAGTTAAGGTTATTATTAGACAAAGAGCAAACATGTAAATGAAAAGTAGACATTTGGTACACTTCACTGTGTACCTTCATACAAGTCAGCCCTATAGAAGAGAGAAATTAACTTCTGGGAACATTGCAGGATTTGAACGCAGAGTCATACTCATCATTTGTTTCTTTGTCGTGTGCTTGGCATGGAACACGCTGCTCTAAAGAGGAAAGTGCCTGACCAGCATTCCACTTTACAAACACATATGCTTCCCTATTCTTCTGAGACCTCAGCACAGAGCACTTAGTGGCATGGTAGTTTCCTTCCATTAGAAGGGAAACTCATCTAGCCAGGCTTCATCCCCTCCTGCATCTTTTGGGGTAGTTCTTGGAAGAAAATAGATAACAACTTTTCCACTCCGCATGATTAATGTTTCCTTCTCTTCCTAATGTACTTTAGGGAACAAACTATCAATTCCCTATTGTTTCTATGAAAAGGCATGAAGCTATTAACTAAATTCCCATCAATATAATAAGGGATGAAAGTCTTTTATGCCTACAAGCGTGCCCTTATGTTATGAAAAGTATGGATTGTCAAGGATGGAAGAAGATCTGTATGAAAAAGGAGAAAACCCAGAAGCATGCAGGGATTTTCAGGTATGAAAGGGAAAATGACATTAAATTGTTGACAGAAAGAAATTGAAAGAGGGAGGAGGAGGCACAAGCTGCCTTTGAGGCAGCTGACACAAGGACCGTCAGCCTCATGAGCAAACAAGAAAACCAAATGAAACTTCACAACAATCTCATAAAAAACTTTTTGTTCATTTATTATGTGTTTTATAATATATATATATATATATATATATATATATATATATATGTTGTTCATTCTGACAGAATTTTCAGGGAGCAAGCTAGTGTATGGCACCTGGAACCAATGGTGTATTGGACATGGCCAACATGCAAAACATGCTTTGTCCTGAACACCACCATAGCAGAATCACAGAATCATAGAATGGCCAGGGTACAAAAAGACCTTAAAGGCCATCTAGTTACAACCCTCTGACATGGGCAGGGACACCTTTTACTTGCCCAGGTTTCTCAGAGCCCCATCCAGCCTGGCCTTGAACACCAGGTTGGGGTGTCCATAACTTCTCTGGGCAAGCTGTGCCAGTGCCTCACCACCCTCACAGGGAAGAATTTCATCCCAATTTAAACCTTATTTCTTCTAATTTAGACCTGCCCCCTTTCAGTTTGAAATCATTGCCCGTTGTCCTGTCTCCATAGCTCCTAATGAAGAGTCCATCTCCTGTTTCCCTTCAGATACCAGAAGGTGTTCTGAGGTCTCCATGCAACCTTGTCTTCACCAGGCTAAACAGCCCTAATTCTCTCAGCCTGTGGGAGGTGATCTAGACCTGGATACTGAACCATAGTATTGAATGATGATTTTTTGAATCCTTTGAAGGCATGTTCTTTTTCAGCCTTAAATTAGGCTAAATAGCTTTGATTTGAGGGTATTGCAAGTTAGCAACAGAAATCACTGACCTGGCTTGCCTTTTCTATGGCTCCTATCTGAGGGAGACTTGGTGCAAACATCACAGCTGGTGAGACAGTGGGGCACACCATCATTCTGAAAGACCTTTGCACAGTAAACATAGAGGAGGATTAAATATTGAAATGCAGATGATAGAAGCTGGCCAATGAACTGTGCTGGTGGAAATCAAATACTAGTCTAGCATTTTGAATTCAAATAATTCCTCCCAATGAGGCCAGACAGGATTGTTTGCCTTTGAATCTGAGCACATGGACAGTAGTGGATGGTCCACAGGTTGAAAACAGTGTAGATATTTCTCCTTTTTATCATTAGTGGTTCAGAGACTGAAAAGGCAGCTACAAAATGGAAAATACATCCCTACAGACTCAAAAATGGTTATTCTTAATTTGCATCCCCACCATAACAACAGATCATTAGTGTCGGGTTCGGCTGTCTGTCTCTGCCTGGACACGGGTAGGTAGGTTCTTGGGTGGCATGCGTTTCAAAGGACAAGTCTGGACTCTTCAGCTTTTCGATCTTCAGATTGTTTATTGTTTCTTATCTACAAAATTTTCTGTCTGCCCAACAGAGGTCTGATCTGCAAGGCAGCCAAGGGCACTCGTGACCACCCACGGGGCGGTCATGTCTTTTTATACTAAAATCTACGTACATGATATTTACTTTTATTTTCTAATACTTTTCCCCCATGTTGGCAAGTACACTTTCACCATAAACCAATCCCCAAGTGCCAACATCACCACAGGAGATGGAAGACCAAGAAGAAGAAAGAAGAAGGACGAGACACGCCCTGATCCTTCTATCTTGTCTCCATAACTCCCCTGTACCAAAAACCTTAAAGTTTATATTTCACCCTATAAATGTGTCCCTTTTACACCCTTCACTCTAAAGTGATTCTCATGTCTTCAAACTGCTGTCACTTCTGTGGATGGATCAAAATCAAGCCACCAAGCACTCTTGGCAACATTCCAGGATTTCCGAGACCCCCAAGGGTTCTCCTGGCAACTCTGGACATCGGGAGCGATGTGCTGAGTTCCCACATCTCCCCCTTCTGTTTGCACCAAGAAGACTTCTTTGGCAACTTGACTCATGACACGTCGCACACATAAAAAGATGCATGGGACAATGAGCATGAGGACTAAGAGTATTATTAGAATATAAAATCTAATTTTTAAAAACCCTCTCCATAAGGGAGAAAGATCAAAAAATCTCGCTACATCATCAATCTATAACTCAGTGATTTTGCCGAGTTTCTTTATACTGTCTTTTATTTTTTGAATACTTTCATGAATTGATCTTGAATGATCTGAGAGATTCATGCAGCACATTCCCTCAAACTCTTCACATCCATGTCCATGAGTAAGCAATAGATAATCGATTGCTGCTCTGTTTTGAAGAGTTGCTTCTCTCACACTACTTATGTCTTTTAACATATCACTCAAAGTGAGAGAGACTGATTGAGCATGCTTGCTCAACCAACAACTCATGTGGTCTAGTTGAGTCAAGGCCACCCCCGACGCTGTCTGAGGTGAGAAAATTGCTGCTGCAATTCTCTTTGCTTTGTCTCAGGTGTATACTTCATCATCACAGTTTGCACTGTAATGTTTCAAGGACCTTTTCTCTTTGTGTTTTTGCTCTCTCAATACTTTCAAATCTGGTGATAACATCGAAATCTTCTTAATGCTGCATGGACTTCCCTTGGCATTTGCAGGAATGCCGTGCCAAATTCTGTCTCTACAAATTAAAAACAACTCACGTGGCAATTGCACTGGGACCTGGATTAATCTTTTGGCTGTCGTCTCGGTGTGATTGCACCAAGCTGACGCGTTTCTATAAAATTTGTGATTTGGAGTGACATCAATGCTTTTGTTTGTCCTTGACACATTCGAAATTTCGAATTTCATGCATAGTTCTATTGTTGTGGACTCGAAAATTTCTAATTCTTGCGGTTCGGTAGAAGCCACAGGTAAAAGATGTGTCCAAGCACACCATTCATTCAGAGGATCTTTGATGACTTGCGAAATCTCCATTGGAGAATGCCCTGGAATTGGCTATTCGTCCACTGGCAACTTAACTATGCATGCTGTGAATGGTTTCCCTGGTTTCGAATGTGTCAGGCAGATACTTTCTAAGTTCGCTGCCTGGGCTAAAGTTTCTTAAACATTTTGTTTTGGTTGATTGATGGGTAGATTTGCTCCATTGCTTAAAGCAACAGATGAAAGCATGAGCATCATGAAGCTCATGACTTCATCTTTATGAAAAATCATTGTCACGCTCTCACTCTAAGCCACAAAGGAAAAACCCCCAAAGTTTTTATTCTTTTTGTCTCTCTTCTGTGTCGTTGCTTACAACTTGAGTTTCTTCTTCCGTCTGCGTGCTCGTTTCTCTGCTTCTGGGATCTGTGCTCTCTTGCTCTCTTGTCTGAAATGGCTTCACGTGTCGCACTGACACTCACTTCAGACCTCGCCTTGTGGAAACACAAGCGAAACTCTTGCTCTAAGTGATTAGTTTGAAAGGACTTTCTATTTGTCTTGTCTCTGGGTTTCTGATCAAAACCAAAGGATTCTCCCTTAGTTTTGCCTGAGAGCTGTTTGAAAAATGCCTCACGATTGGTGGATTGGGTTCAGAAGACGAACTCTTAAGAAAATTTAACACATACAACGCTTTGTTTAACTTCATGTGTGGTGTCGCCTCTGGCTCCCCCCTTTTCTCCCTGTCCAAAAGGGATTTCAGGGTGTGGTGTGTTCTTTCAATGATTGCCTGACTTGTGGGTGAATGTGGAATGCCAAATGTGTGTCTGACACCCCATCTTTTCAGGAATCTGTCAAGCACCCTGCCTGTATATGGTGGACTATTATCTGTTTTTATTTCTTGAGGTACACTTAATGATGCAAACGCTTGTAAAAAATGTCGACAAGCATGTTCTGCTGTTTCCCCTGCATGTGCTGAAGCAAAGACTGCCCTTGAGAATGTACCTACTGAAACATGAACATTTTTGAGTCTCTCAAATGATGGATATTTTGTGACATCTGTTTGCCACAGCTGAAGACTTTGCAGTCTTCATGGGTTGACTGCTCTTGTTGAAGCAGGTGTTTGCACGAGTTGACAATCTGGACAAGCACTAATGATTTCCCTCGCCTGAGTTTTTGTGAGACGAAAGGATTCCATCAGCGCCTGCGCATTTTGATGAAAAAATGCATGACTCAGTCGTGCTTGCTCAAAAATGTCCGGAAGTGTTTGTGAAATGGGCATTGTCAATCTGTCTGCCTGAGCATTCCCTTCCGCTAGAAATCTTGGAAGTGTTGTGTGCGCTCTGATGTGAGTGATGAAATATTCTTCTTTCCTGCTTTCTAGTACTGTTTCATGCTTGCTAGATAGGAATATAAAACTTCGTTGCTGACTTCTTTCAAGAGCGAACCTTCCAATCGCTTGACTACACTTGCAATGTATGCAGAGTTTGTGACCAAATTGAGCGGTTGTTGGAACAACTGAAATGCTCGGACAACAGCTGCCAATTCCACAATTTGTGGAGAGCCTTGAACCGTCTTTACATTTGATTCTCATTCTCTTGTCGTTGAGTTCATCTATGTGATTACTGACTTGTGTGTCTTTCTTGAGCTATCAGTGAACACTGTGATCCTGTCCAGAGGTTCTTCACTTATTTTTGGCTTTGCTCTGTAGCATATCTGTGACTGCAACATTCTATGTTGCGGAAAGTTGATTGTGCAAGCTCTTGGAAAAGCTAACAATGCAATTAACAAATCTTTTGATTTCTGCATCGCTTAATCGAAATAATCTTTCTTTAAAGGTAGATAAATCTTTGAAAATTCTCGTCTCGCCATTGTCAGTAATCTTGTTCTCCCCTTTATGATGATCTGTGCTGCCATCTCTAAATCTGT